>NC_090265.1:1521857727-1522178561 GCF_040414725.1 Anabrus simplex
CAGTCAGTCAGTCAGGACAAGTTCTTTTATATATATGTAGATAGATTAACCTTCTTTCACTGAATTTGTCTCAGCGAGTTATTTATTGCTCCATCTAGTGATGTAAATATTGTTATGGTTTTATTTCCATCATCTCTCTTTTGTTGTTTCTTTTGTTCCTTCATTATTTTTTAGCACATTTTTAGCTTGTATTATGTAGATTACTTTAAACCCCTTATTTCACTGAAGATGGCTCAAATGAGTCAAAACATGTTTGAATTTTATTGCTCCATCTAATGATGGATTTATGTTTTGTATTGAATTAGGAGGATACATTTAATTTCCTTTGTAAAGTGAAAAAGATGGCAGAGTACTATAGTAGATCTCTCTATGACTGGATTTTAATAAATTTTGTCAGGTACACACCAATGTGTTAACAGAGATTTTTGACATGCCGACATCATTTGACAGGGAGTGTCGAAAGGACTTTTTTCCGCCCTTCAAAAATTCAACTACCACTGCTGATCTTGGGATCTGGAGGCCGACACTCTACTACTGACCACAGAGGGAGTTGGAGGTCATCGTTCATTAAATATTATTCATTTCCCTTCATGAGTTTCATGGCTGTTTCAGCTATGTACACACAGTTAATGGATCTGGTGTCAGGCAACTAAAGGAGTACAGCAAGGTAGCCTTTTACCATTATGTGAAAATGAAAATGAAAACCTACAACCTGTTTTCCAGTCTTTGACCGGGTCAGGGATGTAATGAATGAACTATATAGGCTATTATTACAATGGGGTCGCCACTCCCAAGGTGATATTAATAAGTGATAAATGCTATGAAATGATAATGGAGAGTGTTGCTGGAATGAAAGATGACAGGGAAAACTGGAGTACCCGGAGAAAACCTGTCCTGCCTCTGCTTTGTCCAGCACAAATCTCACATGGAGTGACCAGGATTTGAACCACGGTATCCAGCGGTGAGAGACAGACGCGCTGTTGTCTGAGCCATGGAGGCTCTTTTACCATTATGTATTAAGTATAATAAAAAGGTGCGATACAGAAGTAGGGCTGCCAGATTTCCAGATGGCAAACACTTCAATTTCTTCGCTTTACAGTGCTAAAATGAAAATAAACTCTGTTTCAAGAATACTACATTCCTATAATAATTAATAGCTTAGAAACATGCATAAACCCACAAAAGAGAATACAGAAAACTCTAAACTGTAGAAATGAAGTTTCTAAGAAGTATTGGTAAAAAAATCAGGGAAGACAGAGTGAAAAATGAGATGTTAAGGATAGAAGTTGGAGTGAACCAATCCTTAAAGCAAACTGTAACTTAGGAAGGTTTCCATTGTCAAACACACGGAAGAGTTACAAAACAATAGCTACACAGTGCAGTTACTGGAAAGCAATCTGTTACAAGATCTAGGTAGAGATGGCTGTACCAAGTGGTTTTACATCCCTTTAACCAGTTTTAAAGTTTTTGGTGATGGTAAGGTACCACAGTTTTGACCTGTAGGAGTTATTTTACTTGCCAGTAAATGTACTGACATGAGGGTGGCGTATACCCACCAACATGGGCTCAGAATGCCAGTGCTCTACTGTCTGGGCCACTTAGCCACTCAGCCTGGTCAAGTGAAAGAAGATGTAACATCCTTTTCTATTGTATTCTGTCTATTCTATCCTATTATCCATCTTATTCTATCTCCCTTGGCTAATACTTATAATCCTGATGGTATGAGGTTTTCAAAGCCTGTGAAGTTTTCTATTCATAGCCCTTACCTTCCTCTATCCGCAGGAGCATAATGAATGTAATATGGGCCTGTCTGCCCAAATAAAATTTCAGTGCCCCTCAAAAAAAATGTAAAACCTATAAAACTAGCAGTTACCCGCGGCTTCGCATGTGAGGATTTTTTAATTTGATAAAAGTAATCATTCCTTGGTACTGTACTAAGACATTATCTGAAAGGCCATAAAGTATAAAAACTCATCGAAAAATGAAGTTTCATTTACCCCAGAAACCAGTGGCGGCTGGTGGTTTAAAAGTTCAGTGGTGCACAATTTTTACCAATGATATAATATGATTACAGGCTAATTTTCAAATCTGGATACATCACCAATACTTTCTTATTATTAAAAATAAAACAGACATTTTACATTTCTATTTTTAGGAATATTACTACAACGCATTAACATTTTTTCATTTAAAAACTCCTTTACCATACTGAAATGAAACACTTTGAGGTAGCCTAATTCTGGTATTGAAAAAATATCCTTATGTAATGTATCTGGTTTTGAAATTAAACGTCGCGTGGGCCTACCCATTCGTTTCACTTCGGATTTTTCCTCGGCAGTCCGTTGCGGAAACGGCCTAGACATTAAAAACTGCACGGAATTCATGATCTGGGAAAATACCACTCACTGATAAAAACACACATGCTGACACGAATGTTTACAAAATGAAATCAATAAGCTACTTAGCTTGTATGCACATAACAAAGCTCACGACTGTACTGAAAGAACTGGCGGTGTTTATTTTCAAATTTAGAGCCATTAGTTATATATCTAGCCACGGTCGGCTTGATGCGTCGCTCTAGCCAGGACGAATAGCTCTAGCTAGCTCCTTACGGAGCGCAGCGAGGGATCCAACCGGCCGTGATCCAACAGATGAACTTCCATCCGGTGTCGCTAGATGACACTCCTGTTCTATAACAGGATCTCACATTGAGCAGCAACGGTCTCTAGTGACTAGCAGTTAGTTATGTAGGAGCACGGCCGATTTGATGCTTCGCTCTAGCTAGCTCCTTAATGCAGCGAGGGATCCAGACGGCCGTGGTAGGAGGAGCCAGGTTAATAAACCTCCATTTACGCAATGTATAAGAAGCCACGCCTATCTTTTCCTCTCCCCGCGCACCCCTCTAGCAGCCCAAAAGCACACTTCTAGCAACCCGCGCACCCCTCGAGCAGCCCAGGTTTCATCCTACCACAGGTTGACTTCCCGCTGCAAACTTTTCGGCTCCTGCAGTGAACATCTAAGAGTACCGGCTTGTAAAGTACCCTGTAGTCAATATTTGCTCTTTCAAGCTCTTGAAAGGTTTGTCTTGAATGAAAATACAGTAGTTGAGTAATCCAAATTATGAAACTTGACCTAAAATAAACATAAAATTTTAATGGGGGTAGCGCAAACCTGCAACCTGATGGAAAAACCGCCCCTGCCAGAAACTCTTTGTAAACCACATTTGTGGTATTGCCTTTTTGGGGCTAAGATGACCATGTGACAGAACTGTACTCACAAGTCAAAAAATGAAAGAAAAAATACATGTTTATTTTTAAAGGAGATTCCAAATACCTATTTCCATGTCTGTGACATCTTCAGTTTTTGAGATATAAGCATCCTCAAAAAAGAATTTAACCCCTTTATGAGCCCCATCCCCACCTCATAGGATTTATTGAAAACAAAAAATGCATATTTCTTTATTTTTAAAGGAGACTCCAAATACAAATTTTCACATCTGTAACATCTTCAGTTTTGAGATATATCCTCATAAAAAAATTCAACTCTCTTTTTTTTCACTTCTTTCGCCTCCGTTAAGTGCCTTTCCGAAAACAAAAAAAACATGTTCCTGTATTTTTAAAGGACTTTCCAAATACCAAGTTTCTTGTCTGTACATGTTAAGTTTTGGATATATACTGTAGATATAATGGTACTCATTTTAAAAATTCACCCAGTTTTTCAATTTCAGCCTCGTAAGTGGATTTTCTGAAAACCAAAAAAATAAGCATTTCTTTATTTTTAAAGGAGATTCCAATTACCACCTTTCAGGTTCTGTAACATCTTCAGTTTTTGAGACATAAGTATCCTCATTGAATTCAACTTGTTCTTCACTTCCTTCCAACCCCTCCCCCCTTAAGTGGACTTTCCGGAAACAAAAAAATACATGTTTTCTTTATTTTTAAAGGAGATTTCAAATACCAATTTTCACGCTTCAGTTGTCGAGGTATAAGTACCACCATAAAATGACTTCAATTTTTTCACTTCCTTTCACCGTCCCCCCTTAAATGAATTTTCCGAAAACAAAGAATATGTGTTTCATTTTTTATAAAGGAGCTTCCAAACACCAATTATCATGACTGTAACATCTTTACTTTTTCAGATAACTTATGAGTATCCTCATACAAATAATTCAACTAATTTTTCTATTCTTTCACCCCCTTAAGTGGATTTTCTGAAAACAAAAGAATACGTGTTTCTTTATTTTAAAGGAGATTAAAAATACCATTTATCGCGTCTGTAACATGTTAAGTTTTGAGATATACAGTAGATATGCTCATTTTAAAAATTCACCCACTTTTTCAGTTCCCCTTAAGTGGATTTTCCAAAAACAAATTATCTTTGTCTCTTTACTTTTACAGGAGATTCCAAATTCCAATTTTGATGTCTGTAACATGTTACATTTCTGAGATATACGGTAAGGTAAGGTAAGGTAAGGTAAGGTAAGGTTGTATTCTGCCCGAAGGTAGATCCGAACCTCCTCAGAGGTGTGCTCGAGCCAGAGTTTACGTACAGTAGGATGGCCAGTTCTTTTCCGCTCCTCCATTCTCTTACCCTGCATCAACAGCGCATGGCGACCCATCCAAATCTTGACCACGCCCAATGTTGCTTAACTTCGGAGATCTCACGGGATCCGGTATTTCAACACAGCTATGCCATTGGGAGATATACGGTAGAGATAGTCTTTTTAAAAATTCACACCTTTTGTGTTCACCCGCAATTAATTGGATTTTCCAAAAATAAAAAATGCACGTTTCTTTATTTTTAAAAGAGATTCCAAACACCAATTTTCATGTGTGTAACACCTTCAGTTTTTTAGATATAAGTATCCTCATAAAAGGTATTAAACCCATTTTTCACCTTTTTCACTCCCCTTAATGGGATTTCCTGAAAACAAAAAAATATGTTTTTCTTTATTTTTAAAGGAAATTCCAAATACGAATTCTTATGTCTGTAAACTTGCAAGTTTTTGAGATATAGAAATACTCATTTAAACAATTCACCCCCCTTTTCACCCCCTTAGCGATGGAATATCCAAAAATCCTCCCTTAATGAGCACCTACACTCTAATATAAATGTATCCCCAAAATTTCATTTCTTTATACCCAGTAGTTTCGGCTCGGCAATAATGAATCAGTCAGTCAGGACATGTTATTTTTATATAGATAACATGTCCTGACTGACTGACTGATTCATCATTGCTGTGCCAAAACTACTGGACATAAAGGAATGAAATTTTGAGGATACATTTATATTAGGGTGTAGGTTCTCACTAAGGAAGGATTAATCCGGTATTACATCGCTACGTGGTAAAAAGAGGGGTGAAATTTTTAAATGAGGATATCTATATCTCAAAAACTTAAAAGTTTACAGATGTAAAAATTGGTATTTGGAATCTCCTTTAAAAATAAAGAAATGCATATTTTTTTGTTTTCACAAAATCCCATTAAGGGGGGTGGAAGAAAAAAAAGGGGATTGAATACTTTTTTTGAGGATACTTATATCTCAAAAACTGAAGATGTTACAGACATGAAAACTGCTATTTAGAATCTCCTTTAAAAATAAAGAAACACGCGTTTATTTGTTTTTGAAAAATCCAAAGAATAGGTGGTGATTGAGTGGTGATTATTGTTTTAAGAAGAAGTACAATTAGTGGGTGAATGGGAGTGACAAACGGGGTGAAATTTTAAAAAGAATATGTCTAGGCCTACAATATATCTCAGACACTTAACGTGTTACAGACTTGAAAACTGGTACTTGAAATCTCCTGTAAAAGTAAAGAAACATACATATTTTTTTTGGAAAATCCACTCAAGAGGAACTGAAAAAGGAGGTGAATTTTTAAAATGGGCATATCTACAGAACATCTCAAAAACTTAACATGTTATAGGTGTGAAAATTGGCATTTTTAATCTCTTTTAAAAATAAACATGTATTTTTTTGTTTTCTGAAGAAACCACATGGGGGGGGGGGGGTGTAAAAATGACTGAAAAGATAATTTGTTTTGGGGGAAATCCACTTAAGGGGAACTAAAAAAGGGGTGATTTTTAAAATGAGCATATTTACAGTATATCTCTAAAACTTAATATGTTACAGAAGTGAAAATTGGTATTTTAATCTCTTTTAAATATAAAGAAACATGTATTTTTCATACTCAGAAGAACCACTTGGGGGGGGGGGGGGGGGGTAAAATGACTGAAAAGGGGGTTGAATTATTTTCATTAGGATACCGATATCTCAAAAACTGAAAATGTTACAAATGTGAAAATTGGTATTTGGAATCTCCTTTAAAAATTAAGGAATAAGTATTTTTTTTTCTTTTCGGAATATCCACTTAAGGGAGGTTCATAGTATTGAAAAATTAGTTGAATTATTTGTATGAGGATACTTATATTTCAAATACTAAAGATGTTGCAGGCATGAACATTTGTATTTGGAATCTTCTTTCAAAGTGAAGTAACACATATTTTTTTTGTTTCTGAAAAATCCACTTAAGGGAGGGGGGGATGTGAGTGAATTGAAAAATTAGTTGAATTCTTTGTATGAGGATACTTATATCTCAAAAACTAAAGGTGTTACAGATGTGAAAATTGGTATTTGGAATCTCCTTTAAAAATAATTAGAAATAAAAAAACACATCTTTTGTTTTTGAAAAATCCACTTAAGGAGGTGAAAAAATTGAAATATTAGTTGAATTATTTGTATGAGGATACTTATATCTATAAAAGCTAAAGATGTTATAGGCGTGAAAATAGGTATTTGGAATCTCCTTTAAAAATAAACAAACATTAATTTTTTTTCCTGAAAAGCGATTTGGTGGAAGGGGGTGAAGGAGGGTGAAAATAAGTAAAGAAGGAGTTGAATTCTGTTTAAGAAGATATTTATATCTCAAAAACTGAAGATGTTCCAGACTTGAAAGTTGGTATTTTGAATCTCCTTTAAAAATAAGGAAACACGTATTTTTTGTTTTCGGAAAGTCCACTTAAGGGAGGATGGGGTGGAAAGAAGTGAGGAAGAAGTTGAATTATTTTTATGAGGATACTTGTGCCTCAAAAACTGAAGATGTTACAGACATTTCTTTCGGAAAGTCCACTTAAGGGAGGAGGGGGTGGAAAGATCTGTGAGGAAGAAGTTGAATTATTTTCATGAAGATACTTACATCACAAAAAAACTGAAGATGTTACAGACGTGAAAGTATTTTGAATTTCCTACAAAAATAAAGAAACACATATTTTTTTACTTTCAGAAAATCCTCTTAAGGGGCTGAAAGAATTGAAAAAGTGGACAAATTTTTAAAATGAGTACTGGTATATCTACAGTACATGTCAAAAACTTGACATGTTACAGACATGAAACTTGGTATTTGGAAATTCCTTTAAAAACACAAGAACACGTATGTGTTTATTTACAGAAAAGGCACTTCATGGGGGTGAAAAGAAGTGAAAAGAAGAGTTAAATAATTTTTATGAGGATGCTTTTTTCTCAAAAACTGAAGATGTTACAGACGTGAAATTTGGTATTTAGAATCTCCTTTAAAAATAAAGAAACTTTTTTTTTTGTTCAGAAAATTCACTTAGGTGGAGTGAGGGCGGGGCAAGGACTGATAAAGGGGTTGAATTCTTTTTATGGGGATACTTATATCTCAAAAAATGAAGATGTTACAGACATGGAAATAGGTATTTGGAATCTCCTTTAAAAATAAAGAAACGTGTTTCTTTGTTGTTGTATTTTTTTTTTTTTTTTTGACTTGAGAGAAGACTGCTTCTCACAAGTACGGTTCTGTGTCACATGGTCATCTTAGCCCCAAAAGGCAATACCACAAACGTGGTTTACAAAGAATTTCTGGGGTAATTGAAACTCTATGTTTCGGCGAGTTTTTATACTTTAGGGATTTTCAGGTACTGTCTGAGTACAGTACTGAGGAACGATTACTTTTATCAAATTATTAAATCCACATGAGCGAAGCCACGGGTAAGTGCTAGTAAATGACATACTTTTAATACAGCAGGTAAAAGAATGCAGTATATTGTCAAGTTATAGAAACAAAGGGATTATTCGTTATTCTAATATTATTAAAAAATAACATTTGATAGGTTTTATATGACTGCCTCCATGGCTTAACAGCTAACCTGCTGAACTGCCAACCATGCACCACTTAGATGTTCATATTCAACTTTAATTGGTTTCATTTTTCCGTAGGTAACTACAGAACTATACTCTGTTATAATAATTTATTTCATTACAACACTGAAAAATATACTAACAAAATTAAATCAAAAACTGTTCGAATAATGTTAAAAAAATATCAAACTGCACAAATGATAAGCCTAGTCTGTTATTAACTTTGCGCAGAGGGAGCTCGTTTGAAACTGAGTTGACTTATTGTTACTACACCAACATCTTATTGACATTATTCATTGTTGTCAAACAAATGTATAATAAAAGTTAAATGTATAGCAAAATGTGTGCATAATACGATCTCATGTGTACTACAACACAAAAAAGTATAATTTTCTAACTAAAATATTATATCTTTGTATCAATTTATATTGCTATAATTATTTTGAAATAATTTGGTGCAGGCCTTTTGTGAGGTGTGTGTTGCAGTGTTGTGAGAGATGGCAAGGACAAGCATTGTTTATAGCTGAGCTGTGTTACACCAAACACAATTATAATAACTGCTGCCAGATGCAACCACATGGCATTCCTCTACATACAAATTTTAAAAACACTATTTCGATTGATTTTATAAAACTGCCCTGACCATTATTTTCTTTTCTTTTTTTCTGCAAGGAGTGTGCAGGACACCTTAACGGCCCAAGCCCACCTGCATTGCAGGCTCTAATGTTATGCCCCTGTAACTTTCATTCTTCAAAGGGTTTGTGCTCTTTTTCTTCCAAAGGTTGGTCAGGCCCAGCATGCTATAACATAACTGTTTACTAGCTGCGATCCCTTCTTTAGAATGTTTTTAGAATTTTTGAGATGGCTGATGGACTTTTCTTCTGTCCTTCAAAAGTCCAATACCTCTGCTAGATTTGACATAAAATCTAAAGTGCTTACATGAAATCTGAAGTGGCAGTGAGAAAATAAGCCTTCTGTGCAGGCAGCATCACAAATTGCTCGTTCACTGAGTAGTCAGCTTGAAAGGAATAGAGTGGAAGAGAGATTTTTCAGATCTACATTACACACAAAACAGTACGTATGACCCTCAGAGCAATCTTAATTTGCCTGCTCCCTTCTTGAGACTAGCTGGGATAAAGTAAAAGAGAGCATGCATGGTCAAGCTCCACCCTCTCCAAAATACGTTATGCATGATTATACTTCACAGATAACTCTGCCGTTGTCCGGCCCCAAGTCCAGAATGAGAAAGGCGGGGGGTTGACTGGTCTTGCACCCAGCTGTAAAACTGCTAATGCTGAGTATTTTGTGTTTTATGACCTGGAAAAGGCCTTCGATAGTGTCCCAAGACTTGCTATGTGGGTGGTTCTGAGATGCTTTAGCTGTCCTGAGCATTTTGTGAGCCTGGTGCAAGCACTTCATGAAGGTGTGACTGGACAGATTCTCTCTTAAAACAACTTCTCTGAACCATTTCCAATCACACATGGATTGAAGGAGAGGTGCGTACTTGCTCTAACTCCGTTTGTCTTGTATCTGGCGGCCATGCTTTTATGAAACAACAGACTGCTGATGATACTGCATCACCAGCTCTTACACCCAAGGAAATGCAACAGTCAGTCAACAGTTTCAAGGATGCATATAATCATGAATGAAAGTACTTGCTCAGCCTGCACCAGAGACTAACACCTCAAAATTTAATATTACCATCTCAAACACCTAACTAGAAAAAGTAGACCACTTCACATACCTTGGGAGTATCTTGTCGAAGAGCTGTACTTCAGAACAAAATGTGGAAAACAGGCTTTGTGCTGCCCTTGTGGCCCTTGGCCGACTATCCACAGAGTCTTTAGGAATAAAGACCTCACAATTAGCACAAAACTAATGATGGTGTACCATGCTGTAGTCATCTCTACACTTCTCTATGATTGTGAAACATGGACCTTATACCGCCAAAGCTGGAGTGCTTTCACTAGCAAAAACTACACTCCATAATGAACATCAAGTGGGAGAACTACGTCTCTAATGTCGAAGTTCTCGAGAAAGCATGTGCTAAGAGTGTAGAAGTATTGGTCTTGGCCATTGCCCTAGATGGATAGGGCATGTGCACCATATGAATGACACCAGACTACCGTGCCAGATCCTCTACGGTGAACTTGGCTCCGATTCAAGACCACTGGTGTTCCCTCTTGAGAAGTTTCAAAGATCAACTGAAACAAACCTTAAAGATGACAGAAACAAACCCATAAACCTGGAAAACACTTGCCGAGGACCGTTTACTTTGGCGACTCAGTTTAACACTTCAAACACTTCAAACAATAATGCCACAGCAACAGAAACGCAAACTTCGCCAAACCCAGCCAAAATCTCCCCCGTCCCTAAGCAGCACAATTTGTAGACATATTTTCTATGCAAGAATTGGCCTGTATAGTCACTGGAAGTTTAAACACTAACTGCTGTGAACTGAAGTGAGAGCTTTTAGCCAGGAAAATTGTAAATTTGGAAATAAGAAACTGCTGGCAACTTCACAGATTCCACATGCAGAATTTAAGGATCTGGAGACCGACATTCTACTACTGATCTATAGAGAAAGATGGCTGCAGTATACATTTGCATTGATCATCTGATTGTGTGCAAGCTCAGAAACTCTTTGAAATCTAACCAGACACAGAGGTGGAAAACTAATTTGCATTCCACCTCCTATATAATACTCTCACCATACACTTCAGAAAATATTTTCCAAGTCTATGTGATGTTCTCCCTCTTTTAGAAGATTTGTTGAGAATGAAGCCATACTTCCCAGTGTCAACTTAGTTAAATGTAGCATAAAGACTTTCCAGTCTGTCAAACACACAACAATTTCCATATAAATTATAACACTATAAACATACCTGTAAAGAATACACACTATTATACAAAGAATGACATGTTTCATTCTAGAAGAACAACCTCAGATTCTATAAAATCACTTAAAACATGCATATATATGTACAGTATTGTTTACGTTGTGTAAACTTGTCAATGATAGAGAGTTTAATGATAATATGAACCAGTATTGACAAATAATAAATTTACAAGTATTGATATAAAGAAAAAACTTTGGTACTTATATAGACTGCCGATGCTAAGTCCGTTCTCACCAAACACTATTTCAGGATTGTGGTCATGGAGAGGCAAATGGAAAGTTTTGGGTATAGCACACTGCTCATGGAGAGGGACAGGGAAGCATGGGAGGAGTGTGTGAAGCATTGTGGAAGTTAAAATCTAATATACTGTACTGTGCAGAGGAGAGGGGGAAATAGGACAGAGTGAGTGGAGCGCTGTGGAACCTTCTTTAAACACTGGAGAGGGGAGAGAAGTTTATTAACCTACTTCATGTTATAATGTATTTTTATGTAATATGGACGAATGCAAGTTAATGATTTTAGGTAAATAAAGTATGAAATTGAAATTGATAATATCCATTAGATGTTATTATTATGATAAATGCTAATTTAATGAGTAAGTTTTGAGCAGATATATGAGTAGAGCAAGGAGGGGGGAAATGTTTTAAGTGTGTATGGTCATTTAGGTTGGTTACATTAGCATTTTTTGCAATGTAAATTTTGATTGCTTCCTTTGTATTCAAAGATCTACTTTTATTTTCAATATGTAAAATTTTTAAATCTGTATTGATGTCTGTGAAATGGGGTAAACTGTTGTATACGTGCTTCCCGAAGGCTGAATGCCGATTATATCTGATTGTGATTTTGTGTTCTTTGTATCTTGTGTGGAAATTACGTTTTGTTTGACCTGTATATGTGGCATTGCATTTAGGTTCTTGGCACTTGAGTTCTTGAGTTTGGGAAAGCATCTTTTTTGTTTAGGTCGCACTTGCTGATGTATCTGTGCAGTGTGTTGTTTATTCTATAGGCTACTTTTAAACCTTGTTTCTTGAAAGTATTAGCTACTTTGTACGTGTTCTTGTTAACATAGTTGAGAACAATGTATTTTCCCATATCATGTGTGGTAGCTTCCCAGAGATTTTTCTTATGTTTATTTAAAAGTTTATCTACTGTGCCTGGAGAGTGGTAGTTTTCTTTTGTGATTTGTATCTCTTCATTGAAATCCATTGTGCTCATTGGTATGGAAATAGCTCTGTGTATCACTGTATTCATTCCTGCTATTTTGTGTGTGTATGAGTGGTTCGACTCATTGTCAATAGTGTGCGACGTCTGAGTGGGCTTTCTGTATACTTTGTATGATAGGTTGTCATTATTCCTGCTGATTGTGGTGTCTAAATAGTTTATTTTCTTGTTAGTTTCTGGCTCCATTGTGAACCTGTAAAGAATTTAGTGTGTTTAATAACTGGTGTGCATTAGTGATTCATTATCATATATGCATACGACGTCATCTACGTATCTGCTCCAGGGTAAGATGCCTTTTGAATGCAGACTCATTAAGAAGATGTTTCCAAAGTTATTGAGAAAAATGTTTGGTATTATATCTGATAATGACTAACCCTTCTTTTCGGCAATAGATTTTTGTCGTTGAATGCAAAGCAATTTTGGTGTAGCGTTGTTCTAAGAAGGCTAATAATTTCTTTGGTTTCTTGTAGTGAAGTGTTTTCTTTAAGAAGATTTTCAATAATTTTAATGGATTCTCATATTGGTATGTTTGTCTATATGTTAGTGATATCAAAGAAAATCATACTTGTGCTCTGTGTTATTTTAAGTTTATTTAGTTCTTTAATTACCGTATAATCTCGAATACCACCCGCCACCGAATAAGACCCACACCCTTATTTTGAAAGAACAAAAGTTTAAAAAAAAGTGAAGTCAAAATTATTTAGGTACATTCCTTACTAACACACATCAAATGATTAGAAAATACCAATAAAAGTAAACAAACATTTCCAGAACGATATCCAATGAGTTCATTCATCATCATCATCATCATCATCATCATCATCATCAGTACCAACTTCGGAATTTTCATCACCATCACCTTCCCACAAAATGTCATCATCGCTGCCATCCATAGCATTAGAAATGCTACATTTCCTGAAGCTCTTCCGTATGAGGTCTCCAGGGATACGATTCCATGCTGTCAAAACCCACGAACACAGCAGCTGAACTTCCGGGCACTGAATGCGACCAGTTGGTATCAGTGTGTGATTACCAGCCGCCATCCATTCTGTATAGAGCTGTTTCAAGGCTGCTTTAAATGGACGGTTCACGCTGACATCCGGCGGCTGTAGCATAGACGTCATCCCACCCGGAATGACTGCTAGGTCGGTTTTTCCATCCTTGATATGTTTCTTCACAGCGTCTGTTGTGTGGCCACGGTAACTGTCGAGAACAAGCAAGCTCTTTTGTCCCAATAATGCACCAGGGCGACGTTGCCAGACACACTTTACACAGTCTTCCACAAGTGAACTGTCCATCCAGCTGCAGTTCTGAGATCTGATGATAACACCAGCAGGTAGATTTTTAGGAAGCGTGTTTCGCTTGAGAACAATGTACGGCAGCAATTTGGTTCCGTCAACGAGAATACACAACATTACCCTACACTGTTGTTTTTCATTACCACCTGTTCTAATGATAAAGCCGGCCCCGTGGCATATGGGTAGCGTGCCTGTCTCTCGCCCGGAGGCCCCGTGTTCGATTCCTGACCAGGTCAGGGATTTTTCTCTCGACCTGAGGGTTGATTCGAGGTCCACTCAGCCTACGTCATTAGAATTGAGAAGCTATCTAATGGTGAGATGGCGGCCCCGGTCTCGAAAGCCCAGAATAACGGCCAAGAGGATGCATTGTGCTGACCACACGGCCCCTCTTAATCTGCAGGCCTTCGGGCTGCGCAGCGGTTGCTGGGCAGGCCAAAGCCCTTTCAAGGGCATTAAGTGCCGTGGGGGAGTGGTTGTTCTAATGGTAACACTTTTCACACCTTTAATATTCACAGTCCTGTCCACTGGCATTTCAAAGTAGACTGGCGTCTGATCTGCATTGCTAATTTGGGAAAGCCAATAGGCATTTTCCTTCCGCAACCGAATTATGTGACTCTGTAACGACAGTAACTTCTCGTCGTAGGCACCAGGAAGACGCTGTGAAATTGAGGTATGCCTTTGTACGCTCAACCCATTTCTTTTATAAAAATTACAAATCCATCCTCGGCTTGCCTTAAAACCTTCTGATGCAAGTTCCTTTGCGATCTCTAATGCCTTTAGCTGACACATTTCGTTTGACACACCATATCCCAATTTCCGCCTTTTTGTCACATATTTATAAAGGTTTTTTTTCAATTTCTGGAAACCGTACACTCAGTCCACAAAAGGCGCTACGATCACCACTACATGTTAATAGCACATTTTTCTTCTTTCTCCAATCGCAAATACACGACTCGTCAATATCGTATTTCCTACTGGCAGCAGGATTTCCAATAATTTCAGCTTCTTGAACTACTTTCAGTTTCTCACTCACAGTGAAAGATCGCAAACGCTTTGTGGAATTTATGTTGATACTCCCAGAACGTGCGTGAAACTGACACCAAGTGCGGAAGTAGCATATACTAAGAGCGGAGAGAGCATTGTTGCCAAGCCGCACTGGCGGTGATGCCCGATTTACGCGCATTCGGAAGGATAAATTTTCCAAAATTTTAAATAAGACCCGCACCCAATTTTGGAAGCGATATTTTCGAAAAAAAAAAAAAAAAGCAGTGCAGGTAGTATTCAAGATTGTACGATAGTTCTGGGCTGTTTTTTATTGATCTGTCTTTTTTTAAGTGAGATTTTCTCTTTTAGAATTTGGTTGAGTTGTTTGCTTAGATTGTAACTTGGCGCATCTTTAAAATTTACTATTGGTCTAATGAGACACAAGTTTTTGTGTATTTTGGAGAGGGCTCTTAGTGTGGGGAGTTTGGGATTTTTGATGGTGAGGCTTTCTTTTTCTTGTTTTGTGAAAATCAAGTCTGTTTCTTTGATAGCTTGTTTTATTTTGTTTTGAAATTTATTTGTAGGGTCGCGTTGTAGTTCTTGAATTCCGTTGTGTTGATGAATTCTATTGGTTTTTCCATGTACTCGTCTTTCTTCATTATGACTGTTGTGTTCCCTTTATCCACTTTTGTGACAATTAGGTTGTTGTTTTTAATTTTGTTCTTAACTGTTTTTAATGCCAAGTGTTGAGTGGTTGTTTGGTAGAATTTTTTTGTGCGATTATTTTTAGAGCTTCGTTGGTGGATACGTTTTTTATTATTTCTCTTTGTGGAGAGGGGATTTTGTTGCAAGCAATTTCTACATCAGTGATGAGCTGTTTTATGTTGTTTTTGTTATGACATTCCTGGCAATTGAATTTGAGTCCTTTCTCTAGCAGATTTATTTCATTCTTTGAAAAGGTAGTGTCTGATCTGTTAATTAATCTAGGGTGAAAATTAGCAAGTTTTCTGCGGTTATTGTTTTCTGGATTTTCTGTTTATTCATTAGATTACATATTTTATTGTCAATGACCTTCTGTTTCCTGACTGCTGCTTTTTTAATGTAATAGTGTAAAAAGTTGGAGTAGGATGTCCATTGTGTGTGGTGCCAGAAGTTGCTTGGGTTTAAGTGAATGCATAGAATATGTTTGTTGATTTCCTGTTTCTTTACGTACGTGAATTTAATTTTGTTTATGATCCATAATAATTGTGATTGAGATGTTGATATTTTAGCTGAAGTTGTTATGGATTTAGCTTTTGTGGGTATGTACTTAACTGGTCTTATCTGTTTTTAATGCGGAGTATTGAGTGGCACAATTCAGTTGTTTGATGGAATTTTCTTGTGCAATTATTTTCAGGGCTTTCCATTTGCCTCTCCATGACCACAGTCCTGAAACAGTGTTAGGTGACAATGGACTTAACAACAGCAGTCTATATAAGTACAGAAGTATTTTCATTATATCAATACTTGTAAAGTTATTATTTGTCAATACTGGTTCATATTATCACTAAGCTCTCTATCATTGACAAGTTTATGCAAGGTAAACAATACTTCACATATATATATACTAGCAAGATACCCGTGCTTCGCTACGGTAATATACTGAAATTTATAATTGAATGCTTATCGTTTTATATACAACCCGCCGATATTCGTGATCTGACTCGTTTACTGAGATATTACGGCAACGTTCCTCCCATTTTTCAATCTTTCTTTCCAGCAATCGATTTCGTATTTCCCGGGCTAGGTCCAGGTATTCCACCCGGTCAGTTGGATTCCTAAATCTTAGCCATGCTTTCCTATAAGCATTTTTAATGTGGATCAAATCCTTGAGGAGATCCGGCGTGGTGTCCTCTTAGGTGCCTTGGCGGTAATAAACCGGTGGCCGGACTGCAATCGTAGTCATTACCCGTCCAGGACCCGTTTCCAGCACGGTCCGCACATGTTGACGACGGTCCAGGATATTATTATTATTATTATTATTATTATTATTATTATTATTATTATTATTGTTGTTGTTGTTGTTATTAGGGTGGTTGGAATTAATTGGATTTAGGTATTATTATTATTATTATTATTATTATTATTATTATTGATGTTCTGGACCACACAGCAATATGCAAGACCGCTACTTGGCGGTAAAATACATCTGCTGCCATTGTCATTGCTAACAATGTGACCAGCACCATTGTTGCGCGTAGGCAAGTGTGCGGAATTTCTGGCGATACGAATGACATACCTCCGTGTATTATTGACCTTATTATAGAGGTGAACAATTTCACGGCCAATCTCATTCCTATCGTTTATTTCAAATGTGTTTAAATTTTTATTTATATGCCAGGAGAATCTACTCTAATCTAAGAACGTTCTCCGAAGGAACATTTGGCTGTTGAAAAAAGAACCCAGGAAAGATTAAAAATGATCGGTTTATGATCAGAATAAGTACATCGCAAGTCTACAGCCTGTTTCCTGTCATTCGACAGGATCAGTGATGGAATGAATAAAGCCCCATCTAGCGGCGACAATAGGAATTGTGCCGGCTGCCGAAGCTCCCCTCTGGGGCAATGATCGATGAGTGACAAATGAAATGAAATATTGGACAGTGTTGCTGGAATGAATGATGACAGGGAAAGCCGGAGTATCCGGAGAAAAACCTGTCCCGCCTCCATTTTGTCCAGCACGAATGTCACATGGAGTGACCGGGATTTGAAACACGGAACCCAGCTGTGAGAGGCCGGCGCGCTGCCGACTGAGCAACGGAGGCTACATTACGAAGTACATTACGAACAGTAAAATCAATTGGTCTCACCTCCTTTTACACCCCACCGCCGTTAAGTTAATTAAAAGAAGGCGTGTTTCTTTATGTTTAAAGGAGATTCCAAATACCAATGTTCACGTTTATTACCTTCAGGTTTGAGATATAAGTATCCCCTTAAAAATAATTCACGTTTTTAACTTCCTTCCACACTCCCCCCCCCCCCCTCCCTCACAAAGTGATATTAAAGCAAAAAATACTTGTTCCTTTAATAGTAAAGGATCTTCTAAATACCAATTATCACCACTCTAACCTCTTCAGTTTTTGATTTATGTGTCCCCATGAAAGGAATTCAACTCCTTTTCACTCCCGCCCTCCCCCCCCCCCCCAAGATTGTTTCCCCCCAAAACGCGCTTTTCTTTGTTTTTAAAGGAGATCAAAATACCAATTTTCACGTCTGTAACAACTTTAGTTTTTATTAGATGTATGTATTCTCATACAATTAAGTCAATTAATTTTTTCTATCCTTTAACACTCCAAATCCCCTTCATTGGATTTTCCGAGAATACGTGTTTGTTTACTTTTAAAGCAGATTCCAAAAATACAATTTCACGTGTGTAACATCTTCATTTTTGAGATATCAGTAGCCTAATTAAAAGAATTCAACACCATTTTCAGTCACTTTTACCACCACCCCCCCCACCAGCCACTACCCAAGTTGTATTTCCGAAAACTAAAAATACACTTTTCTTTATTTTTAATAGGATAAAAAATGACCATTTTTCACTTCTGTACATGTTAAGTTTTTTGAGATATACTGTAGAAATTCTCATTTTAAAATTTCACCCCATTTTAGTTCCCCTTAAGTGGAGTTTCCAAAGACAAATCACCTATGTTTCTTTACACTTACAGGAGATTCCAAATACCCACTATTTACGTCTGTAACATTTTACGCTTCTCAGATATTCTGTAGATATAGTCTTTCAAAAAATTCACCCCAATTTGCCACTCCTGTTTAACCGCCATTAATTGAATTTTCCAAAAGCAAAAATATACGTGTTTCTATATTTTTAAAGGAGATCCCATTTACAAATTTTCAGTTCTGTAATATCTTCAGTTTCTGGGATATATGTATCCTCATTAAAGGCATTCAACCCATTATTCACCCTTTTACACCCCTCCTATTGGGATTTAGAGAAAACAAAGAAATACGTGTTCCTTTATTTTTAAGGGAGATTCTAAACACCAATTTTTACATCTGTAAACGTTTAAAGTTTTAAGATGTAGACACACTCATTTTAAAAATTCACCCCCCTTTTCACCCCCTATTATTTGGATTTTCCAAAAACGAAAAAATACCTGTTTCTTTATTTTTAAAGTAGATCCCAAATACCAATTCTCAGGTCTGTAATATCTTCAGGTTCTGAAATATAAGTAGTCTCATTAAAGGCATTCAACCTATTTTTCACCCTTTTTCACCCTTCCTATTAGGATTTTCCGAAAACAAAAAAGTACGTGTTTCTTTCTTTTTAAAGGATATTTCTAAATACCAAATTTTACGTCTATAAACTTTAAAAGTTTTGAGATATAGATACACTCATTTTAAAAATTTCATCGCCCTTTTCACCCCCCATTATTTGGATTTTCCCAAAACGAAAAAATACCTGTTTCTTTATTTTTAAAGTAGATCCCAAATACCAATTTTCAGGTCTGTAATATATTCAGTTTCTAAGATATATGTATTCTCTTTAAAGGCATCCGAACCCATTTTTTACCCCTTTTCACCCCTCCTATTGGGATTTTCCGAAAACAAAAAAATTACGTGTTCCTTTATTTTTAATGAAGATTCTAAATACCAATTTTTACATCTCTAAACGTTAAAACTTTTGAGATATAGATGCACTAATTTTAAAAATTCACCCCCTTTTTCACCCTCGCATTAATTGGATTTTCCAAAAACAAAAAAATATGTGTTTCTTTATTTTTGAAAGCGGTCAAAAGTACCAATTTTGAGGTCTGTAATATATTCAGTTTCTGAGATATATGTATTCTCTTTAAAGGCATTCAACACATTTTTCACCCCTTTTCACCCCTCCTATTGGGATTTTCCGAAAACAAAAAAATACGTGTTCCTTTATTTTTAATGAAGATTCTAAATACTAATTTTTACATCTCTAAACTTTAAAACTTTTGAGATATAGATGCACTCATTTTAAAAATTCACCCCCCCTTTCACCCTCGCATTAATTGGATTTTCCAAAAACAAAAAAATATGTGTTTCTTTATTTTTCACAGCGATCAAAAGTACCAATTTTGAGGTCTGTAATATCTTCAGTTTCTGAGATATAAGTAGTGTATCTGGATTAAGGCATTCAACCCCTTTTTCACCCTTTTTCACCCCTCCTATTGGGATTGTCTGAAAACAAAAAAATACGTGTTTCCTTATTTTTAAAGAAGATTCTAAATACCAATTTTTACATCTGTAAACTTTTAAAGTTTTGAGATATAGACACACTCATTTTAAAATTTCACCCCCCTTTTCACCCCCTTAGCGACGGAATATCCAAAAATCCTCTCTTAGCGAGCACCTACATCTTAATATGAATCTATGGCCGAAATTTCATTTCTTTATGTCCAGTAGTTTTGGCTCGGCGATGATGAATCAGTCAGTCAGTCAGTCAGTCAGTCAGGACAAGCTACTTTATATATATAGATATATGCATTTTTAAAATGATTTGATAGAATCTGAGGATGTTCTCGTAGAACGATACATGACATTCCTTGTATAATAGTTTGTATATTTTACAGGTATGTTTATAGTGTTATAATTAATATTGAAATTGTTGTGTGTTTGACAGACTGGAAAGTTTTTATGTTACATTTCTTTTAGAAGAAGAATAGCATCATATGGTGTAAAGATAACACTAGCTCTTCCTTACACAAAACTTGACAAGTGTCACACGGCTTCCAAAGAGCAGTCAAATATTTCCTTCCAAGTAGCTACAACATGTTCAGCTCCCTAGCTGAATGGTCAGCATAGTGGCCCTATGTTTGATTCCCAGCTGGGTTATGGATTTAAAATTTTTCCCTAGCTCAGGAGCTGGATGTTTGTGTTCATCTTAATATACATCTTCATTTACATAGAACATATTCCACCACAAACGACCACAGAAATATGCAATAGTCAATACATCCCTCCACATCGGGTTGGCGTCAGGAAAGACATCCAGCATAAAAATGGATTAAATCCACACCAAGGGCTGACCTCAGGCAATTGGAAAATGGCCAAGAAGAAGAAATAGCTATAGCATATAATGTATTGTCAAAAATAGTGAGAACTTCCTGAATAAATATGTAATTCTCAATTTCGGAGTTAATATTGTACATGTTAGGAAGGGAATTTTATGTAACTAGTAATGCCATCTTTGAATGCAATTAGTACTTTCTTCCATTTGTGTTGGTATGTTGCCTACATTATACTAGCAGCCATGACAAGCCCAAGTTTTGATACCTCAGAATGTGGGTCAAGCGTTTTTAGCTACAGCCACTAAATTTCAGACTTTTTTACCTGTTTCCCGACTAGTTTACATTACTTCATATGTGCTCCTATTAGAAAAGGAAAAACATTTCAACCCTCTGTGGGTGTTAATATTTCCAGTAGAGATTATTTATCAAATGTTTCTGAAATTATATAGTGAAAATATAGCAAGTAAAATCTTGTGTAGACTAAAGCAAAAGTTTCAGGTGTTACTTCATCGTTTACTTGTGATCTGAATTATTCTTGGTGAAAGAAATTGTCCATAAAGGCATATTCACTTCCAGTTCACAGCTAAAGCAATTATCAAATGTACAGAAGGGTCATGTTGTGAAGCTTGTTAGGGACCTAATGAGGAAAACCCTGTATCCAACTAACTTGGAAGAAATGAATGTACTGAGGGGTAAATAGAAATTTTCTAAATCTGCCACAAGTGTTGCAAAGTTGCCTACTCGTAAGCTCGTGAAAGATAAAGAAAGTGTACAGAAAACCATAGAGTTTCTTGAGATAATTAGAAAATAGCATGATGTACATGACATATATGATACAAAGTAAGTGTATATCTAGGAACAAAAAGAAACTTGTAATTTTTTAGGAACATGCTGAAAGACTCTGCTGGCTATCATTATTTTTTTCTATTTACTGAGAAAATTCAATCCAATGAAAACAAGAACAGCAAGGAAACCTATGAACTGTCACAATGTAGTCCACAATAAAATGCATTTGGTACTTGCTGTCAGAGAGAAGGGCTTCGACTGTCACTGGCTAATTTTACTAGCCTTGCAGCTCTGCATTCAGGAGGTGGAATGACTGGTCCGCAGCACCAGCTGTCCTGAGAATAGTTATCTGTGGTTATGTTCTTAAATAAACAACTTATATGCCGTGATATTATGTAGTCTTATTCGTTCATCTTTTAAGTGGGGTTAGCCCGGCTAACACGGCATACATAGGCCAGCCGTGCCTAAATTTCATCTATTCCTGCTGCTTTATGACAACTGAGATTATTTATTACCTTTTCCATTTCCAGGAAAACCAGTAATGTTCAATATTGGCACAGGTTCAGGATACACATTCTTGCCTCGTGACAAATTTGCCAAACTGAAATTCTATGCTCCATTGCATAGATTCTGATCATCCACTCAGAACGTATTTGTTCAGAATGGAAAAATTAAGGTTACCATCAGCTGCATGAATAATCAATACTTGCTAACACCTACACTGTTACAGAAATTTACAATACAATTTTGGTCGAATTTGGATATGAAGACAGAAAATCAACACAAATGAAACTGATAAAGAGAAAACAATCAACAGCTGCATCGACTCATTCAATTTACAGTATCAATGAAATTGATGAAATTATTGCAACATATTTAGATATTAATCATGAAGTATATTTTGGACTTATGAAAATCAAACCAAACCCCATGGACTACAGCCCTTCAAGGGCCTTGGCCTACCAAGCGACTGCTGCTCAGCCCGAAGGCCTGCAGATTACAAGATATCGTGTGGTCAGCATGACGGATCCTCTTGGCCGTTTGGGCTTATGCCGTGTAATTAATTATAAACACACTCTACGTGTTTCAAAAGAAACCTTGCCTTTCTTCATCAGGAGAAAACAGAGAAATGAAACAACACATTAAAGGTTGCTAGGAGAGAACAAGGAACATAAAATGGTATCCTAAGATGTAAAAGGGATGCCATTTTAGCCCCATGCTAGAGACAATGAATGGCAACAGTAAAGCAAGGTGGTTCTCAAAGATGGTAGGGCCAGGAGGATTTGTGAAGTGTCAGCTCTACAAGAGGAAATTAACACCTTGAGAACCAGCTTTGAGAGCAACAGTTACAGCAGAGCTTTGATCTCAACGGTTCTGAAATCGACACATAATCAGACATCTGTTAAGAAAAAAGATGTAAAAGGAACTGCTTACCTACCTTACATACATAACACGACAGATCGTATTGCTAAAATCTTACGTAGGTACCATGTACAAACTGTTTTTGGAACATCAATTAAGATTAGGCAACTCCTGTGACCAACTAAGGACAGTTTGCCTAGATTTCAACAACTTGGTATCTACTGAGTTCCCTGTACTTGTGGCAAGGTTTATATTGGGCAGAACTCGCATCAAAGAACATACCAGGTGTATCAGACTCAACCAACCTGATAAATCAGCTGTTGCTGATCATGCCTTAACACCTGGTCATGATGTCGTATTCCAAGAAATGGATGTTCTTGCCCGTATAAAGCAATATCGCCCAAGAATCATCAGGGAGGTGGTTGAAATACGTAAACACCCAGATAATTTCAACCGCGATACAGGCAACAACCTCAGTGAATCATGGCTACCTATTATCAGAACCAATAGAGAATGATACTTTACTGTTGCCATTCATTGTCTCTAGCATGAGGCTAAAATGGTGTCCCTTTTACATCTTAGGGCACCATTTCAAGTTCCTTGTTGTTTTCATCTAGCAACCTTTAATGCAACATTTCATTTCTCTGTTGTCTCCTGATGAAGAAAGTTAAGGTTCCTTTTGAAACGTGTAGTGTGTGTTTATAATTAATTACATGGCATAAAGCCAAAATATACTTCATGAATAGTTACATACGCTGTGAAAGTCTAAATAATAATATTTAGATATTTGAAGAGAACATAGGATGCATTCCAAATTTCAAGGTCACTTTGAGACTTCGAGAAAATGCAAAACCAATTTTTCATCGAAAGAGTAAGATTCCTTATGTCATTTTCATCCTAGTAGAAAAAGGAGCTACAATCTCTTGAAGAAACTGAAATGTTTACGAAGTGACTGGGGGGTCCTAGCTCATGTTTCTTCCGAAAGCAGACAGAGGAGTGCGACTGTGTGTCAATTACAAAGTCGGCATAAACGAATGTCTCCTAAATGCACACTAACCCATCATCTGCAAAACTTATGAAATACTGAACAGTCTATACAATTCCTGTTATTTTTGTAGAGTGGATCTTTATAAAGCTTATCTACATCTTTCTGTCGACAAACAATCAAGTAAAATTCAAGCAATAACTACATATCAACAAACATATAGGATAAATTTTCATTTGGAATAAAAATGCACCTTCAGAGTTCAACCAAACCATTGACCAAACTCTCAAAGAAGTGCCAAAAAAAAAAAAAAAAACTTTGCTGACATCATCATACATGGAACTACAATAGAGGAACGTAAAGTAAATTTGATTACCTGTCTCAATCAATTATGAATATTCAATTTACACTTGAATTGCCAGAAATGTTCATTTTCCAATAACTTACTGAATTTTTGGGATATGTCAGTGAATACAATCAAATTTCAAATTCACTCAAGAAGATTCCAAGGCCAAAATCATCAAGTGAAGTAAAAAAAATTTTCAGGATGGTCATTTTCTAAATATGTTTTATACCAAATGCTTCAACAATTAATGCTCTGCTATGCCATCTATTGAAAGACAATGTAAAATTTAAGTGGACATCTGAATATGAAGTACCTTTCAGGCGAATGAAACAGGAAATAGTAAGTGATAGAGTGCTTATGCCATTTAATCCAGGACTGTCTGTTCAACTTGCATGCGATGCAAGCTCCACCGGTGTTTCCGCTATTTTATCATACATCATCAATGACCAGGAACAACTAATTGCATTTGCATCTTGTTCATTAACTCAAGCAGAACATAATTACTCTCAGCTTGACAGAGAAGCATAGCAATTCTATATGGGATCATCTGTTTCCTCCAATACTTATTCAGATAACATTTACAGCTATTGTCAAGAATTTTTTCATCAACATGTGAAACTACCTCAAATGACTTCAGCACGCTTTTTTTCTAATTGTTTACATCACACCGACACAGACGATGGGACAGGAAAGGCCTAGGAATGGGAAGGAAGCAGACATGGCCTTAATTAAGGTACAGCCCCAGCATTTGCCTGGTGTGAAAATGGGAAACCACGGAAAACCATCTTCAGGGCTGACAACAGTGGGGTTCGAACCCACTATCTCCCGGATGCGAGCTCACAGCTACGCGCTCCTAACCATATGGCCAACTCGCCCAGTATAGCACGCTTTTAACAGTACGTAGCATTTTTATAGGCTCCAACTATTGAGTTGTGTCAGAAAAGGCTCCAAAAATTCCAACGTTGACTGCTTGGCATGATCACTTTTAAATGACAATACAGTGCTCTACATCAAAGTTATTGTCCATGAAGATGCTCACTTACTCTATGAGGAAATAATAAATACTCCAGAAATCAATTTGAATCAATATGGAAGGAAAAAATACACACACGAATGGCTTGTTTGCTCATATTCTGCATGTGCAAACATAAAAAACAGTCAACCAAAGGCTCTTGTGCACTCCTGGGAGGGACTGGAGAAAAGCTGGTTAATTCATTCACATTGACTATGCAGGCCATTTTCAAGGATACTATTTTTAGTCATCATCAATAAAAAGAAAAATGTGTCTATCAACATCATCTCCATTGTTGACCATCGAATTGTTACAGAATGTGTTTTCTCGTCATGTTTCCCAGAAGTAATGGTTCTAGACAATGCAATGATTTTCACCAGCGAAGAATTCCAGATATTTTGTAAGGAAGCAGGCATCTACCTTAAATTTATTGTTCCAGGACATCCTGTCACAAACGACTTAGCAGAAAGGAATGTCCAGACACTCAAACAGAGACTAGCAACAATAACTGATGAACCCTTGTCAGTGAGAAATTTTGTTTCGATACATAGCAATGCACTGAAACCTATCACATTTCAACCATCCAGTGTCCAGAATCTTCACCACATCAATTAAGAATGGAAAAATGCGTACGTGTACACTGCTATGCCAATAATAAAAATCAATGGAAATCGGGAACTGTCATCAAAACATTAGGACGTTTGCATTACTTGGTCAAACTTGATGATGGGTATACTTTCAAGCATCAGACTAGCCAACTGCAAGTGCCCAGAATTAAATCTCCAACATCAAAGAAGCAAGAACTTTTGTGTCAGAATTCCACATAGATCAATGAGAACTTGACCTGGGAGAATCAACATTCCAGTTAATCAACCAAACATTACTCCACTGCAAAGTTCGTGGAAGATGACTGGAGCTGCTAACACTAGCTCCATGTATTATTTCATACATACCTATATATCTTCACAAGGGCGCTCATACCCGGGGCAAGGTGGGGCCGCGACCCCCATCTAGCTCTCAGGGAAAGGCAAAAATCTAGTCTAGTCAGGTGTTTTCCTTTCAAGAAAATGATTTAAAAGACAGTATTACATAGAAGCGGTAGTACCGTTCCCCACCAACAGGCAGGGAATACCGTGGGTTATTCTACCACACAATACAAGTTACCATTTATCTTCCAAAATATTAAAAATACTATGAACCCCCAGGTCTGGGCCCCCACTCTACAAACTGTCATATGGGCGCTGATGTATCTTCAGAAGGGGTAATGTCTTCCATAGTATTTGCTAAAATATAATATATATCTAGTTATTTAAATGTGCTATGTAATCAAGTATTATATCCAATAGCTATTTGCTAAATCAACTTAAACAAGTGTGGGAGAACTCTGGTAAACATAAAAATTGTAACATCTTCTTTGAATGCAATTCATACCTACTTTCTTCTTTTTGTGTCGGTATGAATGTGTGAATTAAACAATCTGTTCTTTGAGTGAATATGTTGATATACAGCAAATGGGTCTATGAAATAAGGGTAATTTTCATCATGATAAAACAAGATCCAAATTTACAATGTTATTTGATTTAAACAATTATACGTTAGACAGGGTAAGGTAAATCGATTTATCTATGTTAGGATGTGAAAGACACGCATATTGCAGATTAGAATGACACATACAGAGAAATATATTTATTAGATAGAATGTAAAAAGAGTCCTTTGTAAGATAGACTAGTAAACTCTCTGGAAAGGATGGGTATAGTAGTGAACTGATAATAAGAAAGTTGAAAGGAAAGGTAAAAATAGGTGGTTAGATTGGGCTATCAAATGTTCATAGCTGGGTCTGTCCTAGGAAAATATGCAACAATGTGCAATTTAGTTGTGTATCTGTATAACTTATCCAACTTAATTTATTGCTTATACTTTACCTCCGTTGTACAAAAAATTAATCAGTTGGATTAAACTAAGGATTTTTCCAGAGGAATAACTATAACATTATAATGATTTCAGAAAAAACGCTAATACACTACATCTTCAATTATTTGTTTGAACTGATCCAGAATGACGAACGTTTGAGCAAAAATAAACTCATGATTCCCAAGGGATTGTCAATGTAGGTGTGTGGGTTGTCGACCAAGGGGCCCCTAGCTGAGTCTGGTGTTGCTTCCACTTACTTGTGACAATGTCCTTACATTAATCTTTCTTATCCAACTTCCCATGGTCAACTCTTATTCTCATACATCCCCAATGGTATTAGATTGGTCAGGTAAGGCCAAGTTTTACAGCTGGATGCCTCTCATAACCCTTATTTTTCTTTTGCCAATATCTTAATTCTTTGAAGGAGCAGAACTCTTCCCCTTTTTTTCTACTTATTTGTCTTAAGAGAGGATGTTTGTCTAAAAACACTTCCTCTTAAAACAATAATCACCACCATGGATAACTCGTACCTTGTACAAATGCACATCATGGAAGTTTCTGATTCCTGTAATATGTTATTACAATAATATGTACAGATCATTTAAAATGCTGAGGAAACTTTGCTGCTCTTTGCGAATGTTTACTTCCACTGTCTCCACAAGTCAAATACTGTAATTTATAATCGATGTTTGTGCAAGCAGTGTACAGGTAAATGTTAACGACAGTCTCCTGGGGTCCTCAGAACCAAAGGCCAGTATGCTGACCATTCATCCATTTATGTATGATACATTGTTATTTTCAAGACCATGACAGAAATTCCATTAACTCAGATTATGCGAACATCCTTTCAGAAGAATGAGTAAGAAATGAAAGGGGAATTTTTATTATCTTAGGACATATTTAAATGAAAAAAGGTTGTTTCAACAATGTAACTGACAGCAGTCTTTCATGCCTACTACATTAGAAATTACAAGATATTAGAAATTAGAAATACAGCTGTGAAGTTTTACTGCTAAAAAATAATTAAGAATTGTGTGGGTTAATAAGTTGGCTCCTTCTCTTACTCACCACTCCTGCTGATGTTTGACAAAGCATGAGAAAGATTCGTAGAGGTAAGTTAGCAGTATAGCTCCGATGTGCCCAAAGCCGATGAGCACCAGCTGTTACACCCAGTAAAGATACACATCCGGTAAAAATAGCTGAAAAATTAACAACAAGAACCTTTTTAGTAACGTGTAATTTAAAATAAAATATACATATAATATCATTGATAATTATCATTTAACTGCTTTCTATGGAGCATCGAGTGTAATGAATGTTTATACGTAGGTCGAGTCATAAATCATGGCAACTTTTTTCCTCGCAAACAGGAAACAACACGGAAAATCTAAGATATGCATTTGGAAACGTACGGTATGTACTTGCATAGGATGGCACTAGATGGTGTACGTAAACAACAGTGTGGGCCTAAGCATGCCCCCAAGTTCAGTGTGTGAGTGAGAGCGTCACAAAATGGAAGTCTACAAGCAGGAGCAACAATCGTATATTAAAATAGCAGTTCTCCACGGGAGAAATGCACGCCAGTGCCATGCAGAGCTGCGGGAAGCATTAGGTGTGCATGCCATGCATGCCCTATAGAACAGTGGCGAGGTGGGTGGAGACGTTCAAACAGGGTAGAGTATCAACTGCCGATTTGTCTCGCCCAGGCCGTCCAGTGTGTAATGGATTTAGAATTACTCCTCGCCATGGTACGATGTATTTAGCATGTCATTCATGCGTTCATTTTATTGTCAGCCTCACCGTGAGTTCAAACTTCGAGATTCTATGGACTTTCCTCTGATTTGGTGATGGTGAGCCATCTAGCGGTCGACTTGGTACTAGAGTTACGAGGTGGCTAAGTGGTGCTGCTATCTGGCCGCGAGAAGATAAGCTTGCTTGGCCATGGACCGTGGCTCGACAATACAACTAAGATTGCAGTTGTTTTGATTCTTGTCTCTTAATTTTGAAGAAGACACTTGGAAACTACTCTCCTGGTTGTGCTTTAAGGATAAATTTATCACTCAAGAAGAGAAAATGGTGATGGGACTTGATCCCGGTTGATGGTTTCTCCATCTGGGCGTAAAGCCCAAAGATTTTTTTTTTTAATGATTTTATCGTTTGTATCCTCCGACCTCGTAAGTAAGCTTCAAGCATTTCAGTACTGGGTTAACCTAGCCAAAGAAAACTACTATATAATGGTGTTAAGAGACATGGACACTCTTTAAAAGCTACGATATGCGAGAAATTCTACATCTGATTTTTCGGACATTTCGAGGTTTAAAAAGTTTAACATTTAAAAATCTGGTCTTCATCATATCTGTGTAATGCTCATACCTTTTGGGGTTTCAATTTTAAATTGTAATGATGATTTTAATTTTTCCTTTTGATACAGTTATTTAAAGTTTCATGCCAGTTAAAGATTGTTTATGTTGAGGAGCTCCTGATTAACCTATTATGTACGAAGTCTCTGTATAACCTAGATGGTGGTTTAATTCATTTTCTCTTATTTTTCATAGTACTCATTTTATTTAAATATTTTCAAGCCATTTCGAGCAAGTAAAGAAAATAAGGGTTTAATTGAAAGCTTTTCTAATGAATTCCTCGGTACTTTCGAGTAACCATTTTGATTATGGTGGTTGTCATCTGTTACACTGCCGTGTAATAGAATGCAAACGTAAGAGGGGCGTTCCTCTGTTGTACACTGACTGACAGTGACAATGCAACACCAAGGAGGAGTGGTTCGAAAGGGATGAAAGTTGGGGAAAAAACAGAGACGGCACGGACGAATAATTGATGTTTATTTCAAACCGATATGCAGGTTACACAATGCGCACGGCATCGACTCAGTAGGATGTAGGACCACCGCGAGCGGCGATGCACGCAGAAACACGTCGAGGTACAGAGTCAATAAGAGTGCGGATGGTGTCCTGAGGGATGGTTCTCCATTCTCTGTCAACCATTTGCCACAGTTGGTCGTCCGCACGAGGCTGGGGCAGAGTTTGCAAACGGCGTCCAATGAGATCCCACACGTGTTCGATTGGTGAGAGATCCGGAGAGTACGCTGGCCACGGAAGCATCTGTACACCTCGTAGAGCCTGTTGGGAGATGCGAGCAGTGTGTGGGCAGGCATTATCCTGCTGAATCAGAGCATTGGGCAGCCCCTGAAGGTACGGGAGTGCCACCGGCCGCAGCACATGCTGCACGTAGCGGTGGGCATTTAACGTGCCTTGAATACGCACTAGAGGTGACGTGGAATCATACGCAATAGCACCCCAAACCATGATGCCGCGTTGTCTAGCGGTAGGGCGCTCCACAGTTACTGCCGGATTTGACCTTTCTCCACGCCGACGCCACACTCGTCTGCGGTGACTATCACTGACAGAACAGAAGCGTGACTCATCGGAGAACACGACGTTCCGCCATTCCCTCATCCAAGTCGCTCTAGCCCGGCACCATGCCAGGCGTGCACGTCTATGCTGTGGAGTCAATGGTAGTCTTCTGAGCGGACGCCGGGAGTGCAGGCCTCCTTCAACCAATCGACGGGAAATTGTTCTGGTCGATATTGGAACAGCCAGGGTGTCTTGCACATGCTGAAGAATGGAGGTTGACGTGGCGTGCGGGGCTGCCACCGCTTGGCGGCGGATGCGCCGATCCTCACGTGCTGACATCACTCGGGCTGCGCCTGGACCCCTCGCACGTGCCACATATCCCTGCGCCAACCATCTTCGCCACAGGCGCTGCACCGTGGACACATCCCTATGGGTATCGGCTGCGATTTGACGAAGCGACCAACCTGCCCTTCTCAGCCCGATCACCATACCCCTCGTAAAGTCGTCTGTCTGCTGGAAATGCCTCCGTTGACGGCGGCCTGGCATTCTTAGCTATACACGTGTCCTGTGGCACATGACAACACGTTCTACAATGACTGTCGGCTGAGAAATCACGGTACAAAGTGGGCCATTCGCCAACGCCGTGTCCCATTTATCGTTCGCTACGTGCACAGCACAGTGGCGCATTTCACATCATGAGCATACCTCAGTGACGTCAGTCTACCCTGCAATTGGCATAAAGTTCTGACCACTCCTTCTTGGTGTTGCATTTGCTCTGTCAGTCAGTGTATTTGACATATGAGTATCAGCTAATTATTGATGCCTTGACAGTCATCTGATTTTGGGAAGGATTGTTCGTCCATGTTGATGACTTTTGTGGAGTGTTGAGTTACTCACTTAATTGAAGTTACTGTTCATAGTGGGATCTTTAATTATTTGTGCTACTTGTGGATTTATTTGCATGTCGTTGGATTATTTCTGCCTGATTACTGAAGTAACGCGTGTTGTGGGTTATGACTGTTTCATGCACCATTTGGGTAACCGAGATAGTCCATTAGAGAAGTTTTCAGCATTCATATTGTAATATTTGATTCAAGATTTTAATTTTGATTTGGTCTCCCATTTATTAATTGGTCAGAATTTGAATTGCAAATTGGGAAGTAGAAGTTCTTTTAAAAGATTTTGCCTTGATTTCAAGTTTTTAATTTTGAATTGAGCTTCATTTGTTAATTGTTCAGAAATTGAATTATTGTCTTTTGGGAGGTCGGAAGTTCTTTTAAATGATTTTGGTTAATTAAAGTTTTCTTTCGAATTTAATTGAGTTATTATTATTTCAGCCATTTAGTTAATTAAACTTAGTTTGATTGATTCACCTGGCCTCTTGTGCCCTAGCTTCTACAGATTGTGACGGCCTTTTCTTGGGATACTTTGAATGTATTCTGGTTAATTATTATTTCTTAGTTTTGCTTGCTATTATCCCAGGTCGTGCTAACACTCTTGCCTTTTATTTTACTGTGTCGTGAGAAGTGTCCATGGACAAAGATGTATGGATAATGGTGATCGATCACTGTTCACATGAGGACAGGCGCTGGACCCTAACGGAATTTCAAGAACATACAGCAATACCAGCGGCACAATATGGCGCATTTTACACAAGGACCTACAGATGAGTAAACTTTGTGCAAAGTGGGTGCCACATCACTTAACTGAGGTACAGAAGTGGACTCATTACAAAACATGTCGTATCAATCTGGAGAAATTTCAGCAAGAAGGACAAGCCATGTTGAATCGCATTATTGCAGTTGATGAAACATGAGCACGTGTTTATGAACCTGAACTGAAGAGACAGTCAAGTGAATGGCGTCATCAGGGGTCACCACGGAGACACAACATTCAACAAAATCAACTGCTCAATAAGGTTATGGTAATCCTGGCTTACGATGTTCAAGGTGTTCTTGTGTGTCATCCAGTGCGTGAGGGGCACTGTCAATGCAGTTTATTACAATTCCTTTTTATTGTACAGTGCGAACCAAACATCCAGATCTTTTGGACAATGCCACAATCCTACAAAATAATGTGACAGCTCACACAGCAGCCATCATTTAGCGTCGCTTACAATGGTGGGAATGGGAGGTTCTTCCAGACCCGCCTTATTCGCCTAATCTGAGCCCATGTGACTATGATCTAATCCCTAAAGTCAAGAAGCCATTACGTGGACAAAGGTTTGCTAACAAAGAGGACATAGTAACAGCATTTTTGAGAGAGGTGTCACACGTTAGCGATACACATGCAGCAAATGGTATTCATCGCCTGCCCCATCACTGGCAACGCACAGTGGAAACCTTGGATGATTTTTTCGAAGGTCTGTAACCAGTGGAGACCTGTCCTTTGTACGGAGTCTTGTGTATTTGCTGTCAATACCATAATAAAACAATGTTTACCAATGGCCTGTGTTCTGTCACTTTCCTATGAGAATCTCCTGAAATCAGAATTTGTCTTCAGGCACTATGCATAAGTACATGCCCTATATTTCCAAATGCATATCTTGGATTTTCCACGTTGTCTCCTGTTCATGAGGAAAAAAAGATAGTTGCCATGACTTATGACTCGACCCTCGTAGGTCTTAGCAGTCATCTCCCTATACACTAGTTATGACTGCCTTGAAGTTGATCTTAAAAGTATCACTGTTCTCTACCACCATGATGAAGAAAGAGTACTTCCTATTACACAGCGATCTTAATGCATTACACAGAAAAATCACTAAACTTTTTAACAACAAGTCAATCCACACTGGAATAGTGTCTTTTACTGTGAAATGAATATATTCCATGAGTATGCATTAGCTGGAATTATGACAATTCCCCTGCCCTTATGATTCCTTAAGGTCACTTTCACATCCCTATTTGTGGAAACGAACAACCATGACAGCATGTGCAGACAGCAGACTGATTTCACATTCTCTCCTCTCCTTCCACAACAGCAGCGAGAAAGTAACATTTGGTGAGTACTAGAAAGTGGTTATCTAATGGCAGATACTTTTCTTTGGTTGTATCTTGTATAGCATTTGTGTGTTCTAATGTTCGTACAGCAGTTGTTACTTAAATATTTTGATGCTGCGATGTGCAGTGATACGTAGTGGCAAGACTTGTCCTGATATAGAAATTCGCTGTGCTTTTTATCTGTGCTTGGTTTTGTTACTTAGCTGTTATGCCTTAAGCACATTTTATTTTTACCATTGTATTTTTTCACATGTTTTACCATTGTTTTCATGGGCCAATATGATGGCATAGTATTACTGCGCATTGCCTGGACAAACTTTTTAAACACAGTTAAATGTGTCCCCCAATCCCGAGCCCATAAAAAATTATCTGTTATCTATTTTGTCCCCCAGTTTGCCTTGAACTTCAATACTGTGGTTTTGTACAAGCAGTAGTTTACCCTTGTTGCTCTAAAACCTGAAATGAGCCTCTTCTAAAAGGTCAGTTTCTTTAAATCCACCAAAATAATTTTAGCTTAGTTTCTTCCCCCTGTTTTCATAAACTTTAATACTCAGTTTCACAAATATTGGTGCTGCCATTTTCTCACTTTGCTGTGAAAACCAAAATGAGCCCCTTTGAGTTTTGTAGCTTAGTTTCTTCCTGATTTCATCTCAAACTTAAATCCCAAGTTTGACCAATATATGTACTGCCGTTTTCCCATGATGCTGTAAAGCAGAGTCGTTTGATGTGGCAACCCTGTTTTCATAAGAGCACTACCGTTTTCTTCACATATTAATAGAAAATCTCTTAATTAAAAATTTGAAATCTAGATCACATACCAAATAAGAAGGTTGCAAAACGTGCTTCCATCAGTGCAATGAAGATACCATAGAGCCCGAAGACATGTAAATGCAAATGAAACAGCATGACAAACCACTCGATCTCCCGCTTTGGGCGGACTTCATTCTCAGCTTTCTTGGTTTCAGTCATCTGTAAAATCATAAATATGACAAGTGAGAAGAATAGAATTTGTCACCTGCTTTCAGAAGGCCACATTAATCACTATATAGTGATTCATTCTTTTCTATGAAATTCTGAACACCAGTACTGAATTCAAGAAAAATGAAAGAGATTCATTAGTCCAAAGTTACCATCTATCCTCAGTCCTCTAAAAGTTTAAAAGGAACTACTATGAGCCTCTTCTGACAGGCTATTTAGTTTTCTTACAGAGGATACACGTGTAAAATATTTCATCCATACTACCATGACTTAATGATTAAGATCAAATTTATAATTTGAAGAAATGAAAAAATTTACAGTTTATGATGAGCTCTTCAGCTGAATGTCCAATATTGCTCGGTGACAGAGCCATACCTGATTGATTAACCAACAAGAAGCAACCCATTTCCAAATATTAGGCATAAAATGGACATTATAAAATCAAATATAAGCAACAAGCTTTTGACTAATGAAGCTAAGGTTTGCATTCAATTTTGTGATCAACTTAAACAATATATAAGACAACACTATTGTTGCTCAACAAAATTCTTTTTTTTTTCTTTTTTTTTTCTAGACTGTATATGCACCTAACTTAGGTACTATTTGGAGAAGACACTACATGTGGATTTTAGTCCCAGTTTTGTGGCAAGGTGCTCTAACACTATTTAGTGCAATGTATTCAACTATTAGGGTCAGGAATTTTAACCATCATTGGTTAATTTCGCTGGCAGGGGCTGAGTGTATATGTCGTCTTCATCATTATTTCATCCTCATCACGACACGCAGGTCGTCTATGGGCGTCAATTCAAAAGACCTGCACCTGGCGAGCCGAACATGTCCTCGGACACTCCCGGCACTAAAAGCCATACGCCATTTCATTTCATTCAACTATTGCATATTCCTGTGGCGGTTGGCAGTATGGTATGTTCTAACCTGGCTGATAATAAGCCCCTAGACTCTCTGAACCAGAAGCCACTGCAATGACTATTCAACTAAGAAGCCTGAAAATGTTGCTTAATTAATGTTTTACCATGTAGGTGTGGCTGGTTGTCTTGATGGAAATTGCTCATTCTAAACTATGAAACATGACACACACACAAAATGCCTGAACTGGATATTTTACATGTTCATTACACCTTTAATATTCCATACTGGACATATTTCACTCCCAAAAGAATATTACTTGTAAAGAAAGTTATGTTACACAAAACACACACATTCCCACTATAGAAGGGAAAGGGTGATAAACACAATGCAGATAATTACAGACCAGTCAGCTTGACATGTGTTGTTTGTAAGCTCTGGGAAAGTAAACTTTCTGATTATATTAGGCACAATTGCAAAATTACTAACTGATTTGACAAAAGGCAGTTTGTGTTTAGGAAGGGTTATTTCAGTGGAGCTCAACTTGTAGAATTCCAGTAAGATATACGAAGATTGGGGCAAAAGTCATGGCAACAATTTTTTTTCTGGTAGATATGTGAACGGATCACAAACGTATAATATGTGGTGTATGGAAGTTCTGCAGGCATAGTGTGTATGCAGTAGTAGCGCAGCGAGGGCTGTGAAATCAGTCACTTGGTGAGTATTGTGCGAGATGGAAGTAACCCGTGTTGAGCAGCGCGTTTACATCAAAATAGCTGTTCTCCGAGGGAGAAATGCGATGGAATGTCACAGTGAATTAGTGGAAGCCCTTGGGAACAATGCCCTACCATTCCGTACAGTAGCACGGTGGGTAGGAAAGTTTCAGCAAGGACGTGTGTTAACCAGTGATGAGCAACATTCGGGACGACCTGTCAGTGTGCGGACCGACGTGACACGTGCCGTCATCGAGCAGCTCTTGGATGAAGACAGACGATGGACGCTACTGGAGTTAGAGAGGACAAGTGGCATCGAGAAACGCACCGTCCACAGGATATTGCATAATGAGCTGCAACTGAGCAAAATCGCATCGCGGTGGGTACCACATGCACTGACGGAAGTTCAAAGGTGGGTGCGCTATGCAATATGCTCCGACCACGTTGCACGCTGGCAACAGGACGGCGACCAATTCTTGTCACGAATAATCGCGATCGATGAATTTTGGGCCAGGGCATGCGAACCAGAACTGAAACGTCAGTCTGCGGAGTGGCGACATGCTAGATACTAAGGAGGCAAAAGGTCCGTCAGAATCCTTCCCAGTCAAATTGATGGTGATCGTCGCATATGACGTCAGGTGTGTCATTGTTTGCCACTTTGTTCCACGTGGCCGAACAGTGACCGCACAGTACTACAGAGACTTCCTGGTGCGACAGGTATGATGTGGTGTTCGGGAGAAACGTTCGGATCTTGTGGACAGTGCAATAATCCTGCACAACAATGCAAAACCACATAAAGCAGAGTGTGTAGGGCAGCTACTGCGACGTTGGGGATGGGAGGAATTGGAACACCCACCGTACTCTCCCAACATTTCGTCCTGTGACTTTGATCTCATACAAAAGGTTAAGGAACCACTATGTGATAGGTGGTTTGCAACACGAGAGGACATTGCTAATGCTGTGTGCGAACAGGTGACCCGATTCACACATGGTGCAGCAAACGCTGAGGCAGATAGTATTCAGCGCCTCCCACATCGTTGGCAGCATGTGGTGTCAGTAGCAGGGGACTACTTTGAGGGTCTTTAGGCCCAGATTTGTCATGTCAACTTTATGTGTACTGTGTTGTCATTCTTTTGCATTGGGAAGGCCATGTTGCCCTGTATACTACCGTAATAAATTAGTGTGTTAAGATATTTCAGTGCTATTCATTGTCCACACATGTAGTTAACACCTTGTCCTTTCGTCTGTATATGACACATTTTCCAACCGGACTGGTATCTTCAAGAAAAAAATAGTTGCCATAACTTTTAGATTCAGGAAGTAAAATGGATTGTATCATTATTGACCTATCTGAAGCTTTTGATAGGGTAGATCATGGGAGAGTGCTGACAAATCTGAGGAGTACCGAACTAGACAAAAGAGTGTCTGAAAAATAGATCTCAGAAAAGTAGAGTAGGTGAAGTGTTATCTGAATCGTGTAGTTTCAAAACCCCCTATCTCCAATTTTCACGAAAATGGAGATAAAGATTGATTTGATTTTGCTCTGGGCATGTCCACCGCTGTATACTATTAGTACGCATCAAAACCCGCTCTAATAGTTCGAAATTCATTGTCAAAGTACGGGGTTATTTTCATATTCCGCCATCTCCAACGCCTTGCGCTCGGCGATAGATAACATAACCCGCCATCTCCGCCGGCCAATAGGAAGGCAATACGAAACCATGTGTTAGGCGCGTGAGGAGCTCTTGGCGCGACAGTGAGGAAGCATTTGTGTTGACACAGTGTCGTGTATTGTCTATTACTAATGGTTTCACCTCATAAATGTATTGAGAAGTGTAGCCCTGGCAAGGGTAGGAAGAAATTACGTAACGAACAGCAGTGGAAATGCAAGGAAGCAAAAATATCAAGGTATGTTTTCTTATAGTAACATTATGTTATTACGTTCCTCTCTTGTGAGCATCATTGTAGAACTGTATCAGAAACTGCACTTTTAGAATAAGCTTTAGAAAACATGTATTGCTGCATGAAGTCGGCGCGCGGTGTTGTGCCGGATCGGTCGTTCTCCTGTCACAAAAATGGCCGCAGTTCGAATCTTGGCCAGTGCACGTTCGATTCCTGAAAGCCCGTACCGTTGTGGCTTTGTGCAGCTTCTGATATTACATACTATGGTCACGTTGAGAAGCGAACTTCCCTTTCATTCGATGCAGGCCATTCATAAATACCTATGATATTTTAGTAAACATACATATTCTCGTAAGTGAAAAGGGTGTTTATTACACAGGTACTCGTCGGCTGGACCTCCTGTCACACCAATGTGCGGCCATAAATCCAAGGCCTACCAGTGCGGAGATATTTCTTTGTTGGATTTGAAGAAGTTTCTTTCGGTATTCTACTCTACAGCATCAGAACTGCAGCAGGATAGTTTCATTATCAAGCATGTTTCTTGCAAACCAGTGGCGAGACGCAAGCCGGGTAACAGTATCAGGTCCGGAAAAGCTCACACATTCAAGTACACTATTTGGAAACGGGATGGAACGATGGCACCAGTTTGCCGAGAAGCATTTATGGGAGCTCTCCTATTGAAGAAGGACAGAATTCAAGGGGTACTAAAGCGTCATTTTGAATCTGGGGGAATGCCTGTGGAGAGAAGAGGGGGAGACAGAAGAAGCTATGCCAGTAAACCAAAACGTGAGCCCATCTGTAAATTTATTCGTGCTAAAGAGCCGCACTACTGCCGTACCAAGTCAGCGGCACGTATGTACCTGCCATGTGAACTAAATATCAAAGAAATGTGGAGACAATAAAATACCACTGTTGAACCTGAATTGCAGGCAAAGCACGCCTTCTTCAGGAAGATCTTGAATCGTAACTATAATATTGGTTTCGGAAGTCCGAAGACTGATGATTGCTCAACTTGCTCACAACTAGACGAGGAACTAAAAAATTGCACATCAGAACATGCAAAAGTGAAGGATGTGTGCAGATTGGTTGAGAAACATGGGGCTAGATGGAGGGAGCTTGCAGATCTCCAGTTTTATGTTTCGCTGGAAACACGATTGGCTGAACGTCGTTGCAGTATGACAGAAGAGCAAGAGGAAGAAGAATACTGTGAACCAAGAGATGATTCCGTATCCTTGTTGTATTAGATTGCAATAATATGATTATGACTTTATTCTTCAGAGACAAAACCATTCCATCTCAATGAACATTTAAACATTTTATACTGTATTTCATGTTTTCAATTCGTTTTCCATCTCAGTGTGCTACATAGATGTTAGTAAGTGAAGTAAACAAAGTTTCTTTGAGCATTAGACAGTAAGGGTATGTTTGCAATATCCATGTTTACTTTCAAACCCCGCCATGTCCACCTGTGACTTTCAAAACCCCCTATGTTCTAGATAAATATTGCCCTAGTACAAAAATGTAGAGATGAAATTGCATACATTTTGTGTATTTTGTTCAATATGAGCTAATTAAAGCAAAAGTAAAGAAAATGTTAAAAAGGAGTGTAAAATGCAGTCATGGCAGTTTTTTGCCCTTCCTGAAAAATTTATTTTCTTGGAGATAGGGGTTTTTGAAACTACACGACTCATCTGATCCTGTAATAATTAAGAGGGGGGCCCACAGGGCAGCATTATTGGATTTTTTTTACATTTACTTTACGTCACACCGATGCAGATAGGTTTTATGGCGACGATGGGATAGGAAAGGCCTAGGGGTGGGAAAGAACTGGACGTGGGCTTAATTAAGGTATAGCCCCAGCATTTGCCTGGTGTGAAAATGGGAAACCACGGAAAACTATCTGCAGTGCTGCGGACAGTGGGATTCGAACCCACCATCTCCCGGATACAAGCTCACAGCTGTACGTTAACCACATGACCAAGTCGCCCAGTATAAATGTATAAATGATATAAGTAAAAAACTGGAATCGCAGATAAGGCTGTTTGCAGATGATGTTACACAGTATAGAGTAGTAAATAAGTAATAGGATTGTGACTACAAAAAAACCTTGACAGTGTTGTGAGATGGACAACAGATAATGGTATGGTGGTAAACGGGATGGAAAAATGGGCTGTGAGTATAAACCAAGAGGGGAAGTCCTCTCAGTTTTAATTATTGTGTTAATGGGGTGAAAGTGCCTCATTGGAGATCACTTCAAGTGAAAATGAAATGGCATATGGCTTTTAGTGCCGGGAGTGTCCGAGGACATGTTCGGCTCGCCAGGTGCAGGGCTTTCGATTTGACGCCGGTAGGCGACCTGCGCGTCATGATGGCGATGAAATTATGATGAAGACTTTACATACACCTAGCCCCCATGCCAGAGAAATTAACCAATGATGGTTAAAATTCCCGGCCCTGCTGGGAATCGAACCTGGGACCCCTGTGACCAAAGCCCAAAACACTAACCATTTAGCCATGGAGCCGGACATCACTGTAAGTACCTAGGTGCTAATATAAGGAATGATCTTCACTCAGGTAATCACATTAAAAAGGTTGTAACAAAAGGTTACAGGTCTCTTCACATAGTTACAAGGGTGTTTAAGGGTTGTTGTAAGGATGTAAAGGACTGTGTATATAAGTCACTGCTCAGACCCCAATTAGAGTATGGTTCCGGTGTATGGGACCCATACCAGGATTACTTGTAATGTAATATACCACTTAGACAAGCAGCTCATCTTCTTTCCCCCAAGTCTTCCCAGCCCAAACTTTGCAACTTTTTTGTAACGCTACTCTTTTGTCCGAAATCACCCAGAACAAATCAAGCTGCTATTCTTTGGAGTTTTTCCACTTCTTGAATCAAGTAATGCTGGTGAGGGTCCCATACACTGGAACCATACTCTAGTTGGGGTCTTACCAGAGACTTATATGCCCTCTCTTTTACATCTTTACTACAACCCCTAAACACCCTCATAACCATGTGCAGAGATCTGTACCCTTTATTTACAATCCCATTTATGTGATTACCCCAATGAAGATATTTCCTTATATTAACTCCTAGATATTTACAGTGATCCCCATAAGGAACTTTCACTCCATCAACGCAGTAATAAAAACTGAGAGGACTTTTCCTATTTGTGAAACTCACAACCTGACTTTTAACCCCGTTTATCTTCATGCTGTCCATTTCACAATATTATTGAGGTCATTTTGCAGTTGCTTACAATCTTGTAACTTATTTATTACTCTATACAGAATAACATCATCTGCAAAAAGCCTTATCTCTGATTCCACTTCATTACTCACATCATTTATATATATAAGAAAACATAAAGGTCCAATAATACTGCCTTGAGGAATTCCCCTCTTAATTATTACAGGGTCAGATAAAGCTTCGCCTACTCTAATTCTCTGAGATCTATTTTCAAAAAATATAGCAACCCATTCAGTCACTCTTTTGTCTAGTCCTATTGTACTCATTTTTACCAGTAGTCAACTATGATCCACCCTATCAAATTCTTTAGACAGATCAATCGCGATACAGTCCATTTGACCTCCTGAATCCGAGATATCCACTATATCTTGCTGGAATCCTACAAGTTGAGCTTCAGTGGAATAACCTCTCCTAAACATGAACTGCCTTCTATAATCAGAAAGGATGCCTTCCCAAAGCTTACATGCAATGCATGTCAAACTTACTGGCCTTTAATTTTCAGCTTTATGTCTATCACCCTTTCCTTTATACTCAAGGGCTACTCTAGCAACTCTCCATTTATTTGGTATGGCTCCTTCATGCAAACAAATAAAAATACTGTAAGTACTTCAGATATGGTACTATATCCCAACCCATTGTCTTTAGTATCCCCAAAAATCTTATCAATTCCACAGTTTTTTTATATATTGAAGAGCAATATAATATAAACAAAAGCTAAAGGCTTCCACCGATTCAATACTATTTATTGTAACCTTAAAAAAGTTACATACATTTGATGAAAATAGTTTCGGTCTTGCTACGGACCATAATCAGGTAAAATCAATAAAATTAAGATAAGACATCGCACACTTGCTTCATAAATTTTATCTATAATTCATGTCTTGCCTTAAATTTATTGATTTTGACTGATGATGGTCTCTAGCAAGACCGAAACTACTTTCATCAAATATATGTAACATTTTTAAGGTAACAATGTATTGAATAAGTGGAAACCGTTAGCTTTTGTTTTAGATTATAAGCAGTATGTTCCGAGATGTCAGTGGAGAGATGGTGTGAAATGATGACATTAATAGATGAATAAACTTGAGTGGAGCTTTTAAAATTAGGAAAGATCATAATATGAAGTTGGAGTTCAAGAGAACCAATTGGGACAAATATTCATTTATAGGATGAGGAATAGGGGACAGGAATAATTTATCAAGGGAAACTTCCTACTTCTTTGAAAACATTTTTTAAAAAGGCTAGGCAAACAATTGATAGGGAATCTGCCACCTGGGTGACAGTCCTAAATGCAGATCATTGATGACTGATGATTGACATATGTCAGCTATTTTAACTAATGTCTACTGAATCATCAAATTAGACAACTTTACATTCCATTCTCTACATATATACATACATACATACACAAGGACGCCCATGCCCGGGGGCAAGAAGGGGCCACACCCCCCAACCCCCCCAGCTCAAATGATTTAAAGTCAGTATTACATAGAAGTGCTAGGGGATACCGTGGGTGGTATTCTACCATGGAATACAGGTCGCCATTCATCTTCCAAAATATTGAAAATACTACATAGCCACAGGTCTAGGCCACCCCTTACAAACTATCCTATGGGTGCCCTTGTACATACATACCTACATACATACATACATACATACATACATACATACATATGGTACGCGCACTTTTTAGTGATAGATTTTTGTACTCAGTTGAGAAGTAAGAAGGGAGCACTGCCGGTTCCGGTAATACTGCCAACTGAATGGAAATGAAATCTGAATTGAATCGATAATATAATCGATCTATATAAATTTTCTAAACCTTTATTATCTTACGCCAACTACTGTGTCACACACACAATATATAATACTATATAACATTTCCCGATGCGAAACGTGTTCCTAGCATGAATTCTATAGTTGGGCTTTGCTGTGTAAACAACAACAGTACCAGTACTTAAAGTGTACGCCAGATGGCGCACAGCGATGATAAGCGATTCTTAGTTTGTGTTTCAAAGGTTGCCAATACGAATCTCGAAGATAACCGAAGTCGACCGATTCAGCACTAGGGTGTAAATCTATCGCTAAAAAGTGCGCAGATAATACATACATGCATTCATCTTCATCTGGAAGTTTCTACGAATTTACTACATGCCTCCAAAACCCTTTATTTGTAACTAACTCTGTGGCCTCATCAGTGGCAGCTGGTGCAGAAAATCAGTTGTGTGCTGTAACCCATCCCCACTCTAAAACATAAAAATATTTAGAAACATATAGAAACACTCACTCAGTGATGATAAATGAAACCTATACATAGCTCTTTTTTGCTGTAGAATTTGTCTACTTACATGCTGGAGACTTTCTTCTCAATGGAGAGCATTGCAAGGGCACTTAGTCTTTCTTGTGACATGATGTTCCGCAGTTCCTCTTCAGTGATGAGAAACACCTCTCAGGCTCCAAAGTATTCATGGATGTAATCCTCAGAAGCTTAGTTATTTGGCAGAATGTACCTTGCAGATTACTAGAAATTATGAACTGCAGAAGTGTGACTGCCCCACCAATATTCTTAAATTCTGACCTACAATACCAAACCAATAGTTCTGTTCTGAGCCTTTTCTTTTCCAAGATGCTGTAAGCTTGGACAGGCACACCAAATTCTTTATCCGGAATAATGTTCTGGAAAATTGTTCAAAGTTGGTGGACTCTAACAATTTTGCTGCTTCGAGGTGATCCAAGGTATGAAAGCGATCACAGGCCTCACGTGTTATTCTATCGCACACTTCCTTGGCATCATTACACCAAAATGATAGATTTCTGCACTTGTTTCCTAAAGCACACGTTTTTTTCAGAAGTACTGGCAATGTTTTCTACAGATTCCCTTAAGTTGCTTTTCACTTGAATGAAGTGTGACACAATAGATTTTATTTTTACAGAATCAGCTGTTCTTGACTGCAACTGGTTGTACATAATGACCAAATGTGGCATCATTTATGAAAATATGATAGCCAAATGATGAATTCCTCATCTTCTAAGCTGCGACAAAGCCTGTTTGCTTCAATGCAAGTTTTATAGGATGGGGTTTTCTCCAACATTAATAAACATTCCCTTATGGATTCACTTTGTTTGTACACCACATTTATGGTGTACAACCTGAAATTCCATCTAGTCACTGGTCCTGTTGGAATTCTTTGAGTTGCCACTGCTTCTAAAGCAGACATCCATTGCAGTGACCTTGAAAAGAAAATAGGGAATGCTGAAAGGTGAGCAAAGAACATCCTAGCCAACTGATTCTGCGAAGCAGTATGTTCCATTGTCAGATTCAGCTGGTGTGCATAGCAGTGGATGTAATGTGCATTGGGATAGCAGGCTTTAATTTTTGCTTGCACTCCACCTTTACCACCACTCATTACTGATGCCCCACTGTAAGTCTGCATAATAACTTCGTGTGGTGTACCTTTAATCATGTTGTTCATTTCACTTAAATACATGATGCAAGAGCATCTGCATCCTGACCTGATTTAAAGAAGCCCCAAAATCGTTTGTATGGAATACCATTTTTCTTGTATCGAAATACCAATACTAACAGCGTCTGCTATGAAGCATCGGTAGTTTCATCGGTCATTACACTAACAAAATCTGCTTGCTGTATTTCTTCTGCTATCACTTCTCTGCAGGTTTCTAACATGCAGTCCAACAGCTCATTCTGGATGGTTTTTTAGGTCCTTTACTGCACTGTCTATGCTAGCAATTAAATCTACCAGGCCCAAGAAAACACCAGGATTGTCAGAACTATCACTTTTGACATGTCCTCTTAAAGCTAATTCAAACATACTGAAAAACTTAATGCAGTCTATAATTCTTGAAAGCACATACCTGTTCTTTTCAAATTGTTGATTGTGCTTTTCTTTTTCTTTGTGATAAACACGGCTTAATAATGTTGCAACATTAACTATTCCTAAAGCTCTTAAGTTTAAAGATTTATTAATGTGTTTCTCATTGTCATTATGCTTCTTAATTAAAGCATTATATGCCCAAGGTATGTAGCACCCACTGTTCCCCAAGAATCACTATTACCAAAACACAAACACGAAAAATAGAAAAGGGCATTTCTAATCTTGCATCCGCACACCCAATTATTTTCATAAACTTTTCTATTAAATTTTCTAGTATATTCAGATTTGTTAAAAGTGGCTTTCGGAGCAGTAAGTAAGTATGGGGTATGTTTACCTAACTTCTTTATCTTAGCGTTTCCTTCCAGAGTTCTGATTGAAAATGCGGTTTTCAAGAGGCTCAACACTAAGTTTTCCACACTGAACTAACACACAAACAACCCCAATACATATACACATTCCTCATACAAAACTAATTAAACATACAATAACACATGCAATGACAAAACATTCACGAACTCAGAAGCAATTCTCAATGTTACCAAAAGCATTGAAATAAAACAAGCAATACCATAATGCAAAATTACATGTTATATTGCTATAGTGAAATTTATCAACCATATATTTTGTAATTAAAGAAAAATCTCAATATCATGTCCTTATTTTGACAACATAAAAATATATTTTTTATAGTTCATCGATTTAAAAATATGGCTATGGAATAGGCAAGTTGGAAGTATTAAAGGACCTAGTGGGAACAGCTGATGGCCTCCTCTACAGTATTTTGTTTTCCCCATTTGCTTTAAGTGAACCCCTCTTAAATACTACCACTGAGTTCAGAGGGTGCCACCTGCCATGTTCTCATTTCAGTCAAAAGGCAAGTGTGATCAGTGCTGCCTCTCTGTGGTCGAACAAAGAATCGTTTTGAAGTAATGTCTTGGGTGTTGTTCCCACAGCGCACCAAAAATGTTGGGCATGTATGCACAAAAGGCAGAGTTCCTGCTTTCTGGCAATAAACTTAGAAATTCTTGCTGAGCTGTGATCTGCACAGCAAGTACTGGACCTGGAGTGGTGCACATAACTAATTGGTTGTGAGGGGAGCTGAATGATTTCCTATTCTTTGGCTGATATCTATTTCAATGCACTGTACAGTATTCGATTGTAAATAATATTATTAAAGTTTTATTTTCAAATTCAGGCTGTGCTACAGCACTTCAGCACACAAGCTACGGCCAGTCCTGAGCCTCATTCAGTTTCATAAGAAACTGATTCTAATGATCGTCATCTTGGTCTCCCTTTACTTTTCTTACCCTCTATGACTAAGACCATTATTCCCAATCAATCAATCAATCAATCAATCAATCAATCAATCAATCAATCACTACTGATCTGCATTTAGGGCAGTCGCCCAGGTGGCAGATTCCCTATAAGTTGTTTTCCTGGCCTTTTCTTGAATTATTTCAAAGAAATTGGAATGTATTGAACATCTTCCTTGGTAAGTGATTGCAATCACTAACTCCCTTTCCTATAAACAAATATTTGCCTCAATTTGTCCTCTTGAATTCCAACTTTATCTTCATATCGTGATCTTTTATACTTTTAAAGACACCACTCAAACTTATTCGTCTACTAATGTCACTCCACGCTATCTCGTCACTGACAACTCAGAACATACCTCTTATTACAATTTACAAACTTCATCATATAGATCAGTATTGATATAGTTTAAATTAAGAACTAGTCTTAGGTTTAATGGTCCACCCAATCAATACACTTCACTTTACAAGTGAAAACTATTTAATATTAAAATATATTAAACATGATTTGGAACATGTTTTGTCTCATTTGAGACTTCTTCAGCCATAATGTCTCATAACAGATTACAATATTCGTTGTTGCTGTCTGATAAATTTTAAAATGGAAGAACCCATGTCCTTTATGAACTGTTTGAAAATACACTAAAGAAAATAAGTAATCTATATATATATAAAATAACTTGTCCTGACTGACTGACTGACTGACTGACTGACTGACTGACTGATTCATCATCGCCGAGCCAAAACTACTGGACATAAAGAAATGAAATTTTGGGGATATATTCATATTAAGATGTAGGTGCTTGCTAAGAGAGGGTTTTTGGATATTCCATCGCTAAGGGGGTGAAAATGGGGGTGAAATTTTAAAATGAATGTATCTATATCTCAAAACTTTAAAAGTTTACAGATGTAAAAATTGGTATTTAGAATCTTCTTTAAAAATAAGGAAACACGTATTTTTTTGTTTTCAGAAAATCCCAATAGGAGGGGTGAAAATGGTGAAAAACAGGTTGAATACCTTTAATCAGGATTCTGGTACTTATATCTCAGAAACTGAAGATATTACTGACCTGAAAATTGGTGTCTGGGATCTCCTTTAAAAATAAAGAAACACGTATTTTTTGTTTTTGGAAGATCCAATTAATGGGTGGGGGGTGAAAAGGGGGTGAATTTTAAAAATGAGTGTATCTATATCTCAAAACTTTTAAAGTGTATAGATGTAAAAATTGGTATTTAGAATCTCCTTTAAAAATAAAGAAATACGTATTTTTTTGTTTTCGGAAAATCCCAATAGCAGGGTGGAAAAGGGTGAAAAATTGGTGGAATGCCTTTAATGAGGCTACTTATATTTCAGAACCAGAAGATATTACAGACCTGAAAATTGGTATTTGAGATCTCCTTTAAAAATAAAGAAACACGTATTTTTTGTTTCTAGAAAATCCAATTAATTGGGGGGGGGGGGAAGCAAAAAGGGCATGAATTTTTTAAAATGAGTGTATCTATATCTCAAAACTTTTAAGATTATAGATGTAAAAATTGGTATTTAGAATCTCCTTTAAAAATAAACACGTATTTTTTTGTTTTCGGAAAATCCCAATAGCAAGGGTGGAGAAGGGTGAAAAAAGGGTTGAATGCCTTTAATGAGGCTACTTACATTTCAGAACCTGAAGATTGGTATTTGGGATCTACTTTAAAAACAAAGAAGCAGGTATTTTTTCATTTTTGGAAAATCCAAATAACGGGGGCAGAATTTTTAAAATGAGTGTGTCTACATCTTAAAACTTTAAAAGTTTGCAGATGTAAAAATTGATATTTAGAACCTCCTTTAACTATAAAGGAACAGGCATTTTTTTCTTTTCTGTAAATCTCAATAGGAGGGGTGTAAAAGTGTGAATAATGGGTTGAATGCCTTTAATGAGGATACATATATCTCAGAAACTGAAGATATTACAGAACTGAAAATTTGTATATGGGATCTCCTTTAAAAATAAAGAAAAACGTATTTTTTTTGTTTTTGGAAAAACCAATTAATGGTGGTTAAACAGGAGTGACAAATTGGGGTGAATTTTTGAAAGACTATATCTACAGAATATCTGAGAAATGTAAAATGTTACAGATGTTAAAAGTGGGTATTTGGAATCTCCTGTAAATGTAAAGAAACATAGGTGATTTGTTTTGGGAAACTCCACTTAAGGGGAACTAAAAAGTGGTGAAATTTAGAAATGAGAATTTCTACAGTATATCTCAAAAAACTCAACATGTTACAGAAGTGAAAAATTGTATTTTTTATCTCTATTAAAAATAAAGAAACATGCATTTTCAGTTTTCGGAAATACCACTTGGGTGGAGGGTAAAAGTGACTGAAAATGGTGTTAAATTATTTTAATTAGGCTACTGATATCTCAAAAATGAAGATGTTACAGACATGAAATTTGATATTTGGAATCTGCTTTTAAAGTAAAGAAACACGTATTCTCGAAAAATCCAATGAAGGGGGAGGGGGGTGAAATAATTGAACAATTAATTGGCTTAATTGTATGAGAATACATACATCTAATACACACTAAAGTTGTTACAGACGGGAAAATTGGTATTTGGATCTCCTTTAAAAACGAAGAAGAACGTGCTTTGGGGGTGAAACCATTTTGGGGGATGGGCGTGAAAAGGAGTTGAATTCTTTTCATGAGGACACAAATAAAAAACTGAAGAAGTTAGAGTCGTTATAATTGGTATTTAGAAGATCCTTTACTATTAATGAAACAAGTATTTTTTGCCAAAAATTCTTTGGGGGGGGGGGGGAGGAGGAGTGTGAAAGGAAGTGAAAGAAAGTGAATTATTTTTATGAGGATACTTATATCTCAAAACTGAAGGTATTAGACATGAACATTGGTGTTTGGAATCTCCCTTAAACATAAAGAAACACGCCTTTTAAATTTTTTTAGGGGGGGAGGGAGTAAATAAACTTAACGCCGTGGGGTGTAAAAGGAGGTGAGACTAATTGATTTTCCTGTTCATAATGTACATATAAGGAGCCTTCATTGCTCAGCGGCAGCGCGCCGGCCTCTCACTGCTGGGTTCCGTGGTTCAAATTCCGGTCACTCCATGTGATATTCGTGCTGGACAAAATGGAGGCGGGACAGGTTTTTTTCCATTTACTCCAATTTTCTCTGTCATTATTCATTCCAGCAACACTGTCCAATATTTCATTTCATTTCTCATTCATCGATCATTGCCCCAGAGGAGTGCTTCGGCAGCCGGCACAATTCCTATTGTCGCCGCTAGATGGGACTTTATTCATTCCATTCCTGACCCTGTTGAATGACTAGAAACAGGCTGTAGATTTTCGATGTACTTATTCTGATCATAAACCGATCATTTTTAATCTTTCCTGGGTTTGTTTTCAACAGCCATCTATTCCTTCGGAGAACGTTCTTAGATTACAGTAGATTCTCCTGGCATATAAATAAAAATTTAAACACATTTGGAATAAACTATAGGAATGAGATTGACCGTCAAATTGTTCACCTCCATAATGAGGTCAATAATGCACGGAAGTATGTCATTCGAATCGCCAGAAATCCAGCACACTTGCCTACGCGCGACAATGGTGCTGGTCACATTGTCAACACTGACAATGGCAGCAGATGTAATTTACCGCCAAGCAGCGGTCTTGCAACTTGCTGTGGGGTCCAGAACATCTAATAATAATAATAATAATAATAATAATAATAATAATAATAATAATAATAATAATAATAATAATAATAATAATAAAGTTCTGGACCGTCGTCAAATGTGCGGACCGTGCTGGAAAAGGGTCCTGGACGGGTAATGACTACGAAGGCAGTCCGGCGGTGGGTTCAGTACCGCCAAGGCACCCAAGAAGACACCACGCCGGATCTCCTGAAGGATTTGATCCATATTAAAAATGCTTATAGGAAAAGATGGCAAAGATTTAGGGACCCAAATGACCAGGTGGAATACCTGGACCTACCCCGGGAAGCACGAAATCGATTGCTGGAAAGAAAGATTGAATAATGGGAGGAAACTTGCCGTAATCTGTTAGAAAACGAGTCAGATCGCGAATTTTGGCGGATTCTTGCAGAAAACGAGTCGATCACGAATTTTGGCGAATTATATATCTAAAACAGTAAGCATACATTTATAAATTTCAGTATAATACCGTAGTGAAACACGGGTATCTTGCTAGTATTTACATAAAATTGTCCATCACTTCTTGTAAAATATTTTCTTCATTGTTAAAATTTGAAAGAATTTCTTGAAAATATGACATGCAGTGCTGGTAGCTGGTAGCTTCAGTGTACTGACTGAGGGAGATTTGAACACTGGCCTCGGAATAAGAAAATGGGACCATGTCCACATGAGAATACTTAAAAGCTTTAATTCTTATGAAAAATTCCTTTCATAAAATCAGCTATTTCTGGTAGAAGGAATGTAGTGCTTCTGAGAAAACCTGTCATATGGCAAAGATCTGTACTACATGACCACCATATTGATGGCTTAATTCTTATGAAAATTCCTTTCAAAAGATGGCAGCTAATATTGCTAACTATTATGCTATGAAGGTGGGCTGTTGGAAATAGAACTGAAGGATATGAGAAGGTGTTGGGTGAATGTGGAGAAGGTATGGAAGCTAACAGGAATGAGAAGCATTTACTGGACTACTGTCCTAGATAAATCTGAATAGAAAGTTCCAATCCCTCAAACTGACTTAACAACATCCGATAAAACACTTCCATTTTCTTTCAAGAGGCATCAATTTTTAATTCGCTTGGCAATTTGAATTGCGAATAATAAATCTCAGGGGATGTGAAGGTCTCTATTTACTTCAGCCAGTTTTCAGTCATGGTCAGTTAAATGTTGCAATGTCAAGAGAGCAGTAAGTTGCAGTAGTGCCAAAATGTAATTGTACAACGAATGCACCAAGCCCCGAGGATGGTTTTCCATTGTTTCCCATTTTCACACCAGGCAAATGCTGGGGCTGTACCTTAATTAAGGGCATGGTTACTTCATTCCAACTTCTAGCCATTTCCTATCCCACTGTCACCATAAGACCTATCTGTGTTGGGGTGACGTAACAAAAATTATTTTAAAAACCAGCAAGTCACTGTGCAGTTTGGGTCATGCAGCTATCAGCTTGCATTCAGGAGATAGTGGGTTTGAACTCCACTGTCCACAGCCTTGCAGAAGGCTTTCCATGGTTTACCATTTTCACACCTTAATTAAGCCCACAGTTGCTTCCTTCCCACTCCTACCCTTTCCTATCTGATCATCACCATAAGACACATCTGTGATCTGTGTCGGTGCGATCAAAAGCAGATTGTAAAAAAATATATATATATACAAGGAATGTCATATATAAGGAAATCCATCAATAAATATTTACTCCATTGACCATCATGTCTTGATGGGTTTCAGCTAGTTCCCTTATCATTTCCTTGCTTTTAGGAAATGTTATAAGTTCACATGTAAAAAGCTGTTCTGGCCAGTATACTTACAGGTCAAAGTGGAACAGTGATTATGACTATCCATACAGGTACTTGTTACAAAAATCAAAACCAATCACAATTCATGAGCATAATGACCATTGACTTCACAACAGCACTGAACACAGATATGACCAAATAACTGAAACAAATGTCATAAAACTCTGTGTTAGTGAACAGCAACATAAAGCACATGTTAACTTACAGGTTCACTATATCTGAGAGTCCTTGCAGTGACATCACGGCGAAGCGAAGCTCGGATGGTGCCACCAGCTATGCATCCATGAACAGCCTACCTATTGTTTATTCTAGTTACCCTGATTATCACTATCACCACCATCAAATAACATATTGTGATTCTATGCAACACTTGAAGGATTTAGAGCATTTTTCATGTTTAGTTTTTTTTAGTCAGTAAGAAAATCAAGAATGTTGCCATAAAACCACACCTGTAGTGGTAAAAATCGTATGTGTATGTAGAGTATTCAGCCCGAAGGCTGGTTTGTTCCTCCACAGCTCTGCCAACAGTTGTCATAGATAGCTTAAGTATCACTGAAGAGGCATACTAGGGAAATGAGAACTGAAGTAGTTTACCGTTGCTTTCCTCACTGAGCCAGAAGTTGCTATTACATATCAGTCTGCCAAGCCCACTGAAATGCGTGCACCAACTGACCCTATAAGCAATATTTTCATGTCATTCATAGCAGCGTCTGGTTGCACAAGGAATGGTACTATACGAACATCGCAAATACCTCAGTCACTTTTATGTTGTCGAAGCCAAGGATGTGACTTGGACAGGTCAATGAGAGTAACAAATTTATCTTAGCCCATACCAGAAGACACAGAGCACTGCAAACACTACATCTCATGAGCAAAGGCAGAAAAATCACATTCAGAAATCAAATCTTGAATATAGTCAAAATTAATGGTAGTAACTGTTAGCACACTTCTTCTGAAGTTATAAAACAATGAAAAGCTAATTCATTATGCAGTTTCCCTGAGTTATGATCAATAAAGTCTAACAAGTGGTAGGGAGATGATTGGCCATATTGAATAGGTTGTACATACACAAATATATTCAGCTAAAAACTGAAGTGTCCACTGCCTGTTGATATACAGTGACGTTCTACGCACGGATTGGATAGGGTCATTAAACAGCAGTGGCGTATGCTGGTATCAAGACGTGGGCTACCACTAGACTTAGGTTACCCCTTTCGGTAGTTGAGCTGCAGCCAATAGCCAACGGAGAAGCCTGATGTGTTGTCAAGGCTGCTTTGCAAGCTACTGCCCTGACCTCTGCTACTGCCAATACTCAATAACTGATCAGTGGAGATGGTAGCCTAAGGTTTAGCAAATTAAAGTCCAGTTTTGTGGCTAAATGGATAGAATGCTTGCCTTTGTTCTGATAGGCCCGTTTCAATTTTTAGAATCAACCCCTGGACACTTAATTCCCCTGGCTTGGGGACTGGGTGTTTATGAAGTCTTCACCATTCATTTTATCCACATTAGGTCACCCCCAAGCCTATACAGATGCCATGCATTATTATTATTATTATTATTATTATTATTATTATTATTATTATTATTACTTCCTTCAGGCTAGCAACCCGTCGGAAGGACATTTGATTGCTTTCAAGTCTTGCAAAAAGTAAAATGCAAGACCGTCAACGGGTCACATGGCCCAATACTTGGAAGGAAGATGATGATGATGATGATTATTATCAGTGGTGGTGTCCGACCTATGCTAACGGATTTGATTGCAACCAACAAAAGGGAACACTAAACCTGAAAGATTGCATTTCATTTTAGCAGATCTACCTATGAAAAGAAAAGTATGTTACTCCTTTAACAGCAGCCCTACAGTGTCTTCCAACTAGGATGTAGAAGTAAATGGGAGTGAAATACCAACGCTCTCTTATCTATATAATTAAGTCAGAAGTATGAGGATGAGTAACGCATAGTTGATAGTTAGCAATGGCGATCTGACGGACCGAAGCCTAGCAGAGCTATCACCCCAGTCCTAGCACCTATCGGACATACGTCAGCAAGGCGCGCGAGGTGGGTCAAGGGGAGAGGGATGAGAGTCTGGGCTGCAATATCAGTCTCCGATGCCTTGCTCTCAGAAATACTTGCGACGTTTTTTCTCACTGCTTTCAAGTTTTGTAAATGGAACAATGTGTCAGATGCTTACATTATAATGTGCTTTAGACTTCCATCATTCTCAATTGGTAGCCCTCAGTATGCGCCACTGTTAAACAGTCTTCACAAGCAGCTAAAATTGACTATCAATGACCTCAGATTGAGTATGGATATATCAGTCGCTATGTGTTTGTAAATGTGTTTGAAATGTAGATAACCTGTATATAGAACGTAAATAAGCAAAGAATATAATAGCATCCAGCTAAAAGTGATATTTCATGCTGCTGGAGTGTGATGGCTAAAATACCTTGATTCTGCATCATCTAATACTGTAGAAAGAAAAATTTGATTGTTTAGTATTGTACATTATAAATCAATCTTTCCAGAAGTGTCATCTATGAATATGCACAAAAAACATAATACCGGTACTACTAATATATTTAATTTTCAGGAAAAGAATTAAGCTATACTCACCGTGAAAATTTGTTAGATTTCTTTTGTACCTGAAGCAAGTAACTCAGAATTTTCGAAAATGGCTTAGTTGTTTTCCACCATCCACTACAAGATTATTGTTTACCTAATGAAGTTTTATCCTGCAAATAAAATTTAAACCACAATGTTACGTTTAGACTAAATGTGATGTGATTTGAAGCAACTATCACAAAGACCTATCTACAGGTGAAGAGCTTTTCAGCTTGATTCTCTTTCATATACCTGCTGAGTCATTACTTCCACAAGTCTCAGATTCCTTTTTAAACAAAAGGTCTAACTAAAATAAATTAATGACTGAAAATTAGATTCAACTATTGTTCTTAAAATATTACCTTGCTAACACATCAGTAATGTAAAATGTATTGATCTCTACTGATTATCTGTATTGAACAGATTTAATTTAATGTAACTGGACATCATCATTTCACTTACCTGTGCATGTCTTCAGTAGCTGCTGCTACAAAGTGACTGAGGGCTGGACATGTGCTTCCAAAATCAGATTCATCAACTTAATGAATAATCATATGAATTGACCTCAAATAAAAGTCACTTCCTGGAGGGGACAAGCCATAATGCAAATGTTTATTGTGTACAGTTCCCAAAGTCATCTCTCTATTAGCATTTGAAATGAAGCCTGTAGGCCTACAGTTCTACAATGTCAGTTCTGTCCTATCATGTTGGCAATAAGAAAATACTGTTCAAGGTTCTTTCAGTATATGGTCCTAAAACCATTTTTAATGATACATGATATTTTTTATGATCTATTTTAGAGACGAAGCATAACAACCGTTCACATCCTCAGACCTAATTTCCTAAATTTCTCCCTTCTTATTAGATTATCAGTAGATGACTGGAATGTTACCTATGTGATCCTTCAACATACATTACATTTATTTTTTAAACACACTGTTATCATGCCACATAATTTGGTAAATTTGGCATCCGAGCTCATCACATCCCTCTTCAGAGTTAGTTTGTGTAACTTACTCATAGCAAGAGGTAACTTCAAGGGGTGGGAACATACAAATAAGAGAAACACACCTACAGAAGTTCATATTTGGTGGATTTAGAAGGTAAATGAAATGGCGTATGACTTTTAGTGCCGGGAGTGTCCAAGGACAAGTTCGGCTCGCCAGTTGCAGGTCTTTTTCTTTGACGCCCGTAGATGACCTGCGCGTTGTGATGAGGATGAAATGATGATGAAGACGACACATACACCCAGCCCCCGTGCCAGCGAAATTAACCAATGATGGTTAAAATTCCTGACCCTGCCGGAAATCGAAACTGGGACCCCCTGTTACCAAAGGCCAGCACACTAAGCATTTAGCCATGGAGCCGGACATTTAGAAGGTAATCCTGAGATACTCTGATAAAAATCACTTCTTTCAAATGACTTTGCATTTTCACCGAAGTCAGGTACTTGGCATGACCTTTCATCACTGACCTGAACACTTCATATAGTTTCTCTAAATAGTAACTTGCAATCTTCAGAAAGACCCTTTCTTGTTGAACAGTTAACATTTTATATTGTATCCTTGATGTGTTTAATATTATTATTATTATTGATACACAATAACTATTCATAATATAATATTTGTTTTACTAAATAATTACTTTCCATTTATACTAATTTATATTTTATTAAGTGTGCAAAAATTTTGCATTACAAACTCTAATATTCACAGATACTTTTTGATCGTAATTTACAACTTAGAATATGGTAGCATTCACAGCGTTCATTACAAAGTTCACACACCAATCACTGCTGAGGATGTGATACTTTTTCTTTATGCGCAATTTCGTATGAAACCCGTGCACTGCCATCCTGATCATCATGTCATAATTTCTGGTTTGCTTGTCTCCATTTGATAGTCATCACTGCTTCTGTTGTATAGAAGTCATCCCATATTTGATCTTCCTTCTCCTGCCTGTTCCGCAGAACAGTCTTCACTGCAGGTGTCTTTGGTAACAAGTGGCTTAAAGTTAGATCTTCCAACAGAAATGTTTCCTTTGCCATAACATAAACTAGTCGAGAAGGCAAAAGTGCAATAATTATACTAATTTGCTTGGACAAAACTAGTGATGGAATGGTTTGAGCAACAATAAATAAATTTAAACCTTATAGGAACAGCTGACGATATTGTCAATCACCACCCCAGTGAAAAAGACCGACTGATGATTTATTGCCAATGGCTGCACTAGCTAACGAGACTGGTGGTGATATTTTGGATGGATCTTTCTTTTTTTTCATTTCCTGCAGAGAAAGGATAGTTTTTCTCAACATTTTGGATGAAAACATATCGATAACCAATGTTCTGGTAAACAGCTGGTCTTTTTAGGTGCACTCGTCCTAAACATGCCTGGTGCCAAGGGTCAATAAAAGATAAATACAATATAATAAACCTCTCAGATAGATTTACATGACATACCTGCTGAATTTCTACACTGGTAACACAAGTTTCAATCCCAATGGCTACATGGGGTGAAATTATTATCTGAAACATTGCATGTGGTCACAAAAGTAATTTGTTCTTAAATCCCCAGCCAAAACACAGTAACTATGATCAGCTCAAGATCCTCTTGAGCATGCACATCAAATTTATACTGACAAGTAGTTTAAACAGAGCAACAGTTGCTGATGGGAGGGTAGAGTAGGCCTACTCTAAGGAGCAGTAATGCTGGGGGGAGCATGTTGACTGACTAGCAACAAGCATGCATAAGCACAAAGTCAAAGTTCAACAATTTGCTTGTATTAATACTTTGCACATCAAGAATGAAAATCTAACAAGAATAGCCTCCTCATTGAGGATACATGCCCCCCCCCAATGAAGCTAGGAAACTGCAATAAGAGCATTAAGAGTATGAAGAAATAAATCAAGATAACTGGAGATCATAAAGAGAAAATCTATCTATGAAAAGGGCAGTGTATGTGTGATGAGGAAATAGTGTTAGTCATTTTGTGTGTTCATTTTTATTCTTATTTCTTGTTTAGTTATCAACTGCTCCATTGGCAGATACTGAACTATCCTACCAATAGCTCTGACCTTGTACTAAATAATTTTTGCCTCACTGAACCACTGTAAAAGTACCCAACTGGGAGTCAGTTTATAACCTACAGTTAAATTCACCAAGTCTGGTTTCAGGGACTGGACAAAGATTTATTTTTATACAAGTGGGATTGATTTAATTTTTCTTGTGGTGCTATAAATACCAAACAGAAAAGCAGGTTTGCAATGGTGTTATTATGATAGATTCCCTCATCAGTAAGTTGCCCTCCCTTTTAAATTTGCCACTCCTCTCATAGCGATTACTGCAACAAATTCACAGAGCAGTGAATAATTGCAACATGTGCTAACAAGCATATTTTCTTACAAAATGCTAATTAGAATAAATTCAATCAATCAATCAATCAATCAATCAATCTTGATGTGCATTTAGGGCTGTTGTCCAGGTGTTGAAGAAAGTGTATGATCTTACCAAGGACTACCAACTAACATCCCTTATCAGCACCTTCCTTGAGAACAGAAGATTCCAAGTCTCGATACAGGGCAAGAGGAGTAGATGGTAAACCCAGAAGAATGGTCTTCTGCAAGGTAGCATGCTAGCTCCAGCGCTGTTCAAGATCTACGCAAATGATCAGCCAATTCCGGCAAGCATCTATGCCGATTATGCAGCGGTAGCTGCTCAGGGACCATCCTTTGAAGGAGTAGAAGGAAAGCTGACTTCAGTGATGGATGAACTCTCCAAGTACTATAATAACAACCATCTGAAGATGAACCCCAGTTAAACACAAGTGTGTGCGTTTCATCTATGAAATAAGAAATAGCGGCGATAGTTGAATATCACATGGTGAGAGGAACGACTGAAACATTGCCCAACACCAGTTTATCTAGATGTCGCACTAGACTGCGCTCTAACATGTAGGCAGCACAGTGCCTGGGAAGCCAGCCCGCACATCCTGAGGACTTCTGCACTTGTGCTGTGTGTGTCAGCCACCGAGTATGCCGCTCTTGTGTTGAACGTTTCAGTACATGCTAAGCATGTTGATACTGCAAGGATAATTTCGGGATGCCTAAAACCAACGCCCGTGTAACCGATTGTTGTAATAGCCCCACCCAACATCTGGAGGGCCACTGCTGCAGAGGCTGAGAGAACAAAGCAGTAGAATGACCATCAACATCCACTCCATGGTCACTGGGCAGAAGGTCTCACCTCAGATCCTGCAAGAACTTCCTTGCTAGGACTCTGCTGCTGGAGAGAACACCAGAGACAACTCATCTTAACAGATGGAGGAGCTCACTGCCCACAGATATGTCACCAAAGGAAGATCTAGCTCCTGGTACCGACCTACCTTACCCTGTACGGAGGTCCCTCAACCGTTTAAGAGTGGGCGTCCCTCGATGCAAGAACAACCTGAAGAAATGGGGGATCCTTCTGGCAAATGCAGACACCTTGTGTGAGTATGGTGCTGAACAAGACCCAAGCCACCTACTTATCTCTCCCCTCCTGGACAACCCACGCACATCACAAGATGTTTAATTATTGGAAATGCTTACCGGACATGGAAATGAATGAATGAATGAATGAGTTCTTTTATCAAGTAATCCTGGTGAGGATCCCATACACTAGAACTATACTCTAATTGTTGTCTTACCAGTGACTTATACATCCTCTCCTTTACATCATTACTACAACCCATAAGTACCCTCATAACCATAAGAAGAAATCTGTAACCTTTATTTAGATTCCATTTATGTGATTACCTCAATGAAGGAGATCTTTCCTATTATTAACACCTTGGTACTTATAGTGATCCCCATGAATTACTGTCATCCCATCAGCATAGTAATTAAAATTAAGAGGGCTTTTCTTCTTTGTGAAACTTACAACCTGACTTTTCTCACCTTTACCAGCATACCATTGTCTGCTGTCCCTCTCACAACATTGTCAACGTCCTTTTGCAGTTGCTCACAATCCTGTAACTTATTTATTACTCCATCCAGTATAACACCATCTGCAAAAAGCCTACCTGTGATTTTAGTTCCTTACTAATAGCATTTATATATTTAAAAAACACAGAGGTTCAATAACACTGCCTTGCAGAACTCCCCTCTTAATTATAACAAGATTACGTAATGCTCCACCTACTGTAATTCTGGTTTCTAGAAACTTAGCCACCCATTCAGTCACTTTTTTGTCTTTTCCATTAGACCTGTTTTGTCAATAATCTTCCATGACCTATCCTATCAAAGCCTTGGATAGATCAAGAGCATTACAGTCCATTTGACCTCCTAAATCTAAAGTATCTAAACTCAAACTGCCTTCTATCAAACCAATTTTTGCAAGTTGCTTTACGTCACACCGACACAAATAGGTCCTACAGTGATTATGGGACAGGAAAGGGGTAGAAGTGGGAAGAAAGCAGCTATGGCCTTACTTAAGGTACAGCCACAGCATTTGCCTGGTGTGAAAATGGGAAATCACGGAAAACCATCTTCAGGGCTGCCAACAGTGGGGCTCAAACCACTATCTCCCAAATACTGGGTACTGGCCACACTTAAGCGACTGCAGCTATCGAGCTCAGTCAAACCAATTAGTAATTTTTCAAACGTGTCTGGTATAATCTGAAAGAAAATTTTTCCAGAGCTTACATGTTACACACGTCACTGACTGCCCTGTAACTATCCACTTTATGTTTATCACCCTTCCTTTTTCCACTGGAGTAACTATAGCAACTCCCCACACATTTCATATAACTCCTGCAAGCAAACTTTCTACATCAACTTCATTTACATAATTTAATTACAATTTATTTAATAATTTACATTATTACTAATGTTCCATATATTTTCAGACTCCTGAATGGTCTGAATGGTCAGCACTGAGGCCTTCAGTTCAGATGGTCCTAGGTTTGATTCCCAGCCGTGTTGGAGATTTTAATCCTGTCTGATTAATTCCTATGGCCTGGAGACTGAGTGTGTTTGTCCCAACACTATTCTTCATACTGAGACACCAAACCACACCACAGCAACATTACAATAATGATCAAATTATTATCCCTCCACATATGGTTGGCATCAGGAAGGGCATCCAGGCACAAAATAGGGACGAATCCACATGTGATCCAGTTCGCACCCGCAACCCCACAGGTGTGGGATAAGTGGAAGAAGAAATACTAACGGTCCATACATTATTCTCAAGACCACAATGTTTATACATTCCTATTTTCGGCTATTAACTAAACGGAAGGAGAGCAATACATGCATTCAGAATTATAATAATCGCAATATAGGCCTACCATCTAATATGTCCAAAAGCACTGTTGAATTATCTCGCTAATTAAATTGTATTATTTTTTGTCTTTGCGTTTAGGCCATCTGCAGACCACGGTGCTTGCGTTCTAGTTGTGTTTTTGTCGTCGTCTGCCCCTTTTGGCGTACTGGATTGTGTTCTTAGCGGCCTCTTGAGCCTTCCTGTTGACCCAGTGTTCCTTCATTTTCTCGCTGAATTATTTCCTGTGTCCCTCTGACCAATTCCTGGCTCCTTTGTGGCTAGCTGATGGAAGGGATGTTGGAAAGGTTTAGTTTTGACCATTAAACAGTATGCATTCCTGTCAGTTATAGCGGCTTGGTTAATATTAAGCTCTGCAAGATCTTTGTCCACTTGCTTGGTCCAGGTGTAGCTTTGTCTTTATTAGCAACCTTGAAGATCTTGTGGGGTAATCTATTAGAATCCATTCTGTGTAAGTGTCCATAGAAAGTCAGGCGTTTTCTTCTGATGGTATCTATGAGTGTTTCTTGATGCTGGTAGAGCTCATTGTTGGGTTTGTACCATCACCTTTCATCTGGTAGGATCCTTGGCCCTATTATTCTTCTCAGAAATTTCCATTCTTGCACTTCCAGGGCTCTCAGTGGGGTCTTTTTAGTTAGGGATAGGCATTCTGCTGCATAGAGGACTGATGGTCTGACTGCTGCATTATAGTGTCTCAGTTTTACACTCTTATTTCTACAAAACTTAATTTGAAGTTATAAATGATAGCTCTAGAGCAGAAATTCTCTACTGCACCATTGTCTTAAAAATGTAGATTTGTGAAATGATAATTACAGTAGCATTACGTGCTTAAAATATGATTGCTCTCGGTCATACCAGGAACTATCATTTGTTTACATCCAGTGTCCTGTCATCCAGCTCCGTCACCTCATACATCAGCTTGCTAAATTTACAACTGTTCAGTCAGCCAGTCAGTCCTTGCTGATATAGTGGTTTCTTTCTCTCTAATGTTCCATGGATTTATATTTATTGTATTGTTTGTTATATAGCTTTATACAGCTCAGTTTAGCTACTAAACTAAAGGTCCACAGTAGATCTCATCTTCACCGAGCAGAGTAGGCCTTGACTTAATGGTGGCCATGGCTTTACCATGGCTTTACAGCTCTATATTTGGGAGGCTGTGAGCTGGTCCCAGTATCAGCTGTCCTGAAAATGGTTTTCCATTCTTCTCACTAAGAAAAATAGATCGTTTGATAGGCCACAGCCACTTCCCTCTCACCTTCTCCACACCTCAAATTACCATATCACATCTCCTGGTCGAGAGAGGGCGTCAGCCTCGATGACGCCCAACTTGCCCCTTCAGTGTATGGAATGGAAACATTTTAGTAGTAGTCTCACCCGTAAGACAGCTACAAGAACAGCATTATGAATATGGAAAAACATCTGCTGATGGCCTTCCTAGATACTGAAAAGGCATATGATAATGTATGTAGAGGTAAGACATGGAAGGCCCTGGAAAAAGAAAGGAGTTGGAAGATAGTTGGAAGGTAAAGGAGATGTATCAAGGGATTGTAAGTTGTGTGATGAAAGTAGGAGGAGAGAGAACAGATTGGCTAGAATAGGAGAATGGTTTGAAACCAAGAAGTGCACTCTCATCATTATTTTTCATTGTGGATGAGTTGCAGAGGAGATTAGGGAGGGAAAGATGAAAGCAATGGTGTTTGCAGATGATTTGATGGTGTGGGAAGATAGGGGCATAGGGATGAGGATGAGGACTTTTACTAGTATTGAATAGGTGGTTTCAATAAATTAATTGTTTTAACATTTAATCATTGAATTTCAATACGGTCAAAATGAAAGTAATCACAGTATCCAGTATTCGGGAGATAAAGGGTTCGAACCCCACTGCCGGCAGCCTGAAGAAGGTTTTCCGTGGTTTCCCATTTTCACACCAGGCAAATGCTGGGGGCTGTATCTTAATTAAGGCCATGGCCGCTTCCTTCCCAGTCCTAGCCCTTTCCTGCCCCATCGTCGCCATAAGAACTGTGTTAGTGTGACGTAAAGCCAATAGAAAAAAATATTCATTTATTTATTTATTTTATTTTATTTCTAAATACATATTTGAGCACTGATTAACTAAAAGCAAAAGGGAATGTATTCGGGAAGGGTACTGGGAAATGCAAAACACCTCATTAAATGTTTTATGTTATTTTAAAACATCGTCATGCACTGGTACAATATAGCAAACAAAACTGCACATGAGTGAGTACAAACCAGAGTGGTCTGCACAGTAATTTAATGAGAAGTTTATACTTAAGTACTACTTATCAATTCTGTTAATACTGGTTTGATGATAAAATTATAAATTGTACAAAGCACAAGTTAGAAAAAAATAATGCCTGAGAAACTCTGATAAAACTATATAACATTTTAACCAGTCTCCTGATGAAGAGATTTAAGACAAGAGCACTTATCACAAGAACAACAGCTGATAAACACCTGTACTTCAAAATATGAAAGGAAGATACTGTTTATGGAGAATATCAGAATGACAAAATCAGAGAAATTGAGACAATTGTGTAGGTAACAGGGAAAACATTAATATTTTCTTAAATGTGATCATGACATTCAGAAAATACAATGTGTTCATATTCATGCTCTCTGTTTTTGTTACTTGGATGATTTTAATCCAACTTGCTCTCCATTTTCAATAGCACTGATTTTTCTGAAGTGTTACATCATCTCTCCTATCTGCCGTTGGGACTGCTACAATGTACTAACCTTAGTATTTTAAAATGCAATCATAGTTGCTGTGCAAGAATAAACTGTTCAAGAAAACATTTTTAAGTATATGTTGAGAATTTGATAACATGCCTGAATTGCATGTCTGGATGAAGTTCTGATTTAAGCATTTGAATGTTCACAGAACAAGCTGATGCCCATACATCAATTAGATCCTGAGGAGACTACTTGAATTGTTGTTTACAGAACATAGAATTTCTTCCCAGAGAGCCCTCTCTCCTCTCTTTCTTGGCTCACAACACATAATTAATTTACATTACCTGAAGGAAAATATGTCAATACTAGAACTTCTAACATTGTGTCAGTCAGAGAGTTTTGTGAAGAGATATAACAACAAATGTATTGAGATGGAAATAGAAGAATATTGATTACTTACTTAGCATTAATGTAATAATGCATTTATTTTAAAATTAACAATAACAAAGCAACCTCAGCTTTTGACACAGTATAAAAGTAGACTTTCTTTATGTGTGTGGTCGCAGAGGTGAAGACTTGGAATGGAATTAAAAACATAATTCAAAAAAAGCTTGTAATAAAGTACTCGCATATCTTTCTTATATTTATGGTTTTACCAAAACGAATATAAGAACAAGTGTGAGGACTCCTTGAGTTCAAGCGCACCTCACCAGGCAGTGCTAGAGTGGGCAAGTTCCACAGTACCGATTAGCTAGTTTTAGGAATGATGGCACAGGAAACGTATTACTCCGTAACTGATGAATATATACACTGTCTTTTAAAAAAATGAGAGATTACAATTAAAATACCACAGCAGGGTACATTGGAAAAAAATCATACATGGAAATAAGAGCTACGGCCTACATCACATGTTGCAGAAAGCACAGGTTACTGGAGTGTGCATATACAGATAAATAGCAGATAACTCCCAGAATATTAAAACAAACACCCATGAACTATTTAAAGGTAATACTCTACTTTCTAACTCAATTTGTCGGTTATTGGACTTTCCAAAAGCTTGCGTGAAGATTTGGCGGATGTTCGAGATTGTAAATCTCGCCGGATTTCCTTCGTTCTCAGCACCTCAGATAACGATAAACAAGTCTGGCGATTATATCCATAAAATGTTGAAGACAACAGCCAGCTCCTGAAGGATCAACTGAAATTTTTTCTATGGAATCGATACAATAAAAAAAATTTGCCCCACATCGATTTTGAGTTCAGCCTTCTATTAATTACTTTTATCGGCCTGGAAAAGAATGTCGCATACACTTTTTGAAGGACGTGTTAAAAACATTTCATTATTGCTTGAACCATAGTCTTATTTCAGTGAGAACTGAAAATTTAGTTCTATTAGTCTCACGTAGAGAATGGGCACAGGGTGAACACTTAATAAATGCAGAAGAGTGATTAACAACGGATCTGTTGGGAATTTCACGGGACTTAATCTCACTTTAAAGGTATTTCGGCAAAAGAGATATCCACTTTTTCACCATCTATATATATAAAATAAGCATTTTGTCTGTACATTGCTCAGAATTTAAAAAGAATGATATTTCTGTTTGTCATGTCCACAGTAACAAGGAAGTACACTTTCTATCTGTCTATATGTATGTACACACATCACAAGAAAACGGCTGAAGATAATTAATTGAAAATCGGTATGCAAAGTTGGGGAATAAGTTGCTACAATTTTGGCCGTAAGTTATTTTATTCACGCTGAGTGAAATGGTAGTTTAGGGGAAGGTAAGGTAAGTGTTGTTCTGCCCGAAGGCAGGTTCGAACCTCCGCAGAGGTATTCCTGAGCCGGAGTTTACGTGCGGTAGCGTGGCCAGTTTCTTTCCGCTCCTCCATTCCCTTACCCCCCACCGACAGCGTGTGGCAACCCATCCAACTCCTGACCACGCCCAATGTTGCTTAACTTCGGAGATCTCATGAGATCCGGTGTTTCAACATGGCTACGGCCATTGGCTTTAGGGGAAGGCCTACAATTGAATTCTCAAATGTTTATGTTATTAGTGGTTGTTTTGATAAATACTACATAACCATAGTTATATAGTATTAAATTTCTGATCATTTGTCTTATACATTGTTACCATACTGGCTATGATAACAGACGTACTAATGAATTTGTATTTTTGTTACAAAGTTCCTATCAGCGCCGAGTCACGAGAAAATAAAAAAAAATAAAAAACCCATGGTGCAACAGCCCCGATGAGCCATAGCATACTAAGAGACTGCCGCTCAACCCGAAGGCCTGCAGATTACGAGGTGTCGTGTGGTCAGTATGACGGATCCTCTCGGCCGTTATCTTGGCTTTCTAGACCAGGGCCGCATCTCACCATCAGAGAGCTCCTCAATTGTAATCACATAGGCTGAATGGACTTCGAACCAGTCCTCAGATACAAGTAAAATTCCCTGACCTGGCCGGGAATCGAACCCGGGGCCTCCGGGTAAGAGGCAGGCACGCTACCCCTACAACGCAGGGCCAGACCACGAGAAAATAGGTAAAATGAATTTAATGAAAATCGGTATGTAAAGTCGGAGAATAAGGAACTACAGTCTACGCTATAAATAATTATATAAGATGCCCTACTATCATAGAGTTGAAAGGAAACTAAATGTGAAGGGCTACAATATAGAAAGCTCATGAAATATTGATCAACATAACATTACATTGACCATTGTTTGTTGTTATGTGCTTTGGGTCTTCTGTTACCACTCATAGATAGGATTACTGCTGCGTACCAAATATTTTTTAAAGTTTGCTTTATGTTGCACCGAAACAGATAGGTCTTATGGCGACAACAGGATAGGAAAGGGCTAGGAGCTTTAATTAACGTACAGCCCCATCATTTGCCTGGTGTGAAAATGGGAAACCACGGAATACCATTTTCAAGGCTGCCGACAGGGGGGTTTGAAACCATTATCTCCCAAATGCAAGCTCATAGCTGCGCGCCCCTAACCACATGGCCAACTCGCCACTCGCCCTGTTGTACTGAGTGTAACAGCTTGCCCGAATATTGGCAGGAAGTAGCCGGGGAGTTAGATAACTTTCTTCTTTAGGATGCCATTCCTCTGGTTCATAAATTTTCTGGTATGTAACACACTGGCTCATCATAGTATTTGAGCTATTCAACCCCTACTCTGAAGTACCGATTGGAATGAGCAGTGTGCATATTTAATGGCAGAGGAGTGTTTGCGGCTTGGTCATTCCAGCTCTGGAACTTTGGACTGTTAGATTGGCACCGTAGTACTGTTTGTTAAAAGTGAGAAAATGCCGTTTTTCATTTGATCAAGTATTTTATATGATAACATTGCTTTTAAGTGCTACATTCCTACCGACGTTTTTGTAATGACCTATGTTGACTTCGGTTAGGAAAACCACGAAGTCAGTTTCTGAGAATCCCGTAGCGAAGCACGGGTACATCAGCTAGTTCACTATAACATTATCTGTTTTTACTATCAAATCATCAGAGAAATAATCATGATAAATTCTGCTATTACGCATTAACACAGTATCCTTCTGCGGAATGGCTCGGGCCCATTTCTCAAATAGATTTTGATTCTTCGGTGGTGAAAAAGAAAAAAATGCATATCATCAACTACTCTACCATAGCCTGACTTACAGCATGCTGAACTATTAAATTAATCAAGCCATATAAGATACATTCTTGAAGTACAGAACAAACTGAGTTTAGGAACTGAAAGCAAAGAAAATTGCTGTTATTCACTGAAATATCTCGCTCAGTAACGTCTCCCGCACTTTTCTATACCTGACTTGCCAGAACTACTGGAGCACAGATTGGATATAATTGCTTGCAGTGCTTGCAGTGGCGGGACCGCAAACTACCATGCTATAATGGCCGAGTCCTCACACTTGGTCTTATATTCATCATGGTTTTACTCTTATTAAAGGAAGTGAATGAAGTAAAGTATTTCAACTACTATTCATCTTTAGGTAGAAATAATGATGAATCCAGAAACAACGTTATTACCACCAGGTTGTCATAAATTAAGCAATACTTAGAGAGTTGAGAAAAGTTGTAGTAGTAATACTGCAGTAGAACAAGCTTAAACTTTAAAAGATATATTTTTAAAAGTATGCTGTACATACATTGAGAAAAGAAGGGCATAATGGGTTATAAGGTAATGTGACTGCGTAGAAATATTCTAGAATTTTCAGCGATTGAAAAAAAAATATTTTCGTGAATCTAAGAATTTTCAATAAGATACTTATAAAGTTAATCCAGAAGATTACACTAACTTCTATAGTTTTGAATTTTACATTTTAACACTGGAGAAAAGGAGGTAATTTTATTAACAGAAACATTGGAAAAGAGGAAAGATTTCATCAACAGAAACAATCATTGGTATCCCATAAGCATGGATCAAATAAGCAGAAACTTCATTTTATTTATCGTACGGCTTATAGTGCTGGGATTGTCCGAGGACATGTTCCTCTCGACTGGTTCATGCCGTTGACGCCCATGGGCGACCTGTGCATATGGATGTGGAATGATTATGATAATGAGGTATAACTAACCCCATGGCACTACAGCCCTGAAGGGCCTTGGCCTACCAAGTGACCGCTGCTCAGCCCAAAGGCCTGCAGATTATGAGGCGTCATGTGGTCAGCACGAATACTCTCAGCCATCATTCTTAGCTTTCTAGACCGGGGCCGCTATCTCATCCTCAGATAGCTCCTCAATTCTAATCCCGTAGGTTGAGTGGACCTCGATCCAGCCCTCAGATCCAAGTAAAATTCCCTGACCTGGCTGGGAATCAAACCCGGGGCCTCTGGGTAAGAGGCAGGCACACTACCCCTACACCAAGGGGCCGGCTGATAATAAGGTATGGAGAGTGTAAAACCTGATGTCAGCACATAGCCTAGCCCTGGTGAATAAGACCAAGAGGTCTGCTCAAGGCTTAACGGATGAATCAACAACAGCATCATTTAGTCTTGCCCAATAAGAGCACTGCAGAGAGGTATGGGAATTAAATCCAGGCTTTTCGCATGCAATCTAGTGAATAGAAAAATTGTCATCATGACCACCAGACCACACAGAAATATAAATATAAATAGGGAACTGAAAATGAATCTTGCTGCAAGACAAGGATTATGATACTGTGGGTCTACATATGGTTGGTTTCATTGACAGACAATGTGGACATAAGCTATCTCCATCACCCAAATCCATACATGAAGCAACATTTCCAAAATTTGAAGAAAACATTTGACACCTATACTTATTGTAATTTCGATGACTTTAGAATTGCAAAGATGATAGTAAAAATTTTTCTTGTCTCTGGATTAATTTCTTCAGGCTGACTTTAGTGATTGTCAAAGAAGATAAGCAACTGAAGAGTGAAATTTCTCAGTACATCAGCAATATTCAGAACGTGATCCATTGGTCTTTCTATCAGTAACATGTCTGGATGAAGATATCAAATAATTTGTTCTAAATCATTCCAACAAAATGCTTTTTGCAATTTTACTAAATTTGCATAATTCACTGCACATTTTTGCTTTTCAATTGCAGGCTCATATTCCTTGTATAATTAAACACCAATCGCTTTGTGAGGTAGGTGCCGAAGACCAGTATGTCACATCACACTCTCTGGATGAAACTTGATTAATCAATATTAACTTATTGACAATTAATCAATATTATTAACACTTTCCATGCTGCATCAGTATTTGTTTTTTGTCTTCTTGTTTGTCTGCTTTTTTTTAAAGATTTTTTATAAATTAAATTTTTTATATCAGTGCACACACAAAAGTAAATCTCTGTACAGATAATAGATCCATATTAGAGAGTAATAAAACATGAATTGTATTATATGTTTATTGCAGTCTAGAACACTCATAAATATTAAGGTTGGATGTTACAGAAAATTACAATTCAAAATTATATGCAGAACTACTATAAATCTTACTGTGCTGTCACACGGTCTACAATGAGCTAACTGGGTGTGGATAAAAGGCCCTGTGTAGCCTGCTTCCATACAGCGTAACTGATGCGTGAAAGAAATAGAATAGAGTGAGTTTGCAAATATAATTACCATACTTCTACCGATTAGTGCTACAAACACTTGGAGCCATGTTATGGCACTTAACAAAAAATCGCCTAGAAATTACAGTTTAGTTTTAATTAGAATCCTAAGAGATCAGTACCTTTAAAACTTTTAAGTACAGACAAATGTTTTCAATGATTCCACTATGATTTTATCACCCTATTCTCCATCAAAGTTAATTCCAGAAACATTTAGTACAGTAAAATAAACTTTTATTTATTAAAAAAATCCAACAGAAATTATATTCAATTCCTTGTTATAACTGCACACTGCTTTTACAGAAACTATGACATTAGTTGTGCCCCATTTATATAGACTCTTTATTAAATACTTGAACATATGTTTATTTGTAGGAACAGTACAGTGATCTGTTATTGTCACGGCAAAACAAATGTTTTAAATACGCTACAAGATACAGAATGAACTCTGCAGAAACAAATGCCCATTCTTTGGTTAAGTATAAATCTTATAAATGTAATACTAAACTCTTAACAAAAATAGCCTTTGGAATTACAAGAATATACCAACATTCTGCACATCAATAACACTTAGCTTTCTGTCAGACATTCAAGGCAATATATACCATATACATATATATATATATCTTTCAATCACAAATACAAGTGGACATAAGAAGTTAACTTCCTCAAGCAGGAAAGCCCATAACAACTCTTACAATGCAATTACTTGACTTCACAAATAGGCACTTGATAACATTGATCCTTTTATATGGTCCACAAACTTTGTATAGGACTGCTCACTGCAGCAAAAAGAATATATGGAGCACTATATACATTCTTTCAACAATAACAACAAATGTAAGCATGATTAATCTTCAAAACTATTTCTATAGATTCAGGAAAACACTAACATAGGAGTTTCTAACAGTTTCCAATTTGTGTACTACGGATGAAGCTTTGTCTATTATTCTACTTAGATCTCTTCTTTACTTATAAACATTACTTGTTTATTTTATGTACGGTATTCAATACCTACTGTCTGTTATTACAGAAATTTAAAAAAAATAAACATGCATCATTACCATAAAGATTCCCTCGTAGGCTGGAAGTTGCTGATGTGAGTTTCCAACATCCAGAAAATGTATACAAGAAATTGGAAGTAGACATGAAAGCACTTGTTAGTTTTTATCACTTTTGAAGGCAGGAAAGTAAATTTAGCCCATTTCTGGACAAAAAGGTAATGTATTTTTTTTCCATGATAATATCCAAGTACATTACTGCTTATTCATTTCATTACACCTAATAATTAAAAAGAATTCCCAATAAATTTAGTTTAAAACTGTTGTGTGTTGAATAAGTGAACGTATACAAATATATTTGTAAAAATGTCAGGTTTATGAGTGTTTCCATCTAGATGGAATTTTATACAAAAAGTAGGTTGTGTACATAAACAATAGCAACCTGACCTGGCAAGTTTGTTGTTTGTTGTTTACCTAATTGACGGCTGAAGGCACACCTTTGTTGTTCCCTGTAGCATTTGAAGTCCATGGTGAACTTCAAACATTGCTAAGATGCATTCTACTTTGTTACTGGTAAGCAAAGTATAATTTTTCTGTTTAAATTGTATATGTACAAGTTTATATGGTTATATTTGTGGAGAAATAAAGTTCCTTTCACTTTCAAATTTTATGCCAGATAACTGTTTTAGTGTATTGAAATGGATGAGCAGTAGTCATCATATCTGTTATACAGTAAGCATGTATTATTTGCTTTACTGACAAGGGAAAGCACCAGACTGTTGCATGTAGACCTAGTTATCCATGTAGTGTAAGCATAATTATTTCAAATACCAGTATACTAAATTTACAAATTTCTTCCAAGCTCCAATGAAAGTTTACAATTACAATTTCTAAAACATTTGATTTCAAAAAAATAATCGTTATACAAAATCTGGTAAATCTACAGGTAATAGGAGTAAATGCAATTTGAAACAATGTTTGTAGAATGAGGATAGGAATCCCTAGAATAAGTCTAAATCAAGGTAGGAATGGCTAAAGATTACAAGAAGTTTTATCTGGCATACCGTTAATGAACTTAGTATTTTCAGCCCAAACCATATCCGCTGACTGATGTGACAGTTACCAATCAACAAAACTTCTTGAAATTGGCACAAATGAATCATAAGGTCTAAACTAAAGAAAAGATCTTTGGTGTAGGTCAAGGAAGAACTAGATGTATTAATTGTTTATGATTATTCTTAAGGACAGTTTTCATCATAAGATATGAATACTTCCCCTAGTTATTTTCATACTTTCCCATGTAGATTGAATTTTCTTTTCACATATTTCCAAGACAGTCCCAACTAGGGCTGCATACAGAAGTGAGTTTGCAGGAGTACATTTATTTCTGAATTACTGCAGTGAAATTAATTAACTATGTGAATTCAGTTATTTTTAATAATAACAATGAAAAAACAATTCTAGGTGCTGGAAGTTAGTTTCTGAGAACAGCTCCTCAAAAGCTTGGAATACATCAAACTAAACTACTGTAAGCTGAAAATATTCAACATTCTGAAGACACAAACCCAAGACCTTCCACTTTCTGGCTGATTTACTGCTATAAGCTTCATGAAGAAAATTTTTCATTATAAACAATCTACTATATGAAATGAAAGAGAGTATTAAATGTCTCAGCTTTAGTTGGGTAGGTACCATCCAATTTCATTTCTCACAGCACTAGTCTGACCTTATGACTTATCCTGTATCTTTTATAGGGGCTCAATGATATATTCAGGCATTCACATACATCAAGCATGTGTAACATAGTGCTCATTAAGAAGTCACTAATTCAACATACTTTTCATTCTGTGCAATCAGTCACATATAAAACATACCAGTAACCATATAATCTTAAAAATCTACAATACCACACCTGGTTTAAGTCATTTTTTAAATCAAAAAGCTGGCAACTGAACTAATTTAAGATAACTTTCTATTCAGAATAAACTCAACCTAATACTTTTACAAGTCCAAGCTAGGATACTGGCATCACTGATACAGACTGCTAAGCTGAAACTAAATGGTGTTTCACTACTTTGTATCATATCACTGACATTCTTGTATACCAAATATCAATTTGAATCACTGAAAATCATATTGAAAAAAGAATGTAACTATGAGAAACAAGTAAAACAAACTATATAAGATAAATGCAAATGGTGACAGAAAGAGAAAAGTGGTCAGTTGAAGAAATAATCACAGAACTCGAAAGTGCATCTACTATGTGACCTACTGCTGCTTCAAAGATAATTGCCTGTTACAAGGCATGCAGATGGTGCCAGCAGTTACAAACCAATGGATAGTCAGTAAGAACACTTAATAAAACAGATAGTTTTCATATATGATTTGTTGGCATAATTTTCATTAATTGTATTTTATATATTTTTGAGGAGAACTCAAGTACATCTGAAAATGATTAATGATTATCCTTTTCTTTGGCAACGAGCACCAGTTAACAAATAATAGGTATATACCGTAGTCATCCTGATATTTAGAAAAAGAAATCTTGCAGTAAATTAGGTTAGATTAGAAGCTATTAACTGTTTATTTACCATCTTTCCCTTCATTTTAATGACATCTACCTAACTGACAAACTCAAACTGATAATCTAAACAACAAATGAACACTATCATTTTACATCATTTTCACAACAAAAAACATCAAGCAGCTGGAACAAGTTCTTACATTCATTCAATTATAAAGTCAAAGATCTTGAACATCTTGTAATCACCACACAGTCAGTTCTGCTAGACTGGTAACACAAACATTTTCCAGACATTAAGAACAAAGAAGCCAAACACTTCTCCAATGCAGCATGCAATGCAAACCACTTGTAAGCCTTGTTTCAAGTTCGATGTTCAAGCTTAATGTCAGCCAGATGTTCCTCAAGTTCAGCACACAAACAAAAGGCCATAATGTATCCATAATTTTTCAATACTTGATATTTTGCTACCTGGCTGTTAGGAAACCAAGTTAAAGCTAAGGCATGGAAATGTTCCACTAAATCTTCAATCTGGTTACTGACTTTTTTCTTTTGTGCAAAGACCTTCAATTACTTCTTTATCAGCTTCTGGTAAATCTTTATCTCCCCATCCCCATAAGTTGTGGCTCCCATCGCCAGAACGCAGGACCCTTTTCCGCACTGTTTCTTCTGATACAGTCTTCAGCTCGTAAGCCCAGCCCAACCAGGCAAAGAAGTCAATGAAGCCAGTGGTGAGGTTGAAAGAGTAATCTCCCAACTCAGCCGTCTTGTAGTCATACGGGAAAACATGGTGATAATTGTGCCATCCTTCACCCAAAGCTGCTATTGACACACCAAGACTCTCAACAGGACTTATGTTCCTGAAACAGAAATTGCCAATGCTAGTAACTTGTATAACAGATCCAAAAATGTACATCAATTAAATGCAACATTTTACATCAGGAAACAAAGGAAAATATGTTCTGGCAAAATCTATTCTCTCCATAAATCAAATATTAATCTTGAAATTAATCATTGTTATGTTATTTCCAACTTAAATGCTATAGAGGAAATCTACTTCAATACAGGGTTCTTTAAAATGAAATGTACTGTAAATATTTTTGCATGTTAAGACCCTATTTATTCCAAAATGGTTTTGCTTAAATTTAGAAATGTGGAGCTCGATAGCTGCACTCGCTTAAGTGCGGCCAGTATCCAGTATTCGGGAGATAGTAGGTTTGAACCCCACTGTCGGCAGCCCTGAAAATGGTTTTCCGTGGTTTCCCATTTTCACACCAGGCAAATGCTGGGGCTGTTCCTTAATTAAGGCCACGGCCGCTTCCTTCCCACTCCTAGCACTTTCCTGTCCCATCGTCGCTGTAAGACCTACCTGTGTCGGTGCGACGTAAAACAACTAGCAAAAAAAAAAAAAAAAAAAAAAAAATTAGAAGTAAGTAAGTAAGTAAGTAGGGCTTGTAGTAGCAAAGTTTGCACTAGCATACTAAATATTCAGTGCAGTATACCATCAAATAGTAGTGCTTACCCAGGGCTTGAAATACTTAGAGAAAGATCCTTGTACGAGTTTAGTGGAAGAGGAAAATATACTGTGAAGTTACATAAACTCTATCGAATTTTATGGAGGAGGGATGGATGTACATTATGTACACATGAATGTAATTTTCCAAATAGAAAACACATTTCCACAAAGGAAAGAACATGTATAGACAATGAATTATAAATTGATGCACATTCACTGTTGAGTAAAATATCAACACAATTACTAAAAACAAATTGGCCCAGATATTCAGATATGAGGGCGAATCAAAAAGTAAGTTACACTAGCTCACCGCGAGAGCACACTGTCTCTCGTGATCGTGGCCAATGCGGAGCAAGCTACAGTGACTGCTGACACGTCCGATAGGAAGGTTTGTGTGGTATACCGTTGTGTTGTGTGTGCAGAGCGGGCTAGGCTCAATGGCGCATCAACTGGATGTTCACTCCAAATTGGAGATGCATGCAACGATCAGATTTCTAAGAGCTAAATGGCTCAATTGCACTGACATTCATCGTGAAATCACTGCTGTATATGGTGAGCATGCAATTTTTCACCCAGGTATTGTAAAAAAGGTGTAAGCAATTTGACGCCCGACGCACGGATCTCACGGTTGAATATCGGGAAGGCAGCCCCACAATGTCCAGTAACGTTGCAAATGTTGACCGTGTGGACAGGATCATTTGAGAGAATTGGTGCATAGCACTGCAGGAAATTGCCGACATGCTTAACATTGCATATGGCACTGTTTTCCATTGTTCACAAGATGCTTAGATTTTGTAAACTGTGTCAAAGACGAGTTCCACGTCTGCTCACCGATGTTCACAAAGGACAACGTTTCCCATCATCCCTGGCATTTTTGCAATGGTATTCTGTGGAGGGCAACGACTTTCTGTGGCGAATCATCACAGGGGATGAAACGTGGGTCCACCCCTTCACCCCCGAAACAAAGAGAACATCGATGGAATGGGTGCACTCAACATCACCCCTACGAAAGCAGGCCAGAGGTCCAACCTTCAGGAAAGGTAATGGCGACAGTGTTCTTTGACATGGAGAGTGTGGTGCACATGAAATTTATGCCGAAAGGCACGACAATCAACTTGGCTTTGTAATGTCAAACATTGAAACTGGTGCGTAAGGCAATTAAAGAAAAGCGGCAGGGAAAATTGAGCGCTGGTGTGATTTTGTTGCACAATAACGCAACACCTCACACAGCCCGCCAAACATTCAAACTGCTGCAGCGATTCAAGTGGGAGGTACGGCAACATCCTCCATACAGTCCAATCCATGCGATTATCATGTGTTCGGTAAGCTGAAAAAGGATCTTGGTGGACGACGTTTCCCAAATGATGAGGAGGTAAAAACAACTACCTCCAGGTGGTTACATTACCAGAGGTGATTTCTACGCATCCGGAAACGAAAAGTTTGTTGACCATTCTGAGAAATGTTTACAGTCTCTTGGGGACTATGTGGAAAAGTGAACTTACACTGTATGTTGTCATAGCCGTGTTGCCTATGTATAGGTGGTTTCATAAATGGCCATAACTTGGAAGTGTAACTTACTTTTTGATTCGCCATCGTATGTACCTTTTATTGATGTGACCTGGCTTTGAAAATTTGTGTTCAACAATGCAGAAATCACCTCTTTTAATTATTCAGAATATCTACAGCGAAGAGTATTTGAACCAGGAACCAGCCATGCAGTGTTTTTGCTATCAGCGAGTGCGACAGTCATTGCTGTATGTCGGCAGAATTCAGCAGTGGTAAATGAAATGGCGTATGGCTTTTAGTGCCGGTAGTGTCCGAGGACATGTTCAGCTCGCCAGGTGCAGGTCTCTCGATTTGAGCCCGTAAGCGACCTGCGCATCGTGATGGGGATGAAATTATGAAGATGACACATACACCCAGCCCCCGTGGCAGCGAAATTAACCAATGATGGTTAAAATTCCTGACCCTGACGAGAATCGAACCTGGGACCCCTGTGACCAAAGGCCAGCACGCTAACCATTTAGCCATGGAGCCGGACTAGCAGTGGTGATGCAACCATACAACGATATCATGAACTATTTTAAGAAGTTTCCTATTTAGCAACATTACTAAAGGAGATACTGAAACTGCCTTTCTTCAATGTCCACACACTGAAACTACAGCATACATCACTCGCTGTAGTTCATGTTGCATAATGTTGTCAATTGCCTGGAGGATATTTTGTTTCAGTTCTTCTAGGATGTGTGGATTTGACTTGCCTTGTATACATGATTTGTTTTATAAAGAGCATGGATTTTTTGTATGACCTGGAACTTTTATACCTGGGAATTTTTCCTGAAATTTTGTTTGGACTTTATGGGGCTGACCGATTTTAACACATGGTACGTACGTACGTATGTATGTATGTATGTATGTATGTATGTATCAGGGTTGGGCATTAGCCAAGATAAAATTATATGGCATGGTTTTTACAGCTGGATACCCTTCCTAATACAAACCTCAGCTGAAGAGCCTAATGAAGGTGAAATGAATGATGGCAAATGAAAATAGGTAAGGAGATGGAAGAAATAGGCTATGGCCTATGAACAGGAACTGTCCCGGCATTTATCTGAAAGTGAAAATTGGACACCACAGAAAAACACTCAGGACAGCTGACGGAGTTTAAAACCACTTGTCTCCCAAATTCAGAGCTTGGCTCCATAGCCAAAGTGCATTAACATGCATGGGCACTCCACTCAGTTGAGTTAACACACATTAATTATAAATAAACACACACTGTGCTTTAGTAAACATATACTGAGCCATTATACATTAAGATATAATACATAAAACAGAAGAGCATGTAATTCAAACATGTCTTTCGATAGACACTCTCTCACTTACAAGCTTGCAATGCATCCAAGACCAGGACAGATGCACACATACCTCCTATGCCTTCGACCCTGAAGACTCCTTTTGTGTCACCGATTACAAAAATATGATGTGACTGGTTCTTAGTTCAAATGATCTCCCTGAACTCTATCAGTATGGATGTAAGGATGCTAAAATCTCAATTTCAAAGTATCAGAAGCTAGTAGGAATCATTAAAAAGACCTGAACAACGAAGGCAAGACCTGACACAGTACAGTAGTTATGTTTTAGAAGACAACAATAGTTCCCATACTAACATAAGATCGGTCCCATCATTAAGTGAAGGACATAGTAACAAGGCAGCAAAGATGAGTTTACTTAGGCTCTTAGCAGGCAACTCTCTCCTTGGCAATCAGCAAATCACCTATCACCCAGCTGCCTCTGTGGATCAGTGGTAGTGTCAGCCTAAGGATCCCAAGATAGCGGGTTCAAACCCGGCAGATGTAGTCGGATTTTTGAAGGGCGTAAAAAAGTCCATTCAACACTCCATGTCATACGATGTCAGCATGTAAAAGACCTCTGGTGACACATTGGGTGTTTACCCGACAAAATTAATTAAATCTCAGCCACAGACGCCCAAGAGAGTTTCGGTTTACTCGGCCTGCCATCTAGTGGGCCTAGAGTAAAATGGAACGTCGAAATTGACGAGCAGACAGCCACATGGTGTCAACTTGAAATGTCTGCACATGGTAGCTGAGGCCATACGATTATTATTATTATTATTATTATTATTATTATTATTATTATTATTATTATTATTATTATTATTACCTATCACATGCTGCATATATCAAGATCAACTCCAGGAAGGCTTGGTATGGTACCACCAAATGATAGTCTCACTATCTGGGATTTATTGTTACAAATAAAATGAAAGAGACAAAAGAATCTTAAGAAAATGGTACTGAACAGCTGATCATGAAGAGGAAACAACCCTCCAATCTAATCCATGATGATGATGATGATGATGATGATGATGATGATGATGAAGAGTTAAACAGACCAAAGATTTGGCACTTTTACATTCCTCAGTACAGAAAATGCTACCGAAATTCCACTGGATGCATGGTCTGTACTCAAGATAAGCAGCTATGAAAGGTATCTGTTCTGAAAGTCTAAGCCAAAATTTCCGTCAACAAGGTTCTAAAATGGGGTGACAAGCTGGTCAGTCAATATCTGTAGCAGATGCAAAGACTATGTCAACAAAGTTCAATAATGCAGTATCTCTGAAAGTGAACTAGCTTATATTTTATGGCAAAAATCAAATTCTGATATAGCAGGATATCAAAACAGTGCTGGGAAGTTTGACCAGCTTGCATCATCATTGAGCAAGGTCAGTGCAATACAGTGCAACAGTAGTCTGGTATCATCAAATGATAATTAATATTTCCAAATTGCACTACCTACTTATCTAGACATATAATATGAACAAATTTTTTCATGAAATGGAGTACAGTATTTTCATTTTGCTTCAACAAGAAATAAGATCCCTCTGTGGATCAGTAGTAGAGGGACAGCATCCAGATCCCACGATCATTGGTTCAAGCCCAGCTGAAGGGCAAGAAGACTTCATTCAATACTTGGTGCAGTACGATGTCAGCCCGTAGAATATCTCTGATTTTATCCAACAAAATTACAGTAATTAAAACTCAGCCATAGATCACCTTACAGATACCCATTTCTCTGCCATCTGGTTAAGTAAAACTGAATATCAATACTGACATGCAGGCAGCCTAATGGCATCAAGTAAAAATGTGTGTGCACATCATCATCGACAAATACAATGACAATAATGATGGTAAGAAAAACCAGGCAGTATTGTCAACAACGAGAACAGAATTTTACTGCTTGGATATTATGACAGAGTCAATTTAGTTTTGTCAGGCGAGATCGAGTGCACCACCAACTGTAACATGACAACGATGATACAGAGTGTGAAGATTTTTAACTGTCTTTGAAAAATAAGATTCCCTCAGCTGGGATCAAACCCAGGAACATGGATCATAAGTCTGACACTCTACCCCCAACCCACTAAGGCAGTTTGCCATTAAAAGTTCCATCATCAAATTTAGACTGTCCATTCTGGTCTACTTTAATTGCTACTCCCCCACAGGCTTGACTGGAGTGCTTCAAAGTATGGATCTCTCACTAACATTTTTCACCAGTTGTGTTCTTCACTGGACATTCCTCTCAGTCCGGTGCTTCCACACCTGAGCAAAAGGAGCAACACACACCATACATAATGCTCCAGGAGAACTGTGATCTTGAGAAGGTTCTCAATTAGTCTGGATACACCTCATGTACCTCCAGCACTACCTATACAGTATTTCATCAAGGGTATACAGTAGGGTACGTCTAAACCAATTTATTCCCTTCTATGGCATAACAAGTTAGGCTTACGGTAGTGCTAGTTTTATAAGCAATCAAACTACTGGATCATACTACAACAATGCTTTTTAATAACGGTCTGTCAAAATAAATAAATAATGTATTAACTACCTACAAGAGAAAACACATACGAGAATTATACCTGGAAAAAAAAAAACCCACTTAATTAAAAACTGAATGACCTGTTTCGTTCCTGAAAGAACATAATCAGATTCTACCAAATCACACTAAAATTTTCGTAAATGTATAAATATTTATGTTTAAATTTTGCTTAAATCCATGGAATTTGGAACTTATCTTAACCCGTGAGGAGTCGCGTCAAAAGAGTTGCATGATGGGTCGTGCATTGTCGATTTGACCGAGGAATATAATACACCAGTTTTTCTTGCAAAATTCTTATTGTGGAAAAAAAAAAAAAAAAAAGTCTGTGGAACTAACTACCAGTTTTTCTTGTAAAACACATTGCATTGTCGAAGAAAAGTATATCCACGAGACAAAATACTAGTTTCTATAGCAAAATAATTTGTATTAATAAAGAAAAGTATATCCATGAAACAAAATACCAGTTTTATAGCAAAACACTTATTGTTAATTACATACTAAAAGTATCATGATGGTTCTGTATTGACATCACTAAACATATACAAATACAAATTTAAAATATTTACCAATTCAATACACTATTTATTTAAATGAAAGTTATTACCTGACAGCAAATACTAGTATATGCTTCATCCACTTAGTGGACATCTTTAGCTGATACAATCAGTACTAAACCATTTACACTGAATTACTAAAAAGAAAAATGAAATTAAAATCTATGGGAAAACTAGAGTATGACTCATTAAAATCTACAACGAAACATCAAATCAAAATATGAATAGAAAGTGCACCTATCAAGTCGTAAAAATCGCACATATTACTGGCAAGCTAATCACTGAAGTCTTAAAATTGTTCTATGATGTATTGGTACACAAGGTCTTGAGGTAGTGAGAATCAAAATACGTGCCGCATATAACAAGGTGCATAAGAACGTTTAAAATTAGGTGGTGTAGTGTGGATAAGTTATTTTATGTTGCGGTGAACTTCAACAAGGAACCATTGAACCTTTTGAATAATGAGATCAAGTTAATGACAACCGCATGCAACACATAAAACATGTGAGGTCTAAAAACAAAGAAAATATGTGAATTAAATTAAAGACTGAAGAGAAAGAACCTAAACAGGGATGTGGAATTTAGGTGACAACAACTTACTCTCTGCTGGCCCAGCTGGAAATTCTCAGGCTGGTCTGCAGCCTTGTTAGAATGCTAGTGGTTCTCTGTATATTAACTTGAGTGTTCCAACCGGGAGGTGACCTTGTCAGCCGCTGGTGGTGGGGGTAGCGAGGGAGGGCTAAAGTGTGCGGTACTAATGCGAGACAAGACGAGCTGGGGAGTGGTTTGTATCTTGTCTTCCGTTTTTTATAACTTTGAATAACTTTTCAAATAGGACGGTCCATTTTTCAGAAATCTCGTTAAGATTCCCCGTCGGGTTGAATCTTTGGTCTAAATGGATAAAAATGTTCTTGAAAATAGTGAGTAGTATGCCTTTACTTCTGATACATAAAATATGCCTTTACTTCCGATACGTAAAATAGTAAGGTTCTGTTCTAAATATGAAAAGGAACGATTGAAATCCGTCCTGTGCAAACTCATGGCCAAAAATTTATTATATTATTTAACATTTAAATGCTCCCAGTATCTGATGCTAAAGCTTCTTCCTGTCTGTCCCACGTAACTCGCTTCGCACTGTGGGCATTTTAGTTCATAGACTCCCAAGTTTAAAAATCGACTAACGCCATTAATTGAAATTGGTGTTGTACAGGGGCGAATGCTGGTCATGAAAATCAGGCTTACTCTTCCATTCGTGAAAGTTGGTGGGGTGGGGCATGCATAGTTCTGAATGAATACAATTTATAAACCCAATAATCGCTAAATCACATGAACATTTTAATCATCGGTTACATTTAAACTGGTTATGTCACACCTTCAAGAATGGCCAAAAGAATAACAGTCAGACACATTTTATCATTATTAACAAATCACGACAAGCCAGTGATTATATAATTTAAACAAGCAAACGTCAAACTATGTTCACAGAAAAATTGCAACTATTTATTAGATCTTACTACTTGAAAACAAACTCTACTCTGCGGCTTCTCTTTACAAAACCATCAATAACATTATAGAAAGAGGACTGTAATCTAATTTTTGCAAGCAATTCTTTTTCAATCGACAACATAGCTAATGATGATAGCCTCTCCTGACCTTGAGTCCATCTGCAATATGTATTAATGCGTCTCAGTGTTGAAAAAGAACGTTCTGCAGAGGACGTAGTAGCAGGAATTGTTGCTACAAATTTGATGAGCTTGAAAATTTCAGGCATACCCATGTGCAATTTATTAGTATGCATAAACTGCATTAAGTCTGAAACACTTTTCTCTTTAAAATCAGAAGATGAATACATCACACTTAATTCGGTTTTTAAGCGAACAATGTCGAAAAATGACCCACAGGTCTTTTCTAGGGCAGTGACATCACTGTCTGGAAACCTATTTCTGTGCTTCTCAAACAAATCACAATCCAACAGCGAGAAGAACACAAATTTCTTTATGCATTTAAAACTTTTTGGACAAGTACATTGTCAATAATTTCATTGAATAGACATTTGTATTTTGATTTTTCTGGTTCATCACTAATTCGATTTTTAGAGCACGGCTCAGTATCAACATGTCCATACAAACTATCAAAATCTTCATCTCTCATAGACTGGATATTTAAAAGGAGCTCCTCAACCTTCTTGCCACAGTAATGAATATCCAGATTTTTTGTTTGTAAAATACTGAACACAGTATCGGAGAATAAAAATATCTTGGAGAACACTGCCAGCAGAAATCTAGTGTTGAACTTAAGTAAGAAGAACAAAAATCCTTGTGCTTTCAATGTAGCGTCTTCATCCCAGTCGTCTGAAGAATCCCGTACATGTTGAAAGAATTTTACCAGCGTATCATAATATTCGTTCACAGTATTAATAAGACGTGAAGCAAAATTTCATCTCGTTGGTGCTACTGTTGGCAACTTCTTCTGAACAAAATCTCGAAGAGCAGCTGCTCTCTTTGTAGACATTGGGAAAAAAAAAAAAAAAAAAATGTGCAACAACAGCAAGTCCTGACATTGTTTGGAAGAAAATTGTACATTCTTTGATTTTTGAAGCAGACTGCTGTAGTGTTAAATTCAATAGGTGGCCATAACGATGCACAAATGTCGCATATGGATACTGGTCTTGAAGTAGTTTATTAAGCCCATTCATATGACCGGCTAAAACAGCAGCACCATCATATGTTTGAGCCACAATCTTTTCCTCACAATTGAACTCTTTTAAAATAGCACGAAAATGATTTTAGAGGGCTCCAGCAGTGCGATCTTTACTAAAGTCAGCGAAACCAAGAAACCTCTCTTGAATTTCACCACTTTCATCTACAAAATGGAGTAAAGTAGAAAATTGTGACTTATTAATATTATCGGACGTTTTGTCCAACATTACTGCCACGAAAGTTGCTTGTTTAAGCTGCTCCTTTATTCTTCTCACATTATTACTGAACTTATTTCTGCTATTAAATCATTTTTGGATTGCAGACGACGTCCCTCTAAAAATGGTGGAGTCTTTCAGATGAGCTGCCAGAAGAGGATCATATTCACTTATAATTTGTAGAAGTTTGATGTAATTCCCTCTGTTTACGGAAGTTGCAGACTCGTCATGTCCGCGTAATGTGTGTTCCTGTTTTGCTAAAAAAAAGCCACTGTATCGATCAGTCGTTTAAGTATGTCACGATTTTTCTTTACCTTTTCATTATGAAGTTGGTCACTGATGCGTTTCTGTTCATCCAGCTGGTGGTCGATCCTTGTAAGCCCAAAGCTATTTAACTGCAAGAAACACTTCATATGGTTTGCAGATTTCTCATGTCTTGTAATGGACATTGTCAAGGTGTTCAAATTGTCAAAGCCACTTTTACACCATACACCGTTATCAGCGAAAGTAGTAAACACGGCCAGCAAAACTGTCTATTCAGTTTCTTGGACCCTATCAACCAGTGCGTATTATTATATTGAGATACAGAGAACGAACGTACATATTCTCTATTTTTCTCCCTATGCTGTCTCTTTAAATCTGGCAGCGCCGGACAGGGCGTGCCATTCTTAATAAATTCTGTTTTCTCTTGGATAGTACTCCGAGAAAATGGATTTGATAACAAGCTGTCAATAATGCACGGTTCGGAACCCATTGCAGCATGTCAAATTCAGAATAGATGATCAGGAACTTACAGTATACTACTCACTGACACAATACACTAGATCTGTAGCTCTCTGACCAGAGCTTCCAACTACACATTACAAACGTGACAGCTTGCAACCGGCCTTGGAGAGAAGAAACCTGCGCGCGCATACATTTCTCGCTGTGTCGACAGCTCCGCTGAAGCTCCTAAGACACGAGCAAGCCTTGCTGGACTCGCCAAGATATATGCAACATGCGATTTGTATAATGCAGACCTATTAGAGATACGGTACATATTGTAATTTTTTTAACTCGCCTGCTTTAGAAAAATATTGCGCTTGCGCAGCAAGCGTAGCATGCTCGGAGAAATCGCCCCTGGTGTTGTAGGAGATTAGAGAATTAGTGTTATTAGTCTTACATGCAATTATAAAATTTCTTCTTTTGAACAAATTGGAGGCTTGATAAATTTTATCATTATTATATGTAAAAGTGATTACTTTCTCTTTTCATTCCTTAAAGTACTGGTGAGCACATTGGGAAACTCGTTTTTCATTTTTTTCCACTATTTTGTCTACCATGTTCCTTTCAAATCCACTTTGAAGGGCTCTCCTGCCTCAAGCGCAAAATATCAAATTATGTTGCATGTTATATTCTAATCGAGAGGGTAGAAGAGTGAGGGGAAAGTTTAAGGTGGGAATGAGACACAGCACGTCAGGTCACTGCTTGGTAGTCACGAGCCATCACGTGCTGCTAGGATTCAAGGTCAACTTTACCTCTCCCAACCTCCTCGCTAATGCCATCACCCGGCAGGTTTTCGGCGTTAAATACTGGCGTTCAAAACTGAAAGTGGCCTGTGCGATTTTCACTACATCATTGTACAACTTTGTAGGAATACTGTGTACTAAATTTCAACCAGATTAGAATTTTACACCAAAATCTGTTCCCTTGTGAGTCAAAATTGGATTTTTTTTTTAAAAAAGACAATGCATGTTGTCACCATCATCAGGCAAAACTACTGAACAACCTAATATTTATAAAAATTAATATGTTCATTCAAGCTGTCATAACTTTAATCTTGTGACATTAGCATACGATAGCATATACTGCTGAAGTTATCTTTAAATCATTTGCTTATCTGATTTCATTCTTCTGCCAGTAAATTTACAGACATGAGGCTGACACATTGAGTACCTTCAAATACTACCGGACTGAGCCAGGATTGAACCTGCCAAGCTGGGGTAGAAGGCCATTGCCTCAACCATCTGAGTCACTGAGCCTGGCTATATTCTTATAATTGCATCCTAATAGCTTATTGTATTATACTTACAAATTCTATTTCTAATAACTTAATTGTATTTATTATATTTAAGGTTCAGGTGTTGAGGATCATATTTTTTCCTTAGCTTATTTTACCATAAATCTGAAATATAAGTGTGAATGACGGCTCTCTGATCCAGTTTAAAGCAATTTTATGTTGCTTATAACTGCATATTTTGGCTGTTTTCATTGTATTGGTCATATTTTGCTCATTTTAATTTATATATACAAGGTCATAAGGTCATATTTTGTTATATTTTAAGCATTTTTGTTTAAATTGAGGCATCGTTCTTTACAAGTTACATGTTATGTACGTAGAGTTTCAAACACAGGATTTCCAAATACTGTAATAGATATTTTTATTTCTTTTCCCGGAATAAATAGGTAGCAGGTTTAGAAGACCTGATTCCAGAACTGCTGTGCAGACGTCTCATTGAGGAGAATGACAATTCAGTAGATATTTAGCTCAGAAGCAATGAGCAAACAAGGAAATTCTGTGTTTTCTCTCACCCTGTTCATCCTTGGTGGTTCCAGTTACAGCCCTCTTCCTGTTTCACCATCAACGAATTTCAACAGACTGGTCACACTTCTAGTATTACAGAAAATCTTATCACATCAAACATGAAGTGCAGTGAAGATATAAAATTCAGAAATTATGTGAAGGAGTTTGGTGAAGAGGTCTTCAGTAGACCTACTGAGGGAACAGTTCTCTTTAGTAAAGCATCTGAAGTTAAAGAGGCAGTACTAAAGCGATTTAATGCAAATACATGTTGAAAGTTCTTTTGCCGGGCTGAGTGGCTAAGGCAGTTGAGGCGCTGGCCTTCTGATCTCAACTAGGCAGGTTCGATTCTGGCTCAGTCTGGTGGTATTTGAAGATGTTCAAATATGTCAGCCTCATGTCTGTAGATTTACTGGTACGTAAAAGAACTCCTGCAAGACAAGAGACCAGCAACTCGGCGTCTCTGAAAACCGTGGGATGTAAAAAACATTATTAAAGTTTTAATATACTGTAACTCTGTAAGTTTGCATAATTTAATCTGTCTGCTGTATTATCACAAACTGCTTTTTGGTACTTAAGATCTTCGATGTTAGTAATACTCTCACATTTGCTACCTATCACTAAATTCCTTATCATATTTTACCTTTTATCAGTCATATTTTAGGGTAAAATTAGCTTGCATATTTTGCACTTCTTTAGGTCATAAACTTCCCAACCCTAAATATAGTCATAATAATTCAATGAATTTGTTATTTGTCTACTATACTAACTTTTGAATCCTCTAATGCATACTTTATTATATAAATCATGAAGGTCAGCATAAACAACCTAATGTCCCTGACAGAAGAAATGGTGGATTTTATAGAGAAAGAATGCATAGAAATGAGTTGTATGCGCAAACAAACGTCTATGTTTCATTTTTGTGGCATTTGAGATATTCACGGAACAAACATCTATGATGTGTCCTGGATATGTATTTGCAGGTAGTTTGAGCATATCTCAACAGATGGCTATAGTTTTCCGGAAATTGTGAAGAGAAATACACTTGAAAAATAATGGAACAAAAGTCTATGTTACATAGATTCCCGCACGAGCGCTCGACAATGTCACGAATTGAATGCAATGTAATAAACACATTCTAGTTCGGAGATTGTTCTGGTTTGTTCAGTCTTAAATTACTGAGTTTATTTAGTTTCTCATCGACACCATAGTCATGCGATCAGACGATAGTAGTGATCGTAATGTACTGTTGTCCCCAGCAGTGTTCACAAGTTGACGAAAAACAGATGCAGGAAAAGAAAAAGTGACCCTAGTGAGTGGAAAGACTTATGCACCAAATCATTATAATTAAGCTAAAACTTTAAAATAACACTATTCTCCTCTGCATGCATACATTATGTGCGAATGAGTGAGCGTGTGCACTTATAACCTGTTGGTTTACGGAACAAAAGTCTATGTTACATTCTCTCACGTAGCCATGTCCCGGGATCAACCAGTCTTCTTTACTGCCGTTTTTCTCAATATACAGGGAATGTAACATAGATGTTTGTTCGCGCATATGACTCAAATTATGGGTTTGAGCAAAGTTAAATGGAAGGGAAAGGAAAGAATGAGGAAAGGAAATACACTACTGGAGTGGTGCCCGAGAGGCAAAAAATGGAGTGGGCCTGGTGATTTCAGAACACCTGGAGAAGTATGTGGGTATGGTAGAGTTCATCAGCAACAGGATAATGAAAATTAGACTGAGAATGAGCAATGAAGTGAAGGACTTTATACAAGTGGATGGATCACAGACAGGGAACAAAGAGGATATCGAAGAATTCCTAAAAACACTAGAAAAGGAGATAACTGATGTGGAAGTGATTATAATGGGGAAATTTAAATACACAGTACACAGGTGGAAAATGTAGGAAGAAGTCATTTGACCATATAGATATGGGAAAAGGAATGATGAAAGAAACTAGTTTAATTTTGTGAAAGGAATGGAATGATCATAGGCAACATATGGTTTCAGAAGAAAAACATTCGGCAGGAAAATTATAAGATATGGCTGGGGTGACAAAAGAAGAAAAACAGTATTGATTACTTTCTGGTGGTAAGGACAAATCACAGGCGGTTGATGGATGTAACACCTTTGATATAGATGTTGATTCCCATAGGGAACCTAAAATATTTGTCCTCAATGAGTATTAGTGTATTTTGAAAATTGTTGTTGGGCAAAAAGAAAGAAATATTACAGCTTAGGCTTCCAGGGCTGGTGTCCCTCCTAGGAGCTACAGTCTATAAGCCTGGAACGTTTCTTCTATATTCATTCATCTTATGAAATTAGTTTTTTTTTTTGCTAGGGGCATTACGTCGCACCGACACAGATAGGTCTTATGGCGACGATGGGATAGAAAAGGACAAGGAGTTGGAAGGAAGCGGCCGTGGCCTTAATTAAGGTACAGCCCCAGCATTTGCCTGGTGTGAAAATGGGAAACCACGGAAAACCATTTTCAGGGCTGCCGATAGTGGGATTCGAACCTACTATCTCCCGGATGCAAGCTCACAGCCGCGCGCCTCTACGCGCACGGCCAACTCGCCCCTCTACGCGCACGGCCAACTCGCCCGGTGGTATGATAGTTTAAAATTATTCCAAACTGATGCAGTGCACCTACTGTCAATCATATTATGCACAGATGTCCACTCAGCTAATACCACGGTTCACAGAAACATTCAGTAGATGTTCCAGCACCCTTAATCCAGCAGCCTAATCGACTAGATGTGCAGTTGTGAACTATACTGAGAGTCAACTCAAGACCTTAGCGGTCCCTTTGATGTTAGTCAGACTTCTGGTCGGTGAAAAGGCTTCCGCAGCGCCAAATAGTTCCCTAGGTTTGTTACTTGTTCCTGAAGTCAGGAGCTTTCTTCTGTTTGGTTAGATATTCTGGTGAACTGACTTGATGAATTAAAATTCTTGCCCTGTATAAATATGGAAAATATATCACAGGTTGTATGTTAATCGGGTTCGTTACCAACTCTTATATTTCATACGTAGATGGCTATAAATAGTTATTGTTCTCAGTGGTGTATGTAGCAAAATTTATTTAAATTATTTAATATGATATTGATATCTTATTGATATCTTATTGCACTGTGTACTTAGTAAGCTTTGTTCTAGTTCATTCCATTGCTGATAAGTTCGCATAATATGTGCGACGTTGAAGATGGATCCAAGAAAACTGTTGGCAATAATGGCTGCAACAGCGTGTTCAGTATTCATAATGGCTGCCAGCTGTGAAATAAAAGAAAAATAAAGTAGGAAATCTAAACCAAATTGTTTTAAACGTTTACAGTAGCCTGCGAGATTAGAATCCACTGTGGACTGTGGAAGACGTGAAAAAGACCGCGCAGCTGATCAGCGTTTCTGTATACAGTGTTTACGTCGCTCGCTTGGAATTTAAACTCCATGGAAAATCCAAGTCTCCAGCGAAAGATCGACGTGTCAGCTCAGCACTCGCCGTAAATAAAACAGGAAGGGCCTCAACACGGTATGGGAATAGGATCCTTGGCATATTCGATGATGTTGATGATGATAATAATAATAATAATAATAATAATAATAATAATAATAATGTGTACTTTATTTTATATTCGTAACCGCCCTCTACCTGCAGAAATGTTGTCACGCGAGGATCATGAGTTCGTTTTTACCTTCCAAATGACGAGACTACAATATTTACAACATTCCTGGAAGCATTGTATTTTGCAATCCCACTCACGGGTGGGTTTTTCAGCTTTCTTAACTGTGAGAAACTGCCACTGACAGTCGTAGCACGTGAGGGGAATTGTATACTTATGTTGTAAGTCTCCATGTGCCTCACACAAATTGCATTATGAAATAAAAATCAATCTTGCTTCTCTTGCCTCGGTATTCGTCAGTAATCTGTAGGTTTTACATGGTCAGTAAAGGAATAAATAGGTATGGTACGTAATCAAAGTACAGCTATGTGAAAGGAAGTGATTTCGTTTAATGCTTCACTATTTCGGAATGAAGTACTGTATTTGTCAGATGGACGCACGGCGTTAATGATAAGCTGGTTGTGGCGGAGATGGAGAACAGCGACGAGACGGGAAGGGGGAACAGGGGACGTGCTCACATGCGGAAGGATACTTTTCCTAAGCTCTTGACTTGAATTTCAGTAGTGTTGTATGCATTTTTCCAAATGGCTTCTTTTGAATTTATAACTGAATTATATATTAATTGTCCATGTATGCCATATGCTAAATAAATGAATGATATTTACATCACATTATAGTCTTACAGTCCGCCTATGTAGCGTAACAGCCAGCGTTATTAGCTGCCATCCTTAGAGGCTCAGGTTCGATTTCTGGTACTGCCAGAGATTTAAGAATGGCAGGAGGGTCGGTATGTGGTTAAAAATGGTACGTGCAGCTCACCTCCACTGGGAGCGTGACAGAAAAGAGCTGCACCACCTCGGGATGAGGACACAAGTTAACATTTACATAGTCTTACAGATCATCAAAAATACAGCACATTGATGAGAGCTTATAAAGGAGCAACTTACTTGTCGTATGGCTTCTGACCCCACATGTGGGCTACACTGTTAACCAGAAATGCAATGTTCAGAGTAATGCAGAACCTGCAGTTGAAGAGGATGAAGAAAGCATTCCATAATGTCTCATTCCACAAGTACCATGGCACCCAGACAGGAAGACCCAAGGAGAAGATGGCAAACAGAGGTATATAGAACCTACAATGAGGAAATACACATATTATATACTCAATATTACTGCTATTACATTATTCTCAAATAAGTCATGAAAAGGAACAACAGGTGTCTGATCAAGTTATATATAGAGACAGGAACATGGAATGGAACACAATAACAGCTCATGGGGACAGAGGGAGCATAAGAAAGAAGAGTCGAGGACAGACATGAAAACACAAAAAGGGAAAGGACAATCTCCACATCTTCATACACTGCTGTCTTCAAAACTTGATCTCTTTTCCTCAAAAATCCCACGTCTTCTATATCCATTTCTTCTCAGGCCCAGAAAATCTAATTTCTGTTTCCAGATTCATCAGAAGGGCAGGGTTCACCATTTATCAAGGGCTGGAAAGCAGAAACTAATTTGTCAGGGTCTGAGAAGGAATTGATGTAGAAGACCTACAATGGGTAAGGGAAGAACTCATCTATTTGAAGATGAGATTAGCCTTATCCTTTTATGTTTTCATATTTGCCCCGGTCTCGTCTTTCTGATGATCCCTTTTCCCATACTAATCTACGATTGTGTATCATGTTACACGATCCTATCTTACTAACATTTGTCATTTGTTTGTTCTTTTCCATTATTAATACAATACTTACAAATGATTGTGATGTACAGTATGTATGTACATAAGAACCTCATCTATCCAGCCCTCATTAATCCGGATCTACGGTTTATCCGGATCTAAAATAATAAAAATTTATTGTTATTTGTACAGTACTTCCTTTACGGCATCAACTCTTCTTGAATGTTATTTCCGCCAAGGATTATTAAGGACAGGAAATGCAAGTAATTCGGCCACGGTCTATCAAAGGTACCGCCCGGCATTCACCTGGAACTGAGAATGGGAAACCGTGGAAAATCATTCCCAGGATGGCCGAGGTGGGATTCGAACCCACGCTCTTCTGAATGCAACGCACTATTAATTCACTGATGGTAAATTCGAAAATTAAACCAGCGCTCCATCAGAATAAACAGTGACTCATTGATAGGCAACAATGCAGGTGGACAAACTGATGGCCTATTTAGAATCCTTGACTGAAACCACACTGGCAGAACTGTTGTTAGTAAAACGTCTTCGTGATCGTGCAAACACTATACAAATGTAAAACAGAAAAACTGACATTATTTTAGTGCATAAAAGAGTCATAAATGTATGAAAAGTGTTCTGATATTTTTTTGTACAACTGAAAAAGGTATTACTGTACAACTTATGTTGATGGATTATATAACATGTACTGTATTTGTTTCTTAATTTCTTCCAAATTATCCAGATTATCCAGATTTTCGATAATTCGGATGAGTTCCGGTCGCACTTAATCCGGATAAACGAGGTTCTTGTGTACCCATTTATGTCCAACAAATGTCCCGTTTCTATGCGGGGTCGGGTATGAAACAAGATTAATCTTCATAACAAGTTTTTATGACCGGATGCCCTTCCTGACATCAACCTCATCAGAGGAATTAATGAGAGACCAGGAAGGGACAGGGTGAAACCCGGTGCCCATCTATTGCTGTCGAATAACACCAACGGTCTGCTTAATGCTTGAAGTCTCCATCCGACGGTCAATCACCATCAACAGCGTTCTATGTCCTCACTCCATATGATCACTGTGGAGACGTTTGGAATTGAATCCAGGCTTTGGGCACACAATCTAGCAATTAGAAGTTGTATACCACCACCTCTCCTACCCTGCCAGCCAAGTACTGATGGTGAAATTTCTTCAACAAACAGAACTCAAACTGGCTAATCACAGTGTCAGATTGTATAGACTCGACACCTTAACGATCATGGCCACTAAGCTGGATTTACAAATTACACTGAAGAAACTGGAAATTGCAACACCCAGAAGGAGTAGTCCTACATTACTGCAATTGAACATGCAGGAAGAATGTTTGGTCGTGCTTCGATGATTACACTTTCAGGTCCCTCTGACCGCAAGTTTGGACAACAATCAATACAGGGTATGCCCACCACGAGCTGTAATACATTGATGAATTCATCGAGGCATGGAGTCAATAAGGTCCTGGATCGCTTCCTGAGGAATTGTGGCCCATGCTTGCTGCACTGCATGGGTCAGTTGTTCCAGAGTTGTGGGTGGCTCAGGACGGTTGGCCAGTTGTCGACCCATCATGTCCCACACATGCTCAATAGGACTGAGGTCCGGGGATCTGGCGGGCCATTCTAAGGTTGTGATGTCGTGGAGAGCTTCTCTGGAGATGCGTGCAGTGTGAACCCGGGCACTGTCCTGCTGAAACATCCCATTAGCAATGTTCGCCATCATAGGGACAACCACTGGATTGAGTACCTTATCAATGTACTGTCGAGCAGTCATAATGCCTTCAACAAGCACTAATTGCGATTTTACACTAAAGCCAATAGCTCCCCAGACCATAATGCTTGGTGTTGGCCCTGTGTGCCTCTCGACAATAAGATCTGGGCGACCCCTCTCCCTGGTACGTCGGCGCACGTGATTCCGGCGATCACTGCGTGCAAGACAGAAGCGCGATTCATCACTGAAGACGACCCTATGCCATTCGTCGACCCACATCAATCTTTCTCGACACCAGGCCAGCCATACATGTCGCTGCTGTGGGGTCAATGGAACACCTCTGCAGGGACACGGGCTCATAAGCCAGCTGCATGAAGGTGATTACCAACTGTTTGTTGTGTAACGTGGGGTGCCACAGCTGCTCGAATTTGCGCTGCTGTTGCATGAGGTTCCATCCGGGCCATCCGAATAATGCGGCGATCCTCTCTCACAGTTGTCTGTCGCGCTGGGCCTGTGCCAGGTCTACGAGTGTGGGGTACCTTCATTTGACCACTGCTGCCATACACGTTGTACCGTAGATGCCTGTCGGCCAACACTTGCAGCAACAGTCCTTACTGATAATCCAGCCTCACACAGCCCAATTATCCGAGCCCTCTCAAACGGCGACAGTTGTTGATAGCTTGCTCTTCTCTGTCGTCAAGGCATGTTTGATGGGGAACACTTCACTGCACAGACTGCAAGTCAACTACACTACACCAGAGTCCGTATACAGGAGTTGATTCCTCTGCGACCAATCACGCGGGGAGATCTGTAGCAACATCTCAATGGCTCTGAAACTTTGATCGTTACCGGGCGAGTTGGCCGTGCGCGTAGAGGCACGCGGCTGTGAGCTTGCATCCGGGAGATAGTAGGTTCGAATCCCACTATCGGCAGCACTGAAGATGGTTTTCCGTGGTTTCCCATTTTCACACCAGGTAAATGCTGGGGCTGTACCTTAATTAAGGCCACGGCCGCTTCCTTCTAACTCCTAGGCCTTTCCTATCCCATCGTCGCCATAAGACCTATCTGTGTCGATGCGACGTAAAGCCCCTAGCAAAAAAAAAAACTTTGTGAGCATCGTCCTGCTGTTCAATACTGTTGAGCTGTTTAGTTGTTCAATCCATGGGACTGTGTGAAGTACTGGACTCTATGTGGAGTTGAACCAATGAACAGTCGTCGTGAGTTGTATAGCCAGTGTTCAAATCCAGCTGTCTATGCACAGCGGCTGTAGGAGGTGGACTTTGGGAAAGTGAAAGTAAGGATTATAGATGTTCCCAGGTACCGGTAGTAACTGGCTGGGACTCCCGGGTGTGTGTACAGCAGAGAGATTTGTAAATAGACTGGTAATTAGTGTGGCCATTCATAACTGGTTAGAATTGTTTGTGTTTAAATATGAATGTGTGCATTTATTAGGCCATCCTGAAATAAATTAGAGTAATGAAATGGATGGAGTTTTATTCGTAACAGTATCAATATTATGTAACTAGCGCATCTTGAGGTTATGTTAGCTGAGCAGTCTGTAAAATCAGCAGGATCCTAGGGAGAACACTGATATGCATGGCTTTAGAAGTGGAAGATCTACTGTGGACCTTATCTTCAGACATGGTGGTTCATTGTTATTGTTGTTATTAAGGGATTTCCTCGCTGGTCTCTTTAGAACTTGTTGTAGCTTGTGTAGCTGGTGGCCGACAAGTAAAATACTTCCATATTATACATCAACTGCAGTAGAGAGTTGTTCCAGCTAGACTTAAAGAGCATCATAAAATACCACTAGACAATCCAAAGGAGATTTTAGCTACAAACCACTAAAGTAAGGACTAAAAAAAGACCACCAAAATAGTTTTAACAGAACAGATAGCATCTAGAAGTTAAGATAGTGAGATAGTAACAAACAAATGTTTTTTACAACTTTTAAAATGGTTTCCATGTTATTTTGAACAACTCGTCCATTGTCTTTTTTTTTTTTAATATATATATATATATATATATATATAAATTACCTCTATAGCTGAAGATGTTCCACAGAGGAGCAAAACATGAACAAATTAAGTGCCATTCTACATACAGTATATGTTTGCTCTTGATATAGAAAAAACAATAATTAGGATTCTTGACAATTAAATTTACAACTTGGAATACACTACTTTACCTAAAACCCGACTGGTGGCCATAATCGTTAAGGCATCAAGTTCTTATGGCCCGTCACCGCAGTTAGCCAGGTTCGAGTGCCAGTGTGGAAAACAATTTCACCATCAGAAAGTTAGCCGACAGGGTAGGAGAGCTAGTGGTATACAATTTCTTTAGATTGTATGCCAAAAGCCTGGGTTCAACACCAAACCTCTCTGCAGTGTTTGTATGGAGTAAGGGAATTTGATGCTGTTGATGGCAATTCATCCATCAGATAGGGACACTAAACTTTAAGCAGACCCTTTGGTGTTAAAGATAATGGCGCTGAGTTTCACTCTCTACCATCATCATCTTGATCTTGATGCGCAGGTCACCATGGGCTTCAAATAGAAATACCTGCACCAGGCAAACCAAACATATCCTCCAACACTCCTGGTACTAAAATTCATATGCTAAATAAATATAACTACTCTACCGCCAAATGTAAAGGACTCTTCAATTGCAATCCATGATTTTAACTTCAAAGTCAAGATGGAGGCGACTGGTGTCATAATTACAATCACGCTACAGAAAAACTATGTTGAGTGAACTTATTCCCTTCAACTGTTTGAATGAAACTAAAATCTATGTGGCAGGTTGAAAAGTTGTATATAGTTGGCCTGAACTTAACTCTGGGTACACCTGTGACTTGCCAAATAAGGGGTTCACATTTGTTTAGAGAACTATTTCTAGAAACTCCAATATTCAGCTGGCTAATCTCATTTACTGTCCATTTAGCAATGAAAGATGTAAAGAGAAGCACACAATGTACTGTATATTCATTCAAGTAAAAAGGAGTGCATTTTCTTCTTCAATACAACTGAAGTATCTATGTGTGAATATGAAAAATCTAATAAAACATGTAATATCACTGAGAATATGTAAAATAAAAAATTTTTTTTTTTTTTTTTAAAGTTAAATGAAATTCAGTCATAATGACCCTCACATAGTGTTTTGCAGACGTTTATCTTTTCCCAGCGTCTAAACAGCAAGAAACAAAATCTGTAATTACTTAGAAATTCCACCTCCAGTTTTAACACTGAAGAAGTGAGAGGTTTGATTTCTCAAAGAATGAAGGCAACTGGGAAAGAAAGAAAACAGTCATGAATATCACGGAAAATGATAAACCTCTAGGTCTAGCAAACAATGGAGGCTAAAGAGAATAAGAGTTCAAAAGAGACACTTAATGGGAAAGATCAGAGAAAAGAACCATGCACAAGCTTGTAGAAGCACTACAAAACTCAGATGTAGTCTTAGGATGCCTCAGTCTCATGAAGCTCATGAAGGGATAGAATAATTTTGCTCACTTCTTCTGCCACATAACAATGGGGTCAGCCTCCAGGTCACTCATATCCACCAGATTCCTCTTTGCAACTACCTCAGGGTGTGGGGTCAAAACCAGCCAGCCAACATGTGAGAAGATAAAACCCCTCTTAGCGTTATGAGGGTCTGCATCAGTCTCGCTGAACTTGTGGTGCACACGGTGGTCCAAAGCCCACTGATACACATGGCGCTACAACAAAAAGGAAACAAATCAGTGTACACATTAGTTTCACTAAACATGTGGTTCAGGGTTCATTAACATACATACTGGTAGTGCTATAAACAACTGAAGGTCTATGTTTTTTCTTGCTGAACTTGGCACCCCACAATTAGATACCGTAAAAAACAAACAGCACTCTTACTCAAAATCTTTATACCCAGACCCGTCAAAATCTAACTCATACCTTACATAAAACACTTTGGAATAATCCGTATCCAAACATAAATACTATGTAAACAATATCTAGTGGTTTATAACCTAACACTAACATAGATAGGTTTTCAGCTATGGTAAAAGGCTGACTGGGTAGGAAGTGGCTGTGGCTTTAGGAGCAGCCCCAACATTTGCTTGGAGTGGAAATGAGCATGATATGGATGTTGATTCACATAGGGAACCTGAAATATTTGTCCCGAATGAGTAAATTTATAATACCAATATAGTTGGTCCGTTATTGGGCATTTTAAATTTTCCGACTAACTCATTCCTGGCTGCCAGCGTTTCGCCACAGTGTGCTAAGGTGGGCTCATCAGTTAGTGGTGGCTCCAAGTAGCTTAGGGTACGTCCAAGATGCACGCTGACTCCGAGTGGCAGGTGGGATGTGGCCATTATGAAAGCTGGTTGTCAGCGCAGACAGAGATGCCACAAAAGAAAAGATATGAAATACAACTGATCAGTGTAGCATGGAACTAACAAGAGAACAGGCTGCAGCTCTATTGCTGTTAAGTGACAATGTTACAAAATGAATGAGAAGTGATATACATCCAATTACTGAATTAAGATCTATTTACGGGGAGTACAAACACCTTTTTCCACAGTTACTTGTCGACGAAAACAGATTTTTGAATATTTCAGAATGAGTCCGGATAAGTTTTGTTTTATTTTGTTAAAATTTGAACACAGGCTTACGAAGAACTGGGCGAATTACCACACTTAACATGAAAATCAACAGCCTGCGCGGCAGGTTGTCTGAAACCAGAATGAACGAATCATTCCGGTAAATATCTGAGTCAGACTACCAGTGCGCAGGCTTCCTGCGCGCAGGTGCATTATGGCCAGTCCCGCTTAAAAACACAGGACATACTTATGTCGACTCGGCGCCGACTGTCTGACTCAGAAAACCAGCATGCATCTTGGACGTACCCTTACCCTGTGGCCTCCACGGTATGCACTAGCCATGCGTCTTGGTAGATGTGCTATTTACCAACTGATGAGCCCAACTCAGCACACTGGGGCAAAACGCTGGCAATTAGGAATGAGTTAGCTGAAAAATTGACCAACTATATTGGTATTATATTGCAAATGAGCAACCATGCAAAACCATCTTTAAGGATGCTGAGAGTGGAGTTTGAGCCCACCATCTCCCAAATATGAGCTTACAGCTAGACCTGAAACATGCAGCCAACTCTTGAATGATGTAACAGCATACTATAAAAGCCTGGAAGCTTAGGACTTCCACTACAACCTTGACACTCAATGGGATAAAATGGTTAGCTCTATTAATGAGGGCAAACAGATCTTGCATTAACATCTGCAAAGAGTAGTCGTCTTCAAGTTCAAATATGCTGAGCCCAACAATGGCATCTAGACAGGGAAGGGCTATAGGGGGCTTTAGCCCTTCTCCCCTTGCTACATTTAAAACCTTCCACAATTGTTTTTGTTTAATGAAATTAAACATGCTAGTTTTATTTCTGCCTTAAATACATATGTCACCAAAGTTAGCCAGGAATGAATAGTAGTATAATGACTATAATATAGTAATTATAGTAACTACTGTACAAGCTCTAGCAGTGGCTGGAGGACTGGCAACAATAGACTGCGTGTTTGCATGAGCCGTTTAACTCAGCGACCTCACAACAAGTTACGAGCCTGTGGATTGCGGTGCCTTAACACTAAGTGAATGCATAATACATGAATACTAGCTGAAAGTTTAGTTTTCTACACAATGAGTACCGGTAACAAACATAAAATTTCTAGTGCTTCAATTTTATCAAAAAAATGAAGCAGAAGATAAAACATATCAAAATTCTGCAGATGAAGGCTTCTTCTAGTAGCATTGACATGACTACTACTAAGAAAAAAAGAAAATCTACAGATGATGAAATAAGGATTAAGTGCTTCTACTACTTTAGTTTTTAAAAAAGCCAACATTTCCACTATTTCAAATAATGATGTTGGGATTGTCACAGGTAAACAGGTAGGGTTATTCAAACAGGGGCTATGTTTACCAGTAAATACTTTTCAATTAGTGCTAAGCGATTGCACAGTGAAGAGCAAAAACTTAAAATTGAGTAACAGAGTAATCAAATGTAATTTTTGAAAGACCCATGTATTAAATTATTACTAATTGCGCTCAACAATCAACATTATTCTGTATGAAGGAAGTCAGCTTCGAGATGAAACTATCTTTACAATGGTCTGTTTTCAGACCAACTTCGCTTTACGGACGTGAAAGCTAGGTGGACTCAAGATATTCATAAGGTAGAAGTAACGGACATGAAAGTAGCAAGAATGATTGCTGGTACTAACAGATGGGAACAATGGCAGGAGGAAACTCTGAATTAGGAAATAAAGAAAACTAACTATGGATGAAGCTGTACACATAAACCAGCTTCACTGATGGGGGTCATGTGAGGCGAATGGAGGAGGATAGGCTACCTAGCAGAATGGAATCTATGGAAGGTAAGGGAAGTAGAGGGAGACCAAGAAGATGATGGTTAGACTCAGCTTCTAACAATTTAAAGATAAGAGAGATAGACATAAATGAGGCCACAGAACTAGTTACAAACAGAGGATTGTGGCAGTGGTTAGTAAATTCACAGAGGCTTGCACACTGAATGCTGAAAGGCATAACAGTCTATAATGAAGATTTTATTATTATTATCATCCCCTGTGAACCATGTGACCTTGCTGCGGTGGGGGAAGCTTGCGTGTCCCAATGAAGCAGATAGCCGAACCGTAGGTGCAACCATACCAGAAGGGGTATCTGTCGAGAGTCCACACTAACGAATGGTTCATAGAAAGAAGGGTAGCGGCCTTTCGGATATTGCAAGCGAGGCAGTCTAGATGATTGAGTGATATGGCCTTATAATGATATTTAATATGGCTTAGCGATGTTTATACTACTATACGGCTGAAAGCAATAGGAAACTACAGCCGTAACCAACTTCCGAGGACATACAGCTCTCTCTGTATGAATGAATGATGTATTGACGATGGCTTCATCCCGGGTAAAATATTCCGCAGGTAAAATAGTCCCCCACTCAATTCTCTCGATGGGACTAAACAGAAGGGAGCAATCGTCAGGAAGATGAATGAATACAGACATTCTGAGAGTCGATGCATGGAAGTGCACATGAGAACGTTTCGTTTAAGTATGACTTATCAGATGTGCATCTGTTTACGAGTAAAATGTATTGCAATAACAATAATAATAATAATAATAATTCCTTTACGTCCCACTAAATACTTTTTACGGTTTTCAGAGAGCCGAGAATCCGGAATTTAGTACCGCAGGAGTTCTTTTACGTGCCAGTACGTCTACTGACACGAGGCTGTCGTATTTGAGCACCTGCAAATACCACCGGACTGAGCCAGAATCGAACCTGGCAAGTTGGGGTCAGAAGGCCAGCGCCTCAGCTGTCTGAACCATTCAGCCCGGCAGTATGTATTGTTTATTTGTATTTGTACTGTTTAATACTACTACAGAAACAAGAACTACGATACCTACACAGTTTATAACATCAATACAATCAATATAAATTTTCAGTGAGGCATGTATTTGGACACAGTACTAGGTTGGAAATCAGCACTATGTATATGGGGATAAATGACAATTACGAGATCACTCTCAGAATAGCAGCTAACAGCGTCGGGTTTAAAATCCGAACATGGAGAGTGCGATGTGTTCAGCTAAGAATGTAGGACAGAATACTCCGTTCAGTTTTAGTAGTTAATACTTTCAACTTCTCGAATGATAGTATATAGAGGGGAAAAAAAGCTGTAAAACGTAGGAAACTGACTCCTGGGACACGACACATCAAATACTACCGCGATACAAACAAAATGATTATGAATTGACCACCAGGTGTCGGACAGGAAGGAAGAAAGAGATGGTACTGGGACAAATATGTACATGCGCGTCTTAAAGTGAGAGCCTTTGAGAGGTAAAAGAAAGGAGTTACGACGTACCTGCCCAGTGACTGTGAACAGTAAGATGAGCAGCAGACGTAAGGGCCATCGAGCTTTGTATGCTCGATGAGACCATAAACGGTGTGCTCCGGCGGTGATACCAAACCCGGACGTGTATACAACCACGAACGCTGCAACAAAAAGAATATCATTTTAACATTGCAAATGCACAGAAATTAAGAGGCTCAAGTGCTACATCATGAATACAATGAGTGCACACTACACTTAGCACTTTTCTCGGACAAGACACACTCGCTGACTGGGACAACTAAATACAAAGATACTAGAGGCAGCAGACCTGGTCAAAAAAGCCAAACAAATGCGCCTTGTGTAGTAGTGTGATTGGATGTGAGTTAAAAAAACAGCCGTGGTTTCTAAAGCTGCCATTTCTTCCTTAATACCACCGAACTTTATTAGCTTGCAAGAGAAAAATAAATTCCAGACTGAGTTATGAACCTGAGCAAGGATTTCAAGGATCCCCTGTTTTGAATAGTTTACAACCAAACGATTTGCACAAGGAATTTAAAACGAGTTCTTCGAGTTGAAGATATGTTTTACAGTTTAAGAATTTTAAAACTTGTGCTACTAACAGCAATACGTTTAAGTTGAGAAGTTTACCAAACATGTTATATGCAGCGATTTCAAACATAAGACTTTCAAATACTATAGTAGATAATTTTTTTTTCTTTCTTTTCCCAAAACAGATAGGTAGCAGGTTAGAAGACGTAATTCCAAGAAACATATGTACGGACGCACGCCGACAGATAAAAAAAAAGTTCTTATACTTCGTTCTTGATTCTTTTTTTGTTTTTATTATTTTTATTTTTAGGAATACCGAGAGTGAGGACTGGACTGCACTGTACTGTACCTCCGTCAGTTTGCATGTGTCTGCTGTATTATCGCTAGTTACTTTCTGGCACTTCGGACGTTTAATGTTAATAATACTCTAAGTATTTTAGGGATAGGTGGCAGTATTAAAGTCATATTTTACCTTTTTGGGGTCATGTTTAGTTTTAGGGCACATTTGCTTGCATATTTTATACTACTTTATGTCATAAACCTCCAAACCCTATTTATTATTATTATTATTATTATTATTATTATTATTATTATTATTATTATTATTATTATTATTATTATTATTATTATTATTCATACACTTCTCCACAGGAAATATGAGTAGTAGGGCCTAATGGGGCACGGGATGGACGAAGTGCCTTACATAATTAAAGTATTTACACATTATAATACAAACGTTGATGTACAGGTATATACAAAACTGTAGATCACGGGATCTTCATTCTTGCGAGAGGAACGATCGCACAATGTTGCATGTTGACATTATTATTATTATTATTATTATTAGAAGAAGAAGAAGAAGAAGAAGAAGAAGAAGAATTCCCACCACGGTGCCGTATTGTTTTATTATTTTACTGTAATTATATCATTGCTCATTTTATTAAGACCTATTTCAGTATTTCGTTTAATTACATGAATTCCAAGTGGTATGAATAATTTCTCCGTGTTATATTATTTTGTTCAAGGTTTTCTGTTCTATTATTTTCATTCTCTGTACGTACTGTAATGCTACGAGTAATTGCATTTAATGGAGTGCATTGGGATTTATTTTGTAATTGCTAGAAAAATGTACATTTTCCTTTGTTATGCAATATTGAATTACAGTGGTTGATCATATTATTAGGGCCACTAGGTAAAAATTGAAGAATTTATGTTTGGATCATTATTCTTTTCTAAGTGTTTACTTATTGCTTATTTTTATGGTTGGATATTATTAATTACACATTTCCATAGTTAAATTCAACAATCAGACCTACATTAAAAAGCCTAATAATGAAAACTCTGATCAAGAATTGAGAGAGTCGCCAATTATGTTACATTTGCTTGCTGACTGTTGTTGGAGTAAGACACGTGATTTATTGTAGATTTGTTTCCTTGCATCTCTTGTGCGAATTTTGCTCTTTAAGTGATACAGTGAAGTGACAAGAGTAGAATACAGTTAATTATAGTTCAGTAAATACTTAAAAACACTACACTTAGCACTTTTCTCGGACAATAAAAACACTTTTAAAGAATACTGATTATTCTCATAGAAAAATAGCGTCTATCCCTTCTGTTTCAAAGGCAACAGTGGACAGAATTAAGAAAAAACTTGACCAAGGCACGAATTTGTCACCTAAACGGGTGGGTAAATGTGGCCGCAAAAGAATCACTTATCCACGAGCAGAGCGCCTGTTAAGAAATATCGTCATTAAACATAGAAAAGCTTCAATGAAAGTCATTACAACAAAGATTCGAAATGCGGAAATCAACGTATCTTCAATGACAGCTCGTCGGAGGATCAAAGAGCTGGGTTTCGCTTGTCATCGTCCAGCAAAGAAACCATCACTGACACCAACCATGATGAAGAAGCGACTATTATGGGCAAAACAACATCGAAATTGGACTGCTGATGAATGGAAAAGGGTAAGCTGTTTATAAAAAATTGTAATTTGTTTACTTGGCGTAAACAGGTTTTAATACAGAACTACAGTTTTCCAGGTTTGCTTCTCGGATGAGTCATCAATATATATCCTTGATGACAGATCTGTATTTGTGTGGAGGCGCAAGGGTGAGAAATACAATGGTGACTGCATTGTCAAGACCGTTAAGCACCCGTTAAGTGTCATGGTGTGGTCCGTCATCAGTAGTAATGGAACCGGCCGCCTGTATATTGTCGAAGGAACCATGAACCAACACCAGTACATTAAGGTTCTGGAGAAACGGCTACTTCCACAAGTTCGTGAATGGTTCCCAGATGGCAAATTTGTGTTTATGCATGACTCTGCACCTTGTCACAAGGCTAAAACTGTGACAAAGTTCCTTCTGGACAACAAAGTGAAGGTTCTGGACTGGCCTGGCAATTCTTCTGACCTCAACCCGATCGAGAACCTTTGGGGGCTAGAAGAGGAAAATTTGTGCTCATAATGTCACGAATAAGATCCAACTGATCGAAAGACTAATCAATGTGTGGCATCATGATGATGAAATTAAAAAAAAAACTGCCTCAGATGCATTTGTAGTATGCCAGATAGAGTCGAAGCGGTAATTGCTGCGAAGGGAGGTGTTACAAAATATTAGATTTTCCTAGTTTCCTTAGTTGTTCATGATTTTCATTAATATTTCAAATGTAAAATTGTGTAATATATTTGTCAAAAGTCCATTTTAGATTAATTAAATGTATATCAGTGAAGTTTAATTGTGTATGTCTTATCAAGTTTGAAAAATACAACTTTCACCTAGTGGCCCTAATAATATGATCAACCACTGTATGTATTATTATATCTTGCAATTTTAGTGGCCTTTTATAAAAGACATTATGAGCCTTTGAGTGCTTTCCTAATCAAGAAAACCGTGTAATGGTCTTTATTCCTGCAGCCTGTGTACTTGCTTCATCACCACGCCAATTTGGTTTGGTATCTTTAAATATGGCAGGTGCGGCGGTGCAACAGGCACTTCACAACCTTCTTCCTGGCTCGGTCTCCTTATTCCCGAATCTTCCCAGCACAAAGTTTGCAACATTTTCCTAATACTACTCCTTCGTCGGAAACCACCCAGAACAAATCGTGCTGCTTTCCTTCGCATTTTTTCAGTTCTCGAATCAAGTAATGCTGGTCAAGGTCCCATACACTGGAACCATACTCTAATTCGGGTCTTACCAGCGACTTATACGCCCTCTCCTTTACATCCTTACTACAACCGCTAAATACCATCATAACCACATCGCAAGATCTCTAACCTTTATTTTAAAACTTCGTTACTGTGATTACCTCAATGAATATATTTCCTTATTTTAACACCTACGCCTGGTTTATTCAATCTCAGTTAATATTTAATTGCATGTTAAAACAATTTGACAATGAGCTTAACCAAATCAGCATTTGATGAACATTGGTTAGGACTAACAATCAGTTCAACTCTTAGCTAAACTGCCCACCTTCATGCAGTTAAACCCTGTTTATTACCTCAGAAGTATAACATGCCACGTGCATTAGATGCAGAGCTTTAGTATCTTGAATATTTGTAGTTGACAGGCCGTTTTCAATGATTTGATAGAACAACTGTATATAGTATAACATCATCCGCAAAAGCGTTATCTGCGATCCCAGTTATTCATATACATCAAATACATTACATACATGTTCAATAATACCGCCTTGCGAACAACCCCGTCCCGATAACGCTTCACCTACGCTTAAGTCTCCGAGTTCTATTTTCTGAACAGCCTTCCAAAGGACAAAGCTTATTAAACGAACCTCTGTGTTCGTTTCTAGTAGACTTTCCGCGATAACCACAGGTATTCCTCCCAAGCATTCCTGCTTCTTTATTTAAGGTACCAGCAACCAGAATAAAATGTATTAATATCTTGTCTAACCTCAAGTTGAATTAGTACAAAAGTAGAAGTTTATGAGACTATAATACTCTGTTACAGTAGCATAAATAATGCCAGTTGCAGGTAACCAATTAAGCAATGAGACAACACTATCTAGTGAGCAAAAAAAATACATGCATATCCCCGTACCTGACAAACAAGGACGATGAGCTTTGTGTACGGGGATAAAAATGACAAACTCCAAACATTGCATCACTGGCGATATTTTGACAATTGCCCCCTAACTGCTTGTACTACGGTAACTCTTAAGTTTCAAAGCCGACGACCAAAAACCAAGGAACAGTGAACAAACTATTGCAGCCAAATGCTGTCTAGTTCGAGTAAATACACCACCCATGTGTCAAATTCGATACCTTTGACTCCACCCATTTCCTGCATTAAAGGCAATTAGGTACTCAATCACACTGCTTGCATCGGAGAACACAACACAGAAGAAAGGATACCATTTTCAGCCCGGTTATGAATGGCATTGTCTAAAGTATGATACTATGCGCCAAAAATAACTATTATTATTATTATTATTATTATTATTATTATTATTATTATTATTGTTACGGAGTTTTCCGTGGTAGTTAGAGGTGAAAGAAGGTGCGGGGGGGGGGGGGTGAACAGGTCTCAGGCTACTAAATTAAAGTTAATTTAAAATTTAACAAGGTTATATTTTCTTTGCAAAATCAAGAAATAACAAGCATGGCAGGTACAGGGTAGCAAGGTAACAAATTACAATTACAGTAGGGCCTATTCACAGGATTTGGGCTTCGAGCCCCGAACTCACCATTCTTGGGCAACTAGCCCAACTTTACCCCAAAACAAGATTTAACAGAGGGGCAGAAAACCCCATTCTGCCCAGGAGCACTTGCTCTAAATTACACAGAAAAGCCTCCTCGAGGCATACATACTCAATTTTCAACAAAGAGCCACTCGCTCTCAACTTTAAGCCTATCAAAGGCCACACCAAACTCCACCTTCAAGTTGTCCTCTAAGGACATAGACACGGGGGTAAAATACCCAACCTACTGAGGTCTATTAAGTGAGAAAAAGGTTAATTACATGACCTCCAAAATAACAATTTGAGAGGAGGCGATCTGCATTCCTAATACGTATTGTTTAAAACCTAAGCTGGCTCTAGGCCGCTAATGCAAGGGCTAATCCCATACTAAAGAGGTGACTTTATAAGGAAACAATTTACATTACGTTAAGGAAGAAAGTAGTGAAAATGAGTTCACCTCAAAACAATATGAGTGGGAGCTCGAGAGGGTTAAGCACTCTCTATCCCAATATGTAGCTTTGAAAGAGAATAGGTGCTAAGAGTCTTTACATTTTAGGGAAAGTTACATGGTAGAAACGCTTCGGACCCGCCCCGAGAGTTAAACTGCTGAGCTAGCAAGAAAAGAAGTTATTATACGGCCATTATCTGGTTGTTGAACTGCTGTCCGAAGAAAGAGGCGCTTCCCGCCCCCTGCTATGTACTTTACACACTGAAAGATGGTAGAGAAGTGGCGTAGAGACCCTAAAATCATCAGTTTATATACTCTCGCGGAAAGTTCGAGGCGTTTCAGGAAAGAAAACACCCGCCCACAATCATTTATTGGTTAGGGTTAAGCAGCATATCCAATTTGAAGAAGAAACACTTCATTGGTCATAAATTAATTAAAGAAATTCGGGATTGGCTAAATTCAAAACAAGGGGAAAGAAAGGGGTATACAGCCAACTTAAACAATACCAGAAAGAAATTTAACAAGAACCAAACTTTTGAAAGAAAAATTTCTCTAAAGAACAGTTCTTTCACCTTGCACTAGGGTGCACTATTGTAGTTCTTCAGTAGTGTCCTCTAGAAGAGAAAGTTCACACTTCTTACTACAAGCAAAACAAAAATACGTCGAAAACGACCCAGTTCAGAAACTTCAAAATTTCCAAGTAGTGACATCTTCTGGGTAACTTGAAAATTAATACATTAGATAAAGTTCGGACTTCCTCCAGCAGAGGATTTTCAACTGGCGCAAAGTTTGAATAAGCGGCGTGGAGGTGTACCGCCCGGTACAATTATTATTATTATTATTATCATTATTATTATTATTATTATTATTATTATTATTATTATTATTATTATATTATCCTCACCCTTTTACTTGCAGGAAGTCCTAAGGCATACAGAATAAAACAAGCTTTCCAACCTGTCTCTAGTTCCATTGAAGATCCTATGCGTAGTGAAGCCTGAGACGCTCGTCTCTTATGTTCGACCAACCGAGTTCGAATACCGGCACAGTCGACTGACTTTTTTTTTTTTTTTACAACTTGCTTTACGTCGCACCCACACAGGTAGGTCTTACGGCAACGATGGGCTAGGAAAGGCCTAGGCCTTAAGGTACAGCCGCAGCATTTGCCTGGTGTAAAAATAGGAAACCACGGAAAACCATCTTCTAGGCTGCCGAAACACGTGTGTTAGGAAGATTTACCTGCACGTTAATTACCACTCATCACGGCAAAATTCAGGAAATCCAGTGTATTTTTAGTTCTGCAGTAGTGGGAAAGAAGTTTAGCATACACAATTAATTGCTAATTTCCTTGATGCAAGGCTGCACCGCACAATCGAGCTTCCTTGGTAGAAGTTTCACGCTGCGGGACATGCCTAACTAACGTTGTATGGCAATAGCTTCCTTTGGGGTGGCAATAACATATGAGGTTTTAAATCCCGTTGTCCATGCTCATGCCAGAAAAGCTGCTGAAACTGTAGCCTATTGCATGTCCAATGGCATTTCCTAATTTTACTGTCCGGCTCCATGGCTAAATGGTTAGCGTACTGGCCTCTGGTCACAAGGGTCCCGGATTCGATTCCTGGCAGGGTCGGGAATTTTAACCATAATTGGTTAACTCCCCTAGCACGGGGATTGGGTGTATGTGTCGTCTTCATCATCATCATTTCATCCTCATCACAACGCGCAAGTCGCTTACGGGAGTCAAATCAAAAGACCTGCACCTGACGAGTCGAACTTGTCCTCGGACACTCCCGGTACTCATTACGGAAAACAAAACCTATCACGACTCATGAGTATAACAGCACTGAACACGGATATGACTAAATCACTGAAACAAATGTCATAAAACCTTTGTGTTAGCGAACAGCAACATAAAACGCGCGGTAACTTACAGACTCCCTGTTAAATTATCTGAGAATCCTCGCGGTGACATCTCGGCGAAGCTCAGATCAGATGGCGCCACCAGATACGCATCCCTGAATGACATTACCCATAGTGTTTTATTGTACTTAAGAAAAACAAACCCCATGGCACTACAGCCCTTGAAGGGCCTTGACCTACCAAGCTCAGCCTGAAGGCCTGCAGATTACGAGGTGTCGTGTGATCAGCACGACGAATCCTCTCGGCCGTTATTCTTGGTTTTCTAGACCGGGACCGCTATCTCACCGTCAGATAGCTCCTCAATTCTAATCACGTAGGCTGAGTGAACCTCGAAGCAGTCCTCAGGTCCAGGTAAAAATCCCTGACCTGGCCGGGAATCGAACATGGGGCCTCCGGGTAAGAGGCAGGCACGCCACCCCTACACCACGGGGCCGGCAGTTTATTATACTTACCGCGGGATTAATCTCGTGAAAGAATAATAATCTATCCTTAATCCCTCAGTATGGCCAACATATTTTCCCTCGCTACTATGTCATATGCGTTCTCTAGATCTACGACATATAAAAACATAACTGTCTATTCCTCTCGATGCATATTTCAATTACCTGGCGCACACTTAAAATGTGATTCTTATAGCCCCTCTATGGTCTGAAACCACACTGGTATTCATCCGGGCCGATGACCTTATCATCATCATCATCATCATCATCATCATCATCATCATCACTTTTGGAAAAGTAAAACCAAGAATAATTGGTTCAAAGTAGTCCAAGATGATTTAGATGAATTAGGCTTGACAATGCAGCTGCAGCAGGTATTCATCCAACATATTCTCAACCATTTATCGCACCCTTCCTTCCAAGATGACATTGAACACCTTGCCTGGTATAACGATGAATTAAATATCTCGACGATTGTCGCAATCCTTACTACGGAGTTCGATAGCTGCAGTCGCTTAAGTGCGGCCAGTATCCAGTATTCGGGAGATAGTGGGTTCGAACCCCACTGTCGGCAGCCCTGAAGATGGTTTTTTGTGGTTTCCCATTTTCACACCAGGCAAATGCTTTGGTTGTACCTTAATTAAGGCCACGGCTGCTTCCTTCCCACTTCTAGCCCTTTCCTGTCCCATCGTCGCCGTAAGACCTGTCTGTATCGGTGCGACGTAAAGCAAGTTGTAATATATATATTGAAAAGAAAACAATCCTTCCAGACCTCTTGCTTATAAATAGGTGCAATTATTGCTTTCGTCTAATCAAAAGATACCTTACCAGGGGCGTAGCCAAGGTGGAGTTACTGGAGGTTAGAACCCTTACCCCCACCCCCGTGAAAATTTTACAAGAAGAAAATAAACACAAACTGACAATAAACAAACTAAATAAAAATTCAGAGACATAATTGTAGAACAAACATTGAAAGTATTCGCGAGATAGTGGTTCGAACCCCACTGTCGGCAGCCCAGACAATGGTATTCCGTGGTTTCCCATTTTCACACCAGGCAAATGCTTTGGTTGTACCTTAATTATGGTCACGGCTGCTTCCTTCCCACTCCTAGCCCCTGACTGCCCCATCGTCGCCATAAGACCTATCTGTGTCGGCGTGACGTACAACTTGAAAAAGAAAGTAAAACTACTGAATCTATTTTCTAAGAAGCCTCGAATGTTGGATTTTAAATTGTAAAGTAAACATACCATTCGCTGTAAAACTGTTTACCTTGATCATATTGTTCTTGTTATATATTTTAAGGTAAGATTTTGTAGTGTACTGCAATCTGAATATAAACATAATTCCTTACATCGGTGTCCTTTTAATGCCAAGTCTTGCATGCGCGCACCACTAACGCGCAAGCACCTTCATTGTGTTCTGTTATTTTGTAACTATTACCCACACCCCTACCCCATCGGCCGATCCTGGCTGCACTACTGTACCTTACTAACATTCCATGCTAATCTTCTTCCTCTGCCAGGCCATTTCATCCCTGCCTTCGCACATTTCATCACTTCAGGTCTAATTTGATCTATTCCGGCTGCCTTTGAGTTTATTTATCATCATTCCACTTCACTAGCATCATTGCCCTTTTCCACATGAGCTCTGTTGTTCGCGATGTCATTTTACGTTGAGAAAAAATTCAAAATATTCCTTCCACCTGTCCAGCGATTCCCTGGGATCTGCTATGAGTTCATCTGATTAACCCAAAACACTATTGACTTTCTTTTTACCCACCCATTCTGTTCTTTATTACTGTCTAGAAAAGTTCAATCCAGAAAAGACTCCGTCCATCCTCTTCAGGCGTAGGCGGGGAAAAACCAGCGTATCCCGCAACCCGGACAACCTCCAACTCCAGATCCGCAGATCCCCTATCCGCACACAACCCACCCTAAAATACCTAGGTATCCTCTTCGACCAACACCTTGCCTTCCGCCCCCAATTCCAATACCTAAAAACCAAGACTGCCGCCTGAGCCCGGCTAGTGCGCCGCCTAGCCGGGACCCGGTGGGGTCTCAAATCCTCACTACTTCTACACACCTACAAATCCTTCGTACGACCCCAAATCACCTACGGCCTAATCACTTGGGCGGCCGTTGCCAACTCCCACCTGAACCTTTACCACCCCCTACTATCTATCGAACGCAGCACAGTCCGTCACGCTCTCCGACTTCCCTTTCGATACCCCACGGCTGACCTACTTGCAATATTCCCCTTCCCACTCCTGGACTCCTACGTCCTTACACAATTCCAACGATCCTACCGCCGAGCCCTAGACTGGGATAACCCAACCCTCAACCAACTCCTACGAGGAGACCCACCCCCCAACCCCCACTTCACCCAAACGCCGTTCCATCTATTCCGGTCCCTCACTCCAACCGATGGGGGTGCCACCTAAGGAAATAGGAAGCTGTGACGCAAAACTCCATCACTCTGACTCCCATAATCCTACAATCCCTTAAAAATCCCATCACATTACACCCCATGTAAACAACCAAATTACCCGGTGAGCCCTCGGCGACCTCCTCCCCACCATCAGACTGTAATGTTAAAATACAAGCCCATGTATTAATATACCTCTTGTATGTTTCAGAATAGTCTATGACCTATAAGTAAAACCAAGAAACTCAGCCATGTAAATAATTTGGCAATCAAAAACTGTAAATAATGTAAATGACCTTGTAATCAACAAATGTATGGTAAATAACTTGTAACTTTGTAATCAACAAATGTATTGTAAATAACTTATAACTACACCATTGTAAATATCCTAATAACACCCCAATAAAAAATAAAAAAATAAAAAACCGGGAGTAAGGGATATTCTTCAAAATATTATAGGAGACGTCAATATTCAAGAAAATATTGAAAACGAAACAATTATTGTTGTAAAACCACAATGTAAAAACACAGGTAAATTGTAACCAGACTGTACAAATTGAAAAGTTCAATAAACACTTAGCCAAGAGGTCGGGACCCCCTCCCAACTCCTTCAACATAGCAAATCTCCATCCCTCTCTTCCAACTCCATCAAATCCCCCAAACCCGCCAAATCTCCTGGCCAGAGAGAAGGCGTAACCTTCTCTCTGGCCCGGGGGGAATGAAAACGTTCCCCTTGGTCCTTGAGAGCTGAGCTCCGAGAGAGCAGGGTTTCGATGAAGGTACTGCGTGCTGTATGTCGTATTGTATAGTATTTTATTGTGATTGTGTATAGTGCTGTAATGCATGTGAAAATATTCGTTGCGTGAACGTGTATAACTGCACAATACTTACATTAAGTGCAGAAAATCGTGCGCTAGGACAAGACAAAAGTTTCGAGCGAAATTTCCAGGGAGACCCATTCCTATCAATCGGACAATAAAAGAACTGGCCAAAAGATTCAAACCTACAGGTTCAGTAAACAATAAAAATAGACGTAAAGGTCGTTCTCGCCTTACTGAAGCGTGTTTGGCACGAGGATCATAAGTAAAAATTTATGGCCCCCTCGTAGCCCAGATTTAATGGCATGTGATTTTTATTTGTGGGGGATGTTAAAAATGTAGTTTATGGGAACAACCCTCACACACTAGATGAAATTTAAAACAATATAAGAGTTGCAATTGCATCCATCAGTGCTGAAGAATTTGGTAGAGTAACCGAAAACTTCATTAGGAGATGTCGATTATTTTGGCAGCGCATGGGGAAAATTTTCAGCATAAACTGTAAAAATGGTGAGTAAAATGCACTATAATGATTTTTTAGCATAAACTGTAAACATGGTGAGTAAAATGCATGATAATGATTTTGAGCACCGTATTTTGCCGTACATACGCACGCGCGGTAGCCGGCAGCTGAACCGTCACTGGCCGCCAAGGTCGAGCTAGAAAGTCCCTGCCAAGCATAAATAAAGACCCTGTATATTTGTGTTTAAAAACTCGTTCCTCGTCTCACTGTGTGACGTTATATCGATAACATCATTCGTTAGGTACTTTCTCGCACTCATTTTAGGCTCGAATTACGCAATCAAAACTCACACTTCACTGCCTCATTCAAAGGGAAATTCCCGACCCGCATATAATCAAATCAGGAAGTTAAGTGAGCGAGTCCATTCACTCGATTAGACCATTTCTAGCTGCGAGTTGTAAAAATTATAGTCAGGATCTTGACACTGAGTAGCGGATATTAAGAAATATGGAGGTGAATGTTTACAGTACAGATACAATAGAATTTTGGAATGCAGTATGTAAAGTAAAAAACGGAGATGGATCACAAGTGTTTCCTAAACTATCAATCCTGATGCTGTCACTCTTGTGTTTGCCCCATTCATCTGCCAGTGTTGAAAGGATTTTTTCTACTATCAATCGAATGAAAACAAAAACCAGAAATAGAGAGCACTCTAACGATCTCCGGACTTCTGCATTCAAAAAAGAATACAAAATCTGCATCTTGCTACGACTTCCAAATTGGCACACAATTTCTACGCCTGATGAATGAAGACATCTACAGGAAGAGTGGGAGAGAAAGAAACATGTGCATGGATTGGCCAGAGAGTATAAGGGTGAATGAAATTGTATATTTTTCTCATAACTTCACATGACTATTGCATTCTTTAATTATTTTTCAGTGCTCGAGAAACTACCGAAATTTTCATTAAAACTCCTGAAACTTTTATTTACGTACAAGCTACCGATATTTTATTTATAGACCTGGCAACACTGCGTAGCCTCTTCCTGTGACGCTGATATGATCATCAGCGGGAGGCAAGATAGTCGCGTGCGCGTCCAGGAAGTCTCTAATGATCTCTAATGGAGAAGCATCAAATGAAATTAACTCCTCTCCAACAGGTAGCGACAGCCAGTTCATTATTTAAACCGGACGCCGCACGCTACAAAACTCAGTTTTACAGAGGGCTTTGTTTTCCACGTAACGGTGAACAGCCGCACAACGTCGGGCAGTAAATAATAATATGCGTTCTGAGTTGGCAGGATCCGATGTCTCTTTACGTGGGAGAGAACGTTAAAATGTGGGATTGTAGTTGATAATTTAATTAATGTTAATGTTATTTGCTTTACGTCCCACTAACTACGTTTACGGTTTTCGGAGACGCCAGGTGCCGGAATTTAGTCCCGCAGGAGTTCTTTTACGTGCCAGTAAATCTACTGACACGAGGCTGGCGTATTTGAGCATCTTCAAATACCACCGGACTGAGCCAGGATCGAACTTGCCAAGTTGGGGCCAGAAGGCTAGCGCCTTAACCATCTGGGCCACTCAGCCCGGCAGTTGATAATTTAAGGAGGAAAGCAGGATTACTTATTATTACCAGGGAACGGATTTCTACATAAATACATAACTATTTAGGAAATTAAAATTAATTATATTTCGTATTTCCTTCACGAATCATGGCTTGTGGAGTTGAAAAACGCAATTATATTTATTTTTCATATTTTGGTGTTTAGCACATGTGTTCCATATTCTTATAGTACATATTTCGGCTAAAAAAACCATAAACCTACTACGCTGGCGTAGCAGGGGAAGAGGTGATACTCCCACGTGGCGCGTCCCAGGTGGCGGATACGGGGGTCCTAACCGACTTGCCGGCGGACTTGAGGGAAATAAATTACCTCTCGCGGACCAAACACACTACCCCCTGCGGGTGGGGGACGCACATGTAGAATACACCCGCGGTATCCCCTGCCTGTTGTAAGAGGCGACTACAAGGGGCCCAAGAGGCTCTCAACTTGGGAGTATGGATTGGCGACCACGGGGCCCTTAGCTGAGTCTTGGCATTGCTTCCACTTACTCGTGCCAGGCTCCTCACTTTCGTCTATCCTGTCCGACCTCCCTTGGTTAAATCTTGTTCTTTTCAGACCCCGACGGTATTAGAGCATTCGAGGCCTAGGGAGTCTTTCATTTTCACGCCCTTCGTGGCCCGTGCCTTTCTTCGTCCGCTACTTCATCTTTCAAAGTGACGGATCCCTCCTTTCTTCTTATCTTTTCTCTCTCTTTACCCCCTGTGGGTGGGGGACGCAGCCGAATAATACACCCACGGTATCCCCTGCCTGTCGTGAGAGGCGACTAAAAGGGGCGACCAAGGGATGACTGAATTAGAACCATGAAACTACAGTACGTTTGATTCGTACCATCACGCGGGGAACACCATGGGTTGCCTGTACTTGCGAGTAGTACCACTATATTTGGTACGAAATAGGTTTGTGATCAGTAGCAGCAAAGAGTAGATTCTCCTGTTGGTTTCCAGTACCCGTGCGTCGTACCCATGTGAGCAACACCGTGGGTCTGGGCGTTGCCTGTGAGTTGTACCACTATATGAGCGACACCGTGGGTCTGCGTTGCCTGTGATTAGTACCCACTATGTGAGGAACACCATGGAAATACCGGCACCCGTAACTATAGTGAACCTAGGTGAGAAACCTCATCGGTTTGCGTTGGCTATGAGTGGCGCCATTGTGTGAGAAACACACGAAGTACAATACTTGTGAGTAGTACCATCTTGTGTGGAACGCCGTGAGTCTTCGCTACTTTTGATTAGTACCCCAACAAGACAAATACCATGGTTCTACTTTACTCGCGACATGTAGCATTCTGAGGGGCCTTAGACCTGAATTTTGGACCCCTTTAGACATCAAGCATCCTGGATTCAGGATTATGCTTTATAAGTGGTCCCTTGGTCAGTAATACTATTATTTATGATCTTTTTGAGTCGGATCCACTGTTTTTTGTTTGCTTTTTGTTTTGTTCTCGGGTTCACGTCCATCCATTCATTCTTCATGACATTTTCTTACTTTGGTCAGTGGATGATTTTGAACATTTTGTTGCCATTTCATTTCGTACTATTAGGGGCCGATGACCTTGATGTTAGGCCCCTTTAAACAACAAGCATCATCATCATCGGCTAAAAAAGTAGACTATGTCCTGTCCCATAATTTCGGAACTCAGGAAATTCCGTTCATCTACGAAAAGTTGTCTGGGACACAAGTGTGAGGAATGACTTAAGTTACGTTCAGCACAATTATTTATGCATTACAAAGGCACTGAAAAGGCTCCAAAACTTGCGTCTTGTCACTTTCTGAAAGTTCCGAAATTGCGAAAAATACTGTGGAGCTACTGGATCGTAATAGAGATAAAGTTGCAGAAATGAAGGTGGACACTGTACTTTCAAAGAACCCTGGATATGAAGAAATGAGGAAGGTTACTGCAATGCTGTGTGGAACTAAAGATGGACTTAAACCCAATAGTTATTGTGAAGTTCAAACATGCCCTCATTACCTTTTCTGATGTTGAAGGCAGTATTAGTCAATATAAACGTACCCTCAAACAATATATGATGAATCACTTTCCAGCACTTGAAAGGACATTTTATTGTCCACTGTTTTGGTAAAAGAATGTAAGATGACGTGTTCTTCGAAAATCATATTGAAATGAGAAGTCCAACATTATGTTTCATGTAGGCCTTGTAGTTTCAACTCCATATACAATTCCAATTTGCTTTACGTCGCACCAACACAGATAGGAAAGGCCTAGTGGCACTAGCCTCGTAAGGTCTGGCAGCCAGCAAAGGAGCAAGGACACGTTTGTTTGGTCCAGACTAGTGTAATGTTCTTTTAATTTTTGGCACATTTTGTACCAGCTGAAACTAAAGAATTCGACGGTTAAAATGGCTCGCATGGTCGGATAGGATTAAGAGGAGAAATTCCGATTTATATGAAAGGTCTCCCTCCTCTGCGAACCATGTTACCTTGCCGCGGTGGGGAGGCTTGCGTGTCCCAATGATGCAGATAGCCGAGCCGCAGGTGCAACCATATCGGATGGGTATCTGTTGAGAGACCAGACTAACGAATGGTTCATCGAAAGGGGGGTAGCAGCCTTTCGGTAGTTGCGAGGGCGGCAGTCTAGATGATTGACTGATACGGCCTTGTAATAATACTCAACATGGCTTAGCTGTGTTGATACTGCTACACGGCTGAAAGCAACGGGAAACTACAGCCGTAACCACCTTCCGAGGACATGCAGCTCTCTCTGTATGAATGATGTACTGATGATGGCTTCCTCCCGGGTAAAATATTCCGGAGGTAAACTAGTCCCCCATTCGGATCTCCGGGTGGGGACTACACGAGAGGGGGCGATCATCAGGAAGATGGATACTGACATTCTGCGAGTCGGAGCGTGGAATGTTAGAAGTTTGAATCGTTGTGGTAGGTTAGAGAATCTGAAAAGGGAGATGGATAGGCTAAAGTTAGATGTAGTTGGTATAAGTGAAGTACGTTGGCAGGAAGAACAGGATTTTTGGTCAGGCGACTACCGAATTATCAACACGAAATCAAACAGGGGTAATGCAGGAGTTGGTTTAATAATGAATAAGAAAATAGGGCAGCGGATAAGTTACTATGACCAGCATAGTGAAAGAATTATTGTCGCCAAGATAGACACCAAACCAATGCCCACCACAATAGTGCAGGTCTATATGCCTACTAGTTCAGCGGATGATGAAGAAATTGAAAGAATATATGAGGAGATAGAAGATTTAATACAATATGTCAAAGGTGACGAGAATCTAATTGTGATGGGAGACTGGAACGCAGTGGTAGGCAAAGGAAGAGAAGGTAGCACAGTAGGAGAATTTGGATTGGGACAAAGGAACGAAAGAGGAAGTCGGCTGGTTGAATTCTGCACTGACCATAATTTAGTCCTCGCCAATACATGGTTCAAACACCACAAACGACGGCTGTATACGTGGACGAGACCTGGAGACACTGGAAGGTATCAAATAGACTTCATTATGATTAGGCAGAGATTCAGAAACCAGGTGTTGGATTGCAAAACTTTCCCAGGAGCAGACGTGGACTCTGACCACAACTTGTTGGTCATGAAATGCCATCTGAAGTTGAAGAAATTGAAGAAAGGAAAGAATGCAAAAAGATGGGATCTAGACAAGTTGAAAGAAAAGAGTGTGAGGGATTGTTTCAAGGAACATGTTGCACAAGGACTAAATGAAAAGGCCGAAGGAAACACAGTAGAGGAAGAGTGGAGAGTCATGAAAAATGAAGTCAGTAGGGTGCTGAAGAAATGTTAGGAAGGAAGAAAAGATCAACTAAGAATCAGTGGATAACTCAGGAGATACTAGACCTGATTGATGAACGACGAAAATACAAGAATGCTAGAAATGAAGAGGGCAGAAAAGAATACAGGCGATTAAAGAATAAAGTGGATAGAAAGTGCAAGGTAGCTAAGGAAGAATGGCTGAAGGAGAAGTGCAAGGATGTCGAAGGCTGTATGGTCCTGGGAAAGGTAGATGCTGCATACAGGAAAATCAAGGAAACCTTTGGAGAAAGGAAATCTAGGTGCATGAATATTAAGAGCTCAGATGGAAAGCCACTTCTAGGGAAAGAAGACAAAGCAGAAAGATGGCAGGAGCATATCCAACAGTTGTATGAAGGTAACGATGTAGATAATTTCGTTCTGGAACATGAAGAGGTTGTTGATGCTGATGAAATGGGAGACCCAATTTTGAGGTCAGAGTTTGACAGAGCTGTGAGTGACCTAAATAGGAACAAGGCACCTGGAATTGATGATATTCCCTCTGAATTACTGACTGCCTTAGGAGAAACCAGCATGGTAAGGTTATTTCATTTAGTGTGCAAGATGTATGAGACAGGAGAAGTCCCATCCGATTTTCGGCAGAATGTTGTTATACCTATTCCCAAGAAAGCTGGTGCTGACAGGTGTGAAAACTACCGCACTATTAGTTTAGTATCTCATGCCTGCAAAATTTTAACACGTATTATTTACAGGAGATGGAAAAACAAGTTGAAGCTGAGTTGGGGGAAGATCAATTTGGCTTCAGAAGAAATGTAGGAACACGTGAAGCAATCCTGACTTTACGTCTGATCTTAGAAGATCGAATCAAGAAGGACAAGCCCACGTACATGGCATTCGTAGATCTAGAACAGGCATTCGATAATGTTGATTGGACCAGGCTATTTATGATTCTGAAGATGATAGGAATCAGATACCGAGAACGAAGAATTATCTACAACCTGTATACAAATCAGTCTGCTGTGATAAGAATCGAGGGCTTTGAAAAAGAAGCAGCAATCCAGAAAGGAGTGAGGCAAGGCTGCAGTTTGTCCCCTCTCCTTTTCAATGTTTACATAGAACAGGCAATAAAGAAAATCAAAGAGAAATTTGGAAAGGGAATCACAGTCCAAGGAGAGGAAATCAAAACCTTGAGATTTGCCGATGATATTGTTATTTTATCTGAGACTGCAGAAGATCTCGAGAAGTTGCTGAATGGTATGGATGAAGTCTTAGGTAAGGAGTACAAGATTAAAATAAATAAGTCCAAAACAAAAGTAATGGAGTGCAGTCGAACGAAGGCAGGTGATGTAGGAAATATTAGATTAGGAAACGAAGTCTTAAAGGAAGTAGATGAATATTGTTACTTGGGTAGTAAAATAACCAACGATGGCAGAAGTAAGGAGGACATAAAATGCAGACTAGCACAAGCAAGGAAGAGCTTTCTTAAGAAAAGAAATTTGCTCACTTCAAACATTGATATCGGAATTAGAAAGATGTTTTTGAAGACTTTTGTGTGGAGCGTGGCATTGTATGGAAGTGAAACATGGACGATAACTAGCTCAGAAAGAAAGAGAATAGAAGCTTTTGAAATGTGGTGTTACAGAAGAATGCTGAAGGTGAGATGGATAGATCGAATCACGAATGAAGAGATACTGAATCGAATTGGTGAGAGGAGATCGATTTGGCTAAATTTGATGAGAAGAAGAGATAGAATGGTAGGACTCATCTTAAGACACCCAGGACTTGTTCAGTTGGTTTTTGAAGGAAGTGTAGGTGGCAAGAATGGTAGGGGTAGACCAAGGTATGAATATGACAAACAGATTAGAGCAGATGTAGGATGCAATAGTTACGTAGAAATGAAAAGGTTAGCACAGGATAGGGTGGCATGGAGGGCTGCATCAAACCAGTCTATGGACTGATGACTCAACAACATGAAAGGTCTCAATACTATAGCAGTGTTAATAAGGACTTAAGGAAAGGAGGCATTTCAAGAATAGAGCAGAAAGTATTTTGCATTGAACATATAGTGATTAACTTAATAGGTTGTATTAATTTTATGAACTGAATTAAAGTGTTTACTAAGTGACATAGTAAGTGTAAATTCAGACACAAAGAAATATTTTTATTTCTTTTTTTAGGTGTAAATAAGGACTTAACTTTTCAAGAGCAGAGCAGAGATTTTTACATTTTTGTATAGGCCTATAGTGACTAATTTAATAGATTTTATTCATTTTATGATTTGAAATGAAAAGTTTTTACTAAATTACATAGTAAGTAAGTAAACAGTTGAGACACAAAGAAATATTTTAACGATTTCAAGATTTATGTATAATTTGTTCTGTTGATGATTGCATTTGTAAAATGCATCAAGTCTAAGGATTTAGTCTTATGTTTTGGCACCGCTGAAGAAGAGAACATTAGCTCTCGAAACATGCACGGTAGATAATTATAGTAAAATGCTAAGTATTGGCAAGGCGGAGAAGTGTTTTATAGAAATTGTTAAGTTATAACGAAGTAGAATCATAATTATTACAAATGACGCCCAAACGTGAGGCAATTCGGTACAACACTTCAACATAGAGAAACTTCATTAAAATATTCGCACCTTATCGGGCTGAGTGGCTCAGACGGTTGAGGCGCTGGCCTTCTGGCACCAACTTGGCAGGTTCTATCCTGGCTCAGTCCGGTGGTATTTGAAGGTGCTCAACTACGTTAGCATCGTGTCTGTAGATTTACTGGCACTTTAAATAAATGCGGTACAAAATTCCGGCACCTCGGCGTCTCCGAAAACCGTAAAAGTAGTTTGTGGGACGTAAAACAAATATTATTATTATTATTATTATTATTATTATTATTATTATTATTATTATTATTATTATTATTATTATTCTCCGCAGCTTTGATGCAAGCTTTTCAGTTTGCAACCTCTTTCACCTACCAAGCAATTAGATCCTTGGTCAACTCTGCGTGAGGAACCGGTCCGATAGCACGCGTCGATGCGATGCCTACAGCAGTGTGTGTAATACAGTATAGGCCTACTGTATCCAAATATGTAACAAGAATCGTGAAACATTCTACCTACTAATGAAAGAGCCGATGTAAGCGCACCAAGGATAGTAGCCCGAGAGAGCAAATAACAATAACAATAATAATAATAATAATCCGTCAAAGAGGTCGGAAATACATTCAGCAACTGCATCAACAGAAATGATGATGTGCCGGAAAGTTTTTTTTTTTTCAGTTTGCTTAACGTCGCACCGACAAAAATAGGTCTGATGGCGACGTTAAGCTAGAAAAGGGCTAGGGGTGGGAAGGAAGTGGTTGTGGCCTTAAATAAGGTACAGCCCCAGCATTTGCCTGGTGTGAAAATGGGAAACTACGGTAAACTAACCAGAAAAGCACAAATTAGGAAAATGGATCATTCACGTAAAATGCTCAATAGCGAAGGACAAGCAAATAAAGCATTATTACAACTTATGGATAAGACTATTTTAACATTATATTCGAAGTATTTAAACGTTGCTAACAGCATGTTTTTTAATGTAATCCGGATCGTCTGATATAAGACTATTACACAAGTCTGTATTTTAATCGCTTCCTTACACGCAGAGAGGACCTTGACACAGGGGCTCAGTTGTTCCAGATATGATCAGTCCGGCATGAATGACTCAAGGTTAAATCTCCTTGTCCTAGGTTATGGACTTACATCGCGATATCGTCAGCACGACTAACTTTTACGCGCGTGAAGGCTGGCCCATAGATGGAGCCCTGCGCGGATATATGAAATATTATCCCCATCCGCACTTCCTTCATCCGCACCCTTATCCGCAAATGGTTATCCGCGGATATTGTCAATATTTAACTATGGCCTATTACACCCGGGTATTGAAACGAATAGATCTGTTAACATAATACAATAGGCCTAATAAATACCTGGCTATTGACCCCCTAAAGTCACATGTTTGTTGAGGGATTTTCTCTTGCGACAACTACCGAAGACTAATTGCGGGCAGGAGCCAGTTAGGCTTAGGTCAGATTTACGGTTTTATGGTCTCAAGGCTCTTTACATATCACCATTATACCATACCAATATCAAGGGTCGCCTAACCACAAGCAAAAATAAAAATATACCTGAGTGAAAATAAACATTATTCAGAAATCAGCAAAATTATGCGCACTGCCATACAGTTTGCATCCGCCAAGACATTAACTTCTCGGATATCCGCATTCCTGCAGGGCTCTAACTATAGATAAGACGTAAATTTTAGTCCTCCACGATAAAAAAAATTAAAAACGCAGAAGTTGAATATTGGACAGACCAAACAGCCAGACGGGTGTTCCTCACATGGTGGTACTAATCGCAAGTAACGTCGACCCATGATGTACCTCACGTAATGGTACTTATCAAAAGTAGTCTCATGGTTCTAAATTCGTCATCCCTTGGTCGCCCCTTTGAGTCGCCTCTTACGGCAGGCTGGGGATACCGTAGGTGTATTCTTCGTCTGCGTTCCCCACCCACAAGGGGTTTGTTTGATTGATTGATTGATTGATTGATTGATTGATTGATTGATTGATTGATAACTCAAACATTGTCATTTTTAAATTTGTAACGAAAAATCCAAAAGGTGCTTATTTTCATCAGGAAAAATTGTCGCAAGTTGCACTCTAATAATATTCGCTAAGCAGCATATGTGCCAATTTCCTTTTGTTCACATTCCAAACTGGATTATGGGGAATACCATTACTCACTAGTTGGCTCCACTATTGTCGAGGATACCCGGCTTTCTCAATCTGCGATGTTCATTTGGTGTTGCTTACCTGTCTTGGAGATTAAAGTCACATTTTGAGTTGGGGCAGGCCTCTTCATAAGATAAGGCTAGCTTCTTGGATACTTTTCTCTAGCGTGTCTTTTCGAGATGTGCAGATTTCTTGAAGTTATTTCGAAGTGTCCTCACAGGTTATATTCCGAGCACATTCCGAGATATGCCAGTCTTCAGAAATAGTTATCAAAGGGTTAACTCTGATCAAGTACTGTGACAGTATTCTGGAATCAACGCCATGAATAATTTGTTACCTATATTAGTAGGTACTGTGATAGTCATTGTTGCTATAATTGAACTAGAATCTGTATTCACCTAGTTGTACCATGAAGTCATTGTAAATGTTCATTCTTTTTTTTCTTTTTTTCAGCAGTGCGGACAGCAACATCTGAACGAAGTTCATTCTGAAACTAGCCGGGAAGCAACAAGAATCACGTGCGAAAATAGAGGAATATGGCGACACTTATTTTTAGTCTTTTTATTTTTTGAATTTCCTTTACGTCGCACCGACACGGTCTTATGGCGAAGATGGGGCAGAAAAGGACTAGGGGTGGGAAGGAATCGACCGTGGACTTTTTTAAAGGTACAGCCTCAGCACATGCCTGATGTGAAAATGGGAAACCACGGACAACCAACTTCAGGATTGCCGATAGTGGATTTCAAACCCACTATCTCTCGAATGCAAGCCGATAAAACCGCGCAGCCATTCGCTCGCTGGCGACAGCTACATAATGTGACAAATAAAATAAAATAACTCCAAAATGCTGTACTTAAATTATGCCGTAAATAAGGCTGTTCTAGCAGATACATTGACTAGGTTGGGAGACAGTGTTCACAGGTCAACAGAAGAGAAATCAATGGTACGGATGATTTTCGACACGTTCAATTGCGCAGGTCAAAACAAGAATAGATTTATTGCTGCCTAGTGCATCCACGCCATTTCAGAACTGGTATCTATACGATCACTTTACCCATACATTTCTAATCACAGGACACATCCACTTTGAAGGAAACGACGCCATTTAATCACTGAAGGACACTTCAGATATAAAAATCTGGATTCATCAATGTGCCAGAGAAGTACGTGAACCTTGCAAGGCAATGAAAGGAAGCTGTCCAACCTTATTCTGCTGAGCAGCGGCGTGTGGTGGTAAACATTATTTGTGCTGCACAACATTGCACTACGTTTATTTTTAAGATTAAAATAATTCGGCTCCTTGGCTAAATGGCAAGCGTACTAGTCTTCGGGATACGGGGCCCCGGGTTCGAATCCTGACCGGGTCGAGGATTTTAATTGGGTATGGTTAATTCCTGTAGCTCGGGGGTTGTCTTCTAAGTACAACATACCACACTGCTAACCACCACACAAACATGCAATAGTAAATACTTTCCATTACATAGGAATGGCGTCATGATGGGCATCTGACCGTAAAACTGGACCAAATCGATATCAAGTGACGATCCCAATAATTTGAGGGAGAAGGGCAGGAAGAAAAAGAAGATTGTTGAAATGCGATTCGCCTCAATTCTTAGTTATAATCAAACACGCATTATACTTTCACCGAGAACAAATTAAGTTGCAGTATTTTCCTGTAAATAATATACCGTTAGTAGTACTAATAAACTGTGTATAATTTCTATATCAGGTTTATACACCGTTTATGTGCAATGCAATTTGTTACTAATAAACCGCGTGTAAGCTTCCTGTGTATAGTTATTCACTGAATTGCTTATACAGACCAGGACCCTTGTATAAGCGTTGTATAGCAGCGTGTGACGAAAAAGAAACAACGAGTGATCATTTTATGATAGTGTTGTTTACTGTCTGCAGTAATATAATCGTGGTGAAATATCCGACTTATCCATTAAGTACACGTTGAAAGAATGGAAAATAACTTTGATGTTCTCCATGATATTTTTAACATAGGACGTTTAGAGATTATGGAGGCTGGAAATGTTCGTAAAATAAAACACTTTAAGAGGGGGGAGTGATCCATTTCTCCTAGATTACTGAAGTTTTAAAATTAAATATCGATTTACCATGGAGTATGCTCGAATTGTCATTGACACAAATGACTTAATGAAAAATCTTACGAGGGAATTCTACATATTGCGAACCGAACTCCTCACAGCACTACGGACATGAGCGGGGAATTAGGTTAGTAATTATTATGAGTGACATAATTATTACTATGGAACGTTTCTTCTTAATTTGACGATCCACTGTGCACCCCTCTACCTTTATTCTTTGAACTATGAACACCCACGCACGAGCACGCAGTCACTCACTCACTAACTACACAAACACATCGACTTGTCCTCAAGAATTGATTAATCAATACGATAAAATGAAACTTCACCTGCATACGACTGTCTGGAGATTTAAATGCGCCCTGTTTGGGACGTACCTACTGGCAGATCAACCAGCCAGTGAGGTCACGCGTGAAACCTAAACGAACGAGACGTTCTTCCTGTCATAAATTAAGAAATACGCGAGATAAGGAATTCACGTTTGTGTTAATAATACCTTACATATCCGAAGACCATTTGCCTCGCTTTGCCCCCCCCCCCCCACCCTCCCATGTAAAGAGATTAGCAAAGATGTTGGCCAGCGACCGACTTTTTCGTGCTTGCACATACACATTTCTGAACACGAATAAAGAAAAACACTACTGAATTTACCATCCAAACGTTTCCTTACCAGCAGTGCAAAAATTACAAATATAATGAAGATGAATTGGAAGTTATGACATGCAATGAAGATTTTTTATTTGACGCAATTTTACATTTTATGAATATTTTCACACTCAAATTACTTATTAACTATTCTTGTTAACAGCTTGAAATTCTCGATATTCACCTATTTCAACCGATAACATTCAGATTTGTATACAGATAACCAGAAAAAGCGATCATAAAGCCAGTGGATGTAAAGCAGTAGTCAGTGAACCGCAGGAAGATATTCCTATGGCTAGAACGAGTGTATACGTGCACTACAGTAATACAGTGCGTATACCACGGTTATTAGTGAGAAAAATATGCAACGTTTATACGGGATTTTTAAATAAGGATTTTTTATTAGTGTTACAGGGATATACGGAAGTCGAAAGACAGCCGCGCCCGTGGGAAGCCCGAAAGGCACGCGGGTGTATTCATACAAATTCCAATCAGTAGCGGAAGCCGTCAGATGTTTGGATTCTTCCACCAGAGGAATCCGATTATACGCTCGGTTAAGATCTAAGATGGTAAAGAACTTAGCCTAACGAACCATGAAAAACACGTATGAAAATTAGGAAGGGGCACTGACTGCAATACGACCTTACGGTTGAAAGCCCTGTAATCAATGACAGGACTGAAACCATCTTGGGGTTTCGGTACAAGAAAAATGGGTGATGATTACGCCGACTTTGAAGGTCGAATAATGCCATCCTTCAACATCTGGTCGATAATCTCCTTAAGGGCGGAGATAGCCTACATGGAGGAAATCTTACGGGAATCGAATCAGTTACCTCAACCTTATACTCAATCAGGTCAGTGACACCAAGGGTTTACGAAAATACATCGGGAAAAGACTGACACAACCTTCGAATACTCTCAGCCTGGTCCTCAGAAATGAGGACATGACATTTTGACGATACATTTATATTACAATGTAGGTGCTCACTAAGGGAGCATTTTTGGATATTCCGTCGCTAAGGGGGTGAATGTTTAAAATGAGTACCGTATCTATTAACAGTGTAAAGACGTGAAAATTTGTATTTGGAATCTTCTTTAAAAACAAGGAGACACGTATCTTTTTCCGTAAAATCCTGTTCAGGGGTGTTAAAAAGGTGAAAAAGGGGTTGACTACCTTTCATGTACTTATATCTCAAAAACTTAAAATGATACAGCCTTGAAAACTGGTATTTGAAATCTCCTTTAAATATAAAGAAACACGTATTTGTTTGCTTTTGGAAAATCTTCTTAAGAGGGAGTAAACCGGAGTCACAAATGGAGTGAATTTTTAAAATGAGCATATCTACAGTATATAAAAAACTTACCCCATATTACAGACATGAAAATTGGAATTTTCAATCTATTTTAAAAATAAAGTAACACGAACTTTTGTTTTTTGGAAAAACACTTAAGAGGGGTTAATGTGACTGAAAAAGGTGTTGAATTACTTTTATTATGATACTGGTATCTCCAAAACTGAAATATTACAGACGTTAAAATTGGTTTTTGGAATATCCTTTAAAAATAAAGAAACACGTATTTTTGTTTTCGAAAAATTCACTTAAGGGGTTTGTAAAAAGGACTGAAAAGTGAGTTGAACCCTTTTTATGAGGATAGTTATATCTCAAACTGAAAATGTTGCGGACATAAAAATTTGTATTTGGGATCTTCATTAAAAATAAAGTAACACGTATTCTTTTGTTTTCGGAAAATCCACTCAAGGGGTGGGAAAAAACACTTAAGTGATGGAGGTTGTAAAAAGGACTGTAAAAGGGAATGATTTATTTTTTGAAGATACTTATATCTCAATTACTGATGATGACACCGACATGAAAATTTGTATTTGGAATCTCCTTTTAAAAAAGAAACAAGTTTCTTTTGTTTAAGGAAAATCCAATTAACGGGAGGGGGAGATAAATTAATTGAAAAATGAGTTGAATTGTTTGTTTGAGGATACTTGTCTCAAAAACGAAGGATGTTACGGACGAGAAAATTGGTATTTGGAATCTCCTTTACAAAAAAAATGAAATGGCGTATGGCTTTTAGTGCCGGGAGTGTCCGAGGACAAGTTCGGCTCGCCGGATGCACGTCTTTTGATTTGACGTCCGGAGGCGACATGCGCGTCGTGGTGAGGATGAAATTATTATGAAGACGACACATACACCACCTGTTACGGGTATACCGTGGCTTATAGAGGTGAAAGAAGGTGCGGGCGTGAAAGTCGAAAGATTAATTTAGAACTTTAAAATTGGCAGTTTTATTTCCTTTCTTAACCTTTCTTTTCTTTTCAGACTTTAAATTTTAACAAATAACAATTCGCTAAGCGAATAACAAAATCTCAGGTACAACAGTAAGCTCGAGAAGTAATGTTAGAAATTCCTAGAACAATTAGATAACATTAATTAAAAATACGAGCTTGAAGCTCTTACCTTGCCAATGTGACAAGAGCGACCACTGCTCCATTCAATAATACCTCTAGGAGACAGAGTTTCCAAAATATGGTACTTTAAAAAGAGCACCTTTGCTCCACAAAATTATCTAGGCGACTACTCTCTGAACTTTATAAAATTCCAGCCATTTAAAGGCACCTTTCAACTTTTATATTAGATGAAGAGCGTCTTTACTATACACTCTAGGAGACAATTCTCCCAAATTTACATGTTCCAGGCCTCTTAGAGGCACAATCTACATTTAACAAAAGTAAACAGTATTCACTGTCTTAATCGCTCAACAATCAGCTTAATCTAGACACAATATTACGAAAAGATGTTGACTTTAACAGGAGTAACAAGTATCCATTTTACTTGGCCTTATTCGAAAACAAAAGGTTAAAAAGTTACTGGCCGAAAAAGCAAAATGTTAGGAGGCGAACTCTTGCACTCCTTAGGAATTTACCAGAACATCTTTAAAACCCTATGTGGGCTCAAGGTCCGATGTTACAGAGGCTAAGCCCATACTACGGAGGTGCCTAGAAGGAGAAAAATATTGAAGTAACAGAAATTACAAGATAGATTTAAAGATTACAAAACGTAGTCACCACGACACCAAGTTGAAAGGGAATACAAGAGGGTACCACTCTGTATTCCCTGTTTAGACTAAAAGTTCTCAGACTTGCTTGAAATTTACATTTGAGGTTTGAAATTTACATTGAGGAAATAAAAGTTACATTATTAAAGTTTGTAACCTTCCCCTCAGACTATCTTCCTGAGACTATTACATGTTTAGTCTGTCATTACCTTCAGCTGGTGGACCTTCCGAAGATGGACGAGGCGGCCTTTCCCCCTGCCTCCGTTACGAACACACACTAGACTGGAGCGATCTCAAAGACAACATGGCTCACCAGCCCTCGGCTTTTATAGCGGAGAGGAAAGTTCCATAAAAATCTGGGCCAAGGCCCTGACACACCCACTATTCCTACTGGTTAATTTAATAAATATCAGAAAATGTTGATTGGTAGAAAAATAAAAGGTACAAAATTTCTATTTGGCCAACGTGTTAAGTTGGCGGGAAGAGGTGAAGTGTTGATAACCTTTGAACACCTTAAACAAACAAACAATTCACATACAAAATCACTTTGAAAATTAATAGTTCATCTTCACCTCAGTGGGCGCAACATAAGTTGATAGTAGAGACATCTGTCAAAATCTGTCCAAACTTCTTGTACTAATAGTTTCAAATTTTACGTTACACATGGCCTTATACAAGGCGCTTAATTTAAATGCGCGGGGCGGGCGTACCTCCGGTACAATTAGTAAGACTTCGTATATATAAAATGAATAATGCAATATAATACACCACCTGGAAAAATAATAATTAAATAAATTGAAGCACCTAGAAGGAATGGTCGGATGTCATTTAACTTCGTACACGTACACACCATCGACAGGTATGTAAATTAGTAGAGTTGCAATTCTCTGTGACAGGAAGAACGGCCACCAGAGTGCATTAGCGTCATTCGTGTTTAGTGTTGTTACAAGGCGTAATAGGGTATATAAGGGGTGTGAACAGACTCAGATATGGAGTTGCCACGTACTCGGGTGAAACGTTATCAGCACCACACAGAGTTTGAAAGGGGCCTCATTGTAGATCTCCATTTGGCCGGCTGGTCGAATCGTGCAATATCAAGATTTGTGGGGCACTCGAATGTGACAGTCGCGCGATGTTGGACTGCATGAAAGGTGAGGGCAGGCATACTCGTCGTCAAGGTTCCGGTCGACAACGTTTACGCCGTATCATACATCAAGCACATCGTAAACCCTTCAAATCTGCGCCTGCCATCCGAGAACAAGTAACAGACTCCCTGCAACATTCTGTGTCTTCCTGCACCATTGGTCGCAGACGAGAAGCAGCCGGACTAGGTAATTACCGTCCCTTGCGTAGGCTGCCGTTAACACGACAACACGACCCTTTGTATTTAGAGTGGTGGTGTGACCGGGAAGCATGGACTGCTGATGAATGGCGTCGCATTGTGTTTAGCGATGAATCGCGGTTCTGCACTGTTCCCGATGACCATCATCTGCGAGTATGGCAGTGGCCTGTGGAGAGGTCCCATTCTTCCAATGTTTGTAAAAGCACAGCGGTGTTTCTCCTGGCGTCATGGTGAGGGAATCCATCGTGTATGATTTCAGGTCACGGCTGGTAGTAATTGAGGGAACACTGACGGAAGAACGCCACATCACAGACATCCTGTGTCCTCTTGTGTTACCTCTCATGCGACAGTATGTGGTGCTATTTTTCAACAGAACTATGGTCGTCCGCACATGGCACGTATCTATATGAAATGTCTGCGTGATGTTGAGGTACTCCCGTGGCCAGTAAGATCCCCAGATCCGTCCCCGATAGAACATGTGCGGGTCCAGCTCGGACGTCAACTCCGTCCCGGGGTCAGTATCCAGGATATCAAGGGCCAGTTACAACAGTTGTGGGCCAGCTTGCCTCAGGACAGGACACAATGGCTTTGTGACACCCTCCCAACCTAATCGAGCATGCATCCAAGGCAGAGGGGTTGCAACAGCATACTGATAAGTGGAATCATAGAGTTCTTCGTAAATTTGACTATGTAATCCTGAAATAACATCACATACCCTCTCAACACGAAGTTTAATTTCGTTTCCTCCTCCCCTTCTGAGTGCTTGAATGTTTTTTGACAGGCAGTACATATAACAAAATAATGTTCAGATTCAACTTTCAGTACATTATAGCCATACTGATCATGCTGTATTGTTTTACAATCAAATTTACACATTTTAAACCATGAAACCCAGCCTTTCTTCAGCCTTAGCAAATTTCTTTATTACTTTCATATTCAAGCCTGGAATATCAGAAATAAATTTCCCATGTGTGGGTGGGGTTAACTTCCAATAAGTAACCATGGGAAGCTGATCCTTTCAAACCGCGTTCCCAGGTGGTGGATAGAAGGCTCACTGTAGAGATGGTCTTAGGACCCGCGGACCAACAGGTAGCCCAATTGCTGGGGGCTTGAAAATACTGGGACACCCTTTCGCCAGGGGTCATGCATATGGAGGGCCCAGTGTTATGGGTGGTTTTCGTGGAGTTTCTTTGAAGAGATCAGTGAAGAGCTCCACGGAAACCCTCCTAACTGCCAGTATCAGCAGGACAGGTGGCGGATGAACTCAAAAGTGGAGTCAACGGCAGCGATTGGGTCTCAATAAGAGATCAATCTGGCTTGGCGTCAGGCGGCAACAGGCTGTAAAACTTCCCCAAACCACAACTGATCATGCGAGTACATCACATCGGAAGAATGATAATGGATAGGTTGTCTTCCCGCAAACGTGAGACCCACGATAGGTCGCCTCCCGCAAAAGTGAGGTATAGCATAGGTCATCTCACCACAAATGTGAGCTAAACCAAGGCTCCTGTCCCTAAAAAGAGTTAAGATGGTGGGAGCGTTACAAAAGAATAGAATTGGTACTTGGAATGTCGGCACACTTTACTGGCAAGACGTCAGAGTTGGTTGGTTTTATGGAGAGACGTAGTTTGGACATATTAGCTATGGAGGAGACTAGGTGGAAAAGAAGTAAAGCCAGAAATATCGGTCGTGAATATAAATTCCTGTATAATGGTGAAAATAATTTGTGAAGTGATCATTATTCTTGACCAACACCTCTCCACAAGATTTACTTCAGTCAAACGGATAAGTGACCGTCTAATGGCAGTGATACTTGCCATGGACGATGTTTGCCTGAACATAATTTCTGCGTACGCGCCTCAAGTTTTATGTGGAAACACCACCAAGCAAGAATTGTGGGAGGACTATTTGTTGCAACAGCTGCCACCAGACGGGTGACCTCAGTGGCTATTTTGGACAAACTGTCAACAACTTTGCTAAATGTCATGACGGTTTGGGTTTTGGAACAAGAAATGACGAAGGAGAGATGGTACTTCAGCTATCATCGGCATATAACCTGGCAATAGTCAACATTTGCTTCCTAAAAAGGAGAATAATAAACAGCATTCAAGGAGCGGCGGAAGTGCAAGAACAGCCTAGATGGGTCGCAGCTCAGGATGAGATACAAGGCAGCTAAGAAATCAGCAAACAGATTGTGGCTAAAGCTAAACAAAAGAGTGTGCAAGGATTCTATGAAGACCAACATCTCCAGAGGGCGTGAAACAAATCGGTAAGAGTGTTGCCCAGCGTGAAAAGCAATTCAGAGACTGCGTTGCTACTAAATAAAACCATGAAAAAAGGGGAAGCTCTTTACAAGGGACAACGAAATCAAGAATCGCTGGCAGGAGTATTTCACTGAGTTGCTAAACGAAGAATTCCCAAGGGACATGGCAGTCCCGCAGCGTACTCTGCAGGGTCCCGTGCCTATATTCACCGCGGCCGAAGTTCAGAGAGCTGTGTAAGAAATGAAAATTGGCAAATCAGTGGGACGTGATGACATCTCAGCCGAGCTGTGGAAAACTCTGGGAACTGAAGGAATTTGCTGGCTTACAAAGATTATTTAATAAAATTCTTGATGGCACTTGAATTCCGTCAAAGCTCCCCCGTACCTATCTTCAAGCGGAAGGGTGATGTCAAAGAATGTGGGAATTATAGAAGCATTAAATTCACTTCACGCACCCTTAAAATTTGGGAATTTGTCATTGTAAATCGCATCAGGAATATTGTAAACATCCATCGACATCAGTGCGGCTTCGCATCTGCTGTGTCAACTAGTGATGCAATTCACACTCTCCGAATATTAGAAAAACACTGTGCACTTCATAAGGATGTCCACATGGTGTCATCGATCTGGAGAAGACGTCGTCTGGGCTGCGTTGCGACATCAAAACGTTCCCGAGGAGTACGTGAGAATGGTCCAGGACATGTATGTCCGTCCCTCCACGCAAGTGAAATCTAGTTCAGGTACCTCTGGAAGTGTCCCTGTTGAAGTTGGCGTACATCAAGGTTCAGCCATGAGCCCAATTCTATTCAACATTGTCATTAACTATTTGAAAAAGCAGCTGATGCCAGAACTATCATGGGGTCTTTTATAAGCGGACGGCATCGTGCTAGGTGCTGAAACACGTGACGAGATCGACGCACTCTTAGAACGTTGGAGGGAAGCACCGGAGACAAATGGAGTCAGAATTGGTCGTAAAAAGACGTAGTATATGTTCTGTAACTTCACCAAGCCAGACGTTCAAGGTCCACCAAATACATCTACTGTAACTCGCGGGTGAACCTCTGGTAATGACGGATAAATTCAAGTACCTGGGCTCTATTATTGTCACAAATGCTATGATCGATGATCACGTGAAGCACCGCATCAATGTTGGATGGAGGAAATGCGAGTCTGCTGACAGGTGTCTTGTGTGACAGGCAAATTCCTATATAGTTGAAAGGCAAGATATATCTGTCATCAGACCTGCCCTCATTTAAGGCTCTGAATGTTGGGCAAGGCAGAAGCAGCACTATCAGCAGATGTATGTCACGGAGATGCGGATGCTGCGATGGTCAGCGGGTGTCACTGTTTGACCGACTGTGCAATGAGCATGTTCGATGATCATTTAATACTGACCCTATCGGTGAGAAACGGGAGGAGCGGCAGTTGCTCTGGAACGGGCACATACAACGTCGAGATAAATATCATCCCGTACAGAGAGCTCTCGTCACCCAGGAACCAAGGAGAGGACGAGGACGTCCTAGCGCAACGTGGTGGCGAGCAGCCGAAAATGCTTTGAAGAGAAACAACATTCCAGTGGCACAGACGAAGGGAATACTCTCTGAGGATCAGAAGGGCCGACCTTTAGTGATAATCGGGAGCATCTTTTACAGGCACATATACGAGAAAGAAGAAGAAATGTATTGAAAGGTCTCCGAGTCTTTCTTGGAAACTGAATTTCTAACAAATATTTCACACGCTTAAGCGTTTAAAAACACTTTCTACCTCTGGTGTAGTCATTCGAATTATGATGATAATTTTCAGAAGCCATACACACTTTTCGAATGTTTCAATCAAGTTACCTCCCAACGTACGTCTGAATTCATTCCTACAATAAATCATTCCCAGTTCTGTAGGCAGCCTTTTATGAATCCAAAAGCAAAGCTGACTGTTCGACAACAGGAGCACATTTTAGCTGCTCTTTTTCTGTCTCGCTTCCCACCCTGCCTGAACCTGACACTGCTACTGCGCATGTTCCATTGGAACAGCGCTTTGCATGTGTCGAGCGGCAAACATAAATCCACGGGGCTACATACCGCCATTGATTTTTTTTTTTTTTTTTTTTTTTTTTTTGCTATTTGCTTTGCGTCGCACCGACTCAGATAGATCTTATCGCGACGATGGGATAGGAAAGGCCTAGGAATTGGAAGGAAACGGGCGTGGCCTTAAGGTACAGCCCTGGCATTTGCCTGGTGTGAAAATGGGAAACCACGGAAAACCATTTTCAGGGCTGCCGACAGTGGGATTCGAACCCACTATCTCCCGGATTAAGCTCACAGCCGCGCGCCTCTAACCGCACGGCCAACTCGCCCGGTATGTAAAATTATTTAAATAGCAGCAGTAGCTTTTCGACTGATTGTGTTCTGAACCGCTGACAAACTGTATACAGTGAATCTAATAATTATTAACAATAAATCTAATGCAGGGTTTGATACCATTCCATACTCTCCAAACACTGCCACTAGAAACCTAAGCATTACTGAAACTGAAAGTCTTCAGGTTGAGATATACAATACTACATTTGTTTAAATGATTTTTTTGTCAGGTGAGTCATTAGCCTCACAGTCGGCTTGATCCTTTGAGTGTTCGAAGTTTATGTGGTTTATTAAGAAGAAAGGGTTATAGTAAAGAGGCTTAATAAACCAAGAGAAAATTATGAAGTATGGCCAATTCCTCTATTGCGGCTCAAATTACGTAACATTTCATTCTCTTCTTCGACAACATTAACAGACAACGCCACGTGAGATGAGATAAAGTATACTACTTCACGACAAAAGTACTACACAAGACTTCTATCAAAAGCAACTTGTGAAACTCAATGCGATTTGCAATGTTGTGGAGAATGTGTGACCTTTATCTTGAATTTACAAAGTTTTAATATGATGTCCGAGCACCATTAAAAACTTAGTTAATAACGACCATAACCACATTAGTGTTGACCAATAAATCAGAAATTTCTTCTCAGCGTTTTCTGTGAAAGCACTGGTATTTCCGTAACAACTGATAACATCGAGCATGGTAAGTGCAGTCGCTGGACTAATGGTGTCGTAAATGACCCATTTCCCGACAGACTATCTCAGTAAGTAACGACTATACTTTCCCTGATAGCAAAGCATTCCTCGTATATATGCCTACGCTTACTCGTCAATGAAAATCCTCCGCATACGCGGAGAACTGCCGTCCAGAAAGATATTTCACAAGTAGGCGTACAGTATGAAAAAGGACACTAAATAACTGGGACCTTGATCAAGAATTGGTTCCTCACGAACGGGAGAACGTCGCTTATAAACAACAAATAATACCCTTCATTTTAAATTACCTACACAAATAACAATGATGGTTGCTATTCATCACCTGTTGCCATTTTTTGACGCATGCAGAACATTTTACTCCTGACACAGACAGGAGCAAAGTGTAGTTTCTACCGAAGTCCAGTCTCATTTTTGGCTGATAGAATGGAAGCTGTTGAGGTATGGGTGGTGGTAAGTAATGACATTCGGATCACGACTAGTGTATCTGGATGTTACGAAAGGGGCTACTCACAAGGCCGATCGTGCTGCAATAGCACTTTAGCCCACTGAGGTAAGCAATGGCCTTGTACGCCGCAATCTGTTTTTGTGATATCTTTATAATATTCGATGGTAATATTTTTAAGATCCAACCAACCACTGTACTTACTTACTTACTTACTTACTGGTCGGCGCTAGAGTCCTTGTAGATCCTTGGCCTCCTTTATCACCTGCCTCCATTTATCTCGGTCCTCAGCTTTTCTTCTCCAACGTTGAACTCCTAACTTTCTAAGGTCATCCTCAACATCATCAATTCATCTTTTCCTGGGTCTTCCTCTCCTTCTCCTTCCATCAAGTTATCCTATAAACACCTATTTAACGGTGCAGGTTTCTGCCATTCTCTGAACATTACCGGCCCACCTAATTCTTCCCTGCTTTAGCCGTTTTTCTCGCCGGTTCGTCACCAAGTTTTCCAGTCCTGCTTTATTCATTCTTAAGGTACGCGTAACAGTTGTTTTTTACGAGGTAGGGGACTTAACGCTACGCTCAACCCCCAACCTAGAGGACCAGGGTATCACTCTTAGTCTGGATCATCACCTTAGACCTGTCCGGCTTGGGTGGGCCTACCAGGAGCAGATGCTCCCGCCGGCATAGCTCTAAGGATCATTTAACCACGCAAGCCTCCAATAAACACCCGGCAAAATATATTTTGCCTTCGTCAAGGTGGTGATCCTTCGGGAGGAACCAACCTCTGTGTTGGATACTTAATAGCCAGCCAGACAGGTCGCTACTCACTGTATACGTTTAAGCAGAATTTCGTGGAAACACAAAAGTAATTACTAACTTCACACAACTGTATTTGGACATGTTCACTCTAATTTTACAAAAATATTAGTCCATCAGACACTAAAACAGCCCATTCAGAATCAATGTCTTGGATGTATTACGTTATCAAGAGATATGTTGTCTTCCTTTCTTTCTTTCTTTCTTTCTTTCGTTCTTCTCCTTATACAAGGAGGAAAAGCGGACCCAAACGGAATATTTCAATATTATTCAATTTTACACGTATTTTTCGAGATAAACTGTTTATGACTAATCCGAAATACTGCCAAGTGAGTTTCATATTAAACCTACTTACCACATAAAACAACCTAAAAGGTAACCGGCGATGGGGTCCGAACCCATAATTTCCCCAAATGTAAACTCTTATCTCTCTCTCTCTAAACTACAGCACTGTATCCGAGCAAACAATGTCTGGCCTTAGGCAGATGTAATAATCGCCAGTACGCCTCCATCTAGCGCATTCTCCAACAAGAATGCTGATGTCGACAAACAATAAGTAGGTCTACATTAAGAGCTTCTTAAGCACAAAGACAGATCGGTCGCAGAAAGTCAGCTCAGATTTAAAAAAAGACCAGACTGCAAGGGGCTGTCCTTTTTAACAAATGGATAAATGTTTCGCTTCACTGGAATTAGACTGCAAAATACAATTTCGTGAATCCTAAGCGGACACCTACGTACCGACTGAACGGGACTTATGCAAAGCAATGCGTAAGGAGCGACACCAACAAGGAATTAGCCTGGTGATTTTTTTCTGTTGTTTCCCCAGTTTCACAACAAACAAATTTTGCGGCTACCTTCGCTACCTTCCTATTCCTAGGTTTCTCCTACCCTAGCGTCGCCAAAAATGAATGTACTTTACACTGTGTAGCGGAAGAAGTTTGAACGTTTATCGTCAGATGTCTCTACTGCCGACTTACGTGCCCCCTCTGGTGGGAGGATGGACAATTATTTTCAAGAGAAATACAGTATTGTTATTCAATGGATTCCCTAAACTGAATTGTTTGTAGATTTTTTTTGTGTTCTAAACTTACTAGCACTTCCTATCTCTTCCCGCCTGCTTAAAATTTTAACCAATAAGGAATTTTGTACATTTATTTAATCAACTAATCAAAACTGTGGGTGTGGACAGGACATCGACCCAGAGAATGTTGGAACCTTCCTCTCCGCTATAAAAGCTGCTCTCTTTTGGGCCATGTTGTCTTTCGATCGCTCCAGTCAAGAGGTTTAGAGTATGTTCATAGAGGAGGCTTGCTTCGTCTATATCCGGAAGGCCCACCAGCTCAAGGTAATGGCCGACAACTTGTCATCATGTAATAGTCTCAGAAAGCTAACTCGAGGGGAAAGTTTCAAAATCCTATCTTAATGTAATCTTTCAATGCAACTTTTCAACCCGGTCTAAAGACCATAGTCTAACTTAGGGAATAAAGAGTGTGAACCATCTTGCATTCCCCTTCAAATTGATATTGAGGTGATTATGACTTCGTCAAGTTTAAAATTTTACTTTTTTAATTTAAAATCTTCTCTCCATCTAGTCACCTACATAGTATAGGCTTAGCCTCTGTAACTTCGGGCCTTAAGCCCACATAGGGTCTTAAGAATTTTCTAGTGAACTTCAAAAGAGTGCAAGTGTCCACCTAACGTTTTGGTTTACGGCCGACCATATTTAACCTTTTCTTTTTCACGAAGGCCATGTAAAATGGGTACTTCTTGCCGCTGTTAAAGTTAACTACTATGACTAGATTTCCTATTTAAATGTAACTTTGACTGTTGAACGGATAAAACAGTGTCTGCTGGTGTTTTTTTTTTTTTTGTTTTTTGTAAAAGTTAGATTGTGTCTTGGAGAGGCTTGATTGTAATAGATTATAATAAGCTTAGAGAGTAGTCTCCTGGAGAGTAATCGAGGTGAACAAAGACGCTCTTTTGAAAGTGTACATTCTGGGAGCTCAGTCTCCTAGTGGATTAATTTAATGGAGCAGTAGTGCTCTTGGTAATTGTGTAACGTTTGACCTATCTAGCTCACCTCTTTATTGTACCTGATTATTTGCTATTATTTAACAAAGTAAAAGTCTGAAAAGGAAAAAAAAATCAAGGAAATAAATAAAATTTCGAATTTTAGAGTTTTAAATTATATCTATCCACCCATTCATGCCCGCACTTTCTTAGACCTTTGCGTTCCACAGTATCACCGGAACAACAACAACAACAATAATAATAATAATAATAATAATAATAATAATAATAATAATAATAATAATAATAAACAGTGTGGCTATTTCAGTATAAAAGGGGCTCCAGAATGTAATGCGAAACATACAGGACCTTAACTCTCGCACACTACCAAGCTCATGTGGTATGTTCTGAAGGAGAGGCTCGGTGATATGCTGAAAACACAGAATGTGTCTGAATTCAATTGCCGTCTTTAAAGCTTGTATACTGTACACCAAAACAATCCAAAAAAAACTCTTACTCTCGAATTTAAAATACACACGGTTACAGTTAAGTTTCGCTGCAAGTACCACTAAAACATGAATATCACAAAGACATATCTGAACGTTAAATTTACAAAATTACATTTAAAATCTCAAACGGTTCCGGAATTATGAACCAAACAGTGTTCCCTCATTTACCTAAACAATGACTTACTGTCTGAAAAATAGTGCCCAGGCTAGCGACGTAAAAAGTACCAGCTTACAAACATGTCAGCATCGTGTGTTTGGCGATGAGAGGGTGTAGGACTGCGGTTTTAAATTTAGCATGACTGATTGCTCATATACCTTATACAACAGCAAAGCAGCTCTTTCCATTGTATTCGCCAACCATAAAATCAGTCTCCTCAACGCACTCTGCAATCGAGAACTGAACTCCCTGTTTCACGAAATACTGTACAAGCGCTTGCCAATATTGTGAGGGTAGCTCTTCTTTATGCATTGCGTCAAGTCCTTCACAGCAATCTACACACAACACAACACGTCCCTCTACAATTACAAATAGTACCTCACAGCGCACATCCACCTGTGGGTGGGGGCGGTAGAATGACACCCACGGTATCCCGTGCCTGTCGTAAGAGGAGACTAAGAGGGGCCCCAGGGGCTCTGAACTTTCGAGCGTGGGTTGGCGATCACGGGGCCTTTAGCTGAGACCTGGCATTGCCTCCACTTGTGCCAGGCTCGTCACTTCCATCTACCCAATCCGACCTCTCTTGGTTAACTCTTGTTCTTTTCCGACCCCGACGTTATTAGGTTTGCGAGGGCTATGGAGTCTTTCATTTTCACGCCCTTCGTGGCCCTTGTCTTCCTTCGGCCGATATCGTCATTTTTCGAAGTGTCGGATCCCTTCCATTCTTTCCCTCTGATTAGTGTTCTATAGAGAATGGTTGCCTAGTTGTACTTCCTCTTAAAACAATAATCACCACCACCACCATTCACAGGACAGAGGTCACCCACCCTCTACGAAAGTCTGCCTAGGAATGACAGCTCTCAAGCTAAAAAAAGTCACACGAATAATAATAATAATAATAATAATAATAATAATAATAATAATAATAAAATTAGATATAATAATTGAAAGGAGAGAGAGAGGGGGGGGGGGGAGGAAATAAACCAGATGATACATTGCAACTCTTAGTACAGCACAAGTAAGGAGTAATTGTACACTATACAACACCTACACACAAGCACTATAACAATAATTATTCGTTGTCTTGCGTCACTTCTTAAGCAGATTCACCGGGCGAGTTGACCGTGCGGTTAGGGGCACGCGGCTGTTAGCTTGCATCCAGGAGACAGTGGGTTCGAATCCCACTGTCGGCAGCCCTGAAGATGGCTTTCGTGGTTTCCCATTTTCACACCAGGCAAATGCTGGGGCTGTTCCTTAATTAAGGCCACGGTCGCTTCCTTCCAACTCCTAGGCCTTCCCTATCCCATCGTCGCCATAAGACCTATCTGTGTCGGTGCGACGTAGAGCCAGTAGCAAAAAAACAAAATCTTAAGCAGATTCATTCCGTATCAGCGATGTTTTAAAAGGGTTCTTCTAAAGAAACAAGAGGCGCAAATGTAACAGTTTGTACCTTCGGATATTGTGGTCATAAGCCCCAAACATATCGTGGGTTTACGAGCAAAATACATTGTAAGTTTCCCTCTCTATTCATTGGTGTTATCCATTGTCGTACGAGGTCATTGTGGTTACTAAATTTTCTAGGTTTCTATATTTTATATCTTCCTGCTAAGTTTCAAGAGAATTTCATTCAAGTAAAATACATTTATTCAATTTCAGATGCATAGCGCTATTCTAAATACTAAAAAAACACTGGATAATTTTAAAGAGAAATATTCTTAGAGCAGATACTGGCAATAGAGACTGAAATCTTCAAACTTGTTTTTCTCAGAAGTAAGATGTTTAACTTAATGTGTTTTGCTTGTAAACCCACGATGTGAACATGATTTATGTTCCTCCTAATGATGTTCTGCTATTTGAAGGCTATTAATCGGAGCCAGCACAACAGCCATAATTTTATGAGACTATTGATATCGTAACCACGGGACCTCCAGCACTACGTAAAACCGAACCACAGCGACGTAAATTATAATTTCAAAAGTCCAAATACATTAGCGGGGAGTGGGACTGTGATGACCGCCACGGGTGGTCGGTAATGAAGCGTGCATCTTCGATCAGTGTGGGCTGTTGAGCGAGTTACAACGCTATTCTAGTCCAGTCCAGTTAATTTCCAATACCAGTACAAATACTAGGGGCTGCCTGGCCGAGGCGGTAAAGGCGTGCTCTGTTCGCCCGGAAGGACGTGGGTTCGAATCCCCTTCAGGAAGTCGTAAAATTTAAGAAACGAGATTTCCACTTCCGGAGGTTCATATGGCCCTGAGGTTCACTCAGCCTACACCAAAAATGAGTACCAGGTTAATTCCTGGGGGCAAAGGCGGCCAGGCGTAGAGCTAATCACTCTACCCCAGCCTTTACCTTCCACTCCTCCATGGGCCTTCATGGCCTGTATGGAGGTGACTTTGTCTTTGTTTAATACAAATACCACAGAAACGCTGTTTAATATCAGACATACTTCACACACATTTAGTACAAGGCGCTGCTGACCAGCATTTTAGAAGATCCTTAATGAAACAGTCAGACCCATGGTACATGAATAGCGACCGTGGCCTTAATGAAGGTGCAGACCTAGCACTTCCCCGGTGTGAAAATGGGAAACCAAGGAAAACCGTCTTCAGAGCTGCCGACGTTGGAATTAGAACCCACCTCCCGACGGAACTGTTTATTTGAAAATTAAGTCCTTAAATATTTTACTCGCTTTGCAAATCTGATAAGTGTGTGTTAACTGAATCTGGACATTAACCATTTACAATTTTAATTTTTAATTCAACGACAGGTGAATTACTGATTTAACAGCGTGCCCCAAAAGTCTTAATCCTAAACGTGCCGTGGAACGGAAAACACTGCTGTGTGGTATGTTCAACCAATACAGGAGCAGAGCAGCAGCCGTGTACACTCTCCCTTGCACGTTATTAATACTGTATTTTATTTCTCGAAATGGTTCGGAACATTTGAATCCTGAACAGTGTCTGAAAATAGAAAATGTATTTTTCATAAGTTAGAGAGAGTGCTTCCTCTCTAACTTTTTTAACTGCATTGGACATTCCAGAAGAGTAATAGACAGTTATGTTTATGTTTCGTAGAACGCCGCGCCGGGTTGAGTGGCTCAGACGGTTGAGGCGCTGGTCCTCTGACCTCAACTTGGCAGATTCGATTCTGACTCAGGCCGGTGGTATTTGAAGGTGCTCAAATACGTCAGCCTCGTGTGATACTGGTACGTAAAAGAACTCCTCAGGGACTAAATTCCGGCACCTCGGCGTCTCCTAAAACCTTTAAAAAGTGGTTAGTGGGACATAAAGTCAATAATTTGTTTCGTACATCTAGAGAAAGCATATGGCAGGGTACGAAGGGAAAAGATGTTCGCCATACTGGGGGACTATGAGATAAAAGGTAGATTATTAAAATCAAAGGCATTTCTGTTGACAATTGGACTGCAGTGAGAATTAATGGTAGAATGAGTTCTTGGTTCAGGGTACTTACAGCGGTTGGACAAATCTGTAATCTTTCACTTTTGTTATTCGTAGTTTACATGGATCATCTGGCAGGGAGGGATTCAGTAAGGTAGAAACGTAGTAAGCAGTCTGTCCTATACTGATGACTTGGTCTTAATGGCAGTGTGCCATGTGCAATGAGTATAGTATGAAAATTAGCCTTTCGAGGACTAAACTGATGTCAGTTGGTCAGAAATCCAAGAGAACTGAATGTTAGATTTGTGATACAAAGCTGGAAAAGGTAGATAATTTGAAGTATTTAGGATGTGTTTTCTCACAGATGGTAGTGTAGTAAGCGAGACTGAATCAAGGTGCGGTAAAGCTATGCAGTGAGCTCGCAGTTGCGATCAACAGTATTCTGTAAGAAGGAAGTCAGCTCCCGGACAAAACTATCTTTACATCGGTCTGTTTTCAGACCAACTTTGCTTTACGGGAGTGAAAGCTGGGTGGACTCAGGACATCTTATTCATAAGTTAGAAGTAACAGGCATGAAAGTAGAGAGAATGATTGCTGGTACAAACAGGTGGGACCAATGGCAGGAGGGTACTCGGAATGAAGAGAAAGGCTAAGTTAGGAATGAACTCTGTGGACGAAGCTGTGCGCATAAACCGGCTTCGTTGGTGGGATCACGTGAGGCGAATGGAGGAGGATAGGTTATCTAGGAGAATAATGGACTCTTATGATCCAACCAGCCTCTGGGCTGATGACCTTACAGACAGACATGCAGGATAAGAGAAGTAGAGAGAGACCAAGACGACGATGGTCGTATAAGTGAATGAGGCCACAACACTAGTTGCAAATAGAGGATTGTGGCGACGTTCAGTAAATTCAAAAAGGTTCTCAGAATGAACGCTGAAAGGCATAACGATCTATAATGATGTATGTTTCAGGTTGGTCAAGAATAAAAGTGTTCAAACGAGAAGTTTAAGATTATTCCTGACCAGCAGAAAAATGTTATATTTGTATTTCTTTATTTGAGTTACCTATCACCTCCCTCACTTTCTCTTGGGGTTAGCTGTACGAATGTAGCGGAAAAAGAACTTTCGACACTAAATATGAACGGAAGGAACTCTCCTCTCTACAAGAGATCCAGTATGATACCTTCCAGCCCAACGCCATAAATTCTACACCAGCAGATTGTCAATAGTAGCTGGGTTAATGATAAGCTCAGATCATTAGTAGATTGCCAAAAATGTGGGTAAGTGAACTCCGACTCTCCCAAGCGACACGGCGTGGCCTATGTTTGGGAAGCACTTAAGTGCTCTGAGTGTGGACATGTGTACTGTACGCCTTAACCCACTTTCTACCAACAGTCCTAAGTAAGCTCTTTCCGTCTTCAAGAAAATGCTTAACACTTTCAGCTATCGAAGTCATATAATAATGCATTCGATTAGCCTCGCTCTTATAATATGGCACATACCTTTGCAGGTAATAACCATACCTGATAACGATATTCCTAACTGCGAATACCACCAGGATGTTAAGGAAGACTAAGGCTGGCCTTCCACTAGGTCACCAACTTATGTTGCAGAGGTATTGCGCCACACTGTACGTGGGGAGATATGTGCTGCGGTAGGGTTACTTAGAGAAGTTTCGCTCCACAATGGTGTTGACAGTGCGTGGAGATGGACTGGGCTCGAAGACCCGAGTGGTTCTCTTTGGATTCCTTTACAAGGTAGGACCAATCTTCTCTGTAAACAGGCACATCGCATGCGCCTCTTCTCAACATCCAAGCATGGTTATTAAGTGTTCTGTGTTGATTATTTAAATTATCTAGCAATTCTTCAAGAACAGCGTTGCAAATGGAATTGTATACCCTAGAACACCCACAATAATACTACGACAGGGAGTTCAAAGATTTTTTCATATTGATTATAATGTTAGTTAAGACCAAAATTAATTGCTTGCAATTCAGCGAGGTAGAGAGAGACGCAATTTATTAGCTGTTGGCAGGAAAATGAGCAAAATCAACCTGTTTGCAAGGGAGACGAGAAAATTATTTCAGAGAAAATTTTCAGTTTTCCGAGAGTAGAGATTTATATAGCATTCACTTTCAAAGAATATAACGTATTTCAGCATAGTTTTTTTTTTTTTTTTTTTTACACAAAAATTAGTCTACTTTAATGCTAAGATTTACGTGTTAACAGTGTTTTAGCCGTTTGTAGTTATATGGGCACAATTCTATCTTCAAATTTTCGAAAAAAACGGAGACTTACATATTTGACGGGCGTGTCACATCAGCTTTCCCTTCGATTGGTGTATACAATGTCATACTATATACTTCCCTGTATTTGCTTTCCTTCAATTTAGTGGATGAAATTTAGAATTTTAGTTTCCTCTGGAGACCTCTGGAGAGGGAAGATTGCTAAAGGGGTATTCGGCAGCCATAAATGTCTGCTACTGCACAATATGCGACATAAAAGGACCATCAAATTCTATTTAATGCAAGATATGTCTTGTTAAGAGGACCCTTTCATACCTAATCATTTGAAAGCTATTAGCTGTATCATTTAATACAAAGATTAAGACTATAATCCAAATAAATCTTAGCTACCATCAGTTGTATGGAATATCCGAATCTAAGAATGCATGGTAGTGTTTTAACATTAACTCATAAGCTATTATTTTAAGACCTGAGTTTCAGACAAAAATGTTGGTTCTAAAATCATGCTTCGACAACTGAACTATTATCGCAGTAAATAGTAATTACTGAATATACTTCAATTTTAAGAGCTTGGGACATCGTGCCCTTAATACCTATGCGCTTAATATGAGCAAAATACACCCAAAATTTTGCGTAATTGTAGTGTATGTACATAAATTCCAACGATCTGCATGTTGATGATCATCGGCCCCTCTCTAAATTAACTAAAATTGTAGTCGGGGAAAAAATAGGAAGACAGACATCGAAGTCTATGAAAAATGCATTAATCTAGTATATTCTTAGTCAAGATTGCGTCTTCACGGTAACAACGTGACACCTATATCTGCAGGCCAAAATTCTCAATACGCTGTATATGTTTTTATAATATCTGTAAAGAAAATGCTCAAGAGAACAATATTAAGAATGAACGACAAGAACCGTTCCCCATTTGCCTCGAGTCCACGGTTCAATGAACAATTTTGATCGGTTCACACAGTATATGTAACAAGTTAACGTAGGCCTACTTATTGGTAAAACAAAAATAATATATCAGTCTCGAGGAATGGGAAGACAAGAAATCGTTCACCCAGTAATTTATGCAAAATTACAAAAACATACCAACTCAAGACGTCATTCTTTCTCTCAAGCACAGTGTTTTAATAGCAATCGTGTACTCACTCGTATACGTTCATCACGCGATAATGGCGCACAATAAGGGGTGAAAATTTAAATAGTAGCCATTCAGTAAACCATTTAGATTACGCACTCATGCCCTGTACTTTTCGTGCAATTGGGCAGGAATAGAAGGTACATCACTTAGCTTGTTAATCCGGCGATGACCAAATCTACAACTTAATCGTTACAGCCCACGCATTTGTAATAATATTCTTCATACTAATACCTATTATAATTGGGGGATTTGGAAACTGATTAGTCCCACTTATAGTTGGTGCTCCTAATATGGCTTTCCCTCGTATAAACAATACGAGCTTTGGAATATTACCTGCCTCATTCACATTATTACTTAGAAGTAGTTTGGTGGAAAGCGGTACAGGTACTGGTTGAACCGAGTATTCTCCCCACCACTTTCTTCAGGAATTGCTCACGCTGGAGCCTCTGCTGATTTAGCAATCTTCTCACTTCATTTAGCAGAGGTTTCTTCTATTCTAGGAGCTGTTAATTTCATTACTACAACCATTAATATACGTGCCCCAGGAATATCCTTACATCAAACCCCCCCTGTTTGTATGGGGCGTGGCCATCACAGTTCTTATTCTTCTTTCTCTACCTGTTCTTGCCGGAGCTATATTACTTCCTGATCGAAACTTAAATACTTCATTCTTTGACCCTGTTGGGATTGGAAATCCAATTCTCTACCGACACCTTTTCTGATTCTTAGGACACCCAGGGGTATACATTTTAATTCTCCCAGGATTTGGGATGGTTTCACATATTATTAGCCAAGAAGGCGGGGAAAAAGGAAGCCTTTGGTATATTAGGTATAATTTATGCTATGATGGCAATTGACCTTCTAGTATTTGTGCACGAGCTCGTCATATGTTTATTGTGGGTATCGATGTAGATACATGAGCCTATTTCACTTCTGCCACCATTTTTTTTCTTTTTTTGCAAGTTGTTTTACGTCGCACCGACACGGATATGTCAGGATGAGACAGGACAGGGCTAAAAGTGGGAAGGAAGCGGCCGTGGCCTTATTTAAGATACAGCCCTAGCATTTGCCTGGTGTGAAAAAGGGAAACCACGGAAAACCATCTTCAGGGCTGCCGACAGTAAAAAAAATGTTTAGTTGACTAGCAACCCTTCACGGGACTCAATTAACACACAGCCCACCTTTACTTTGGGTGTTAGGATTCGTATTTATTTTCACCCCAGCTCCATGGCTAAATGGTTAGCGTGCTGGCTTTCGGTCACAGGGATCCCGGGTTCGATTCCCGGCAGGGTCTGGAATTTTAACCATAACCGGTTAATTTCGCTGACACTGGGACTGAGTGTATGTGTCGCCTTCATAATCATTTCATCCTCATTACGACGCTCAGGTCGCCTACGGACGTCAAATCAAAAGACCTGCACCCGGCGAGCCGAACGTGTTCTCGGACACTCCCGGGCCACTAAAAGCCATACGCCATTTCATTTCATCGGTGGATTAACTGGGGGAGTGTTGGCTAATTCCTCAATTGATATTACTTTACATGACGCGTATTATGTTGCTGTTCACTTCCATTATGTCTTATCTATAGGAGCAGTGTTTGCAATTATAGACGGATTTATCCAGGGTTATTTACAGGGTTGACATTAAACCCTAAATGACTAAAACTCCAATTTACAACTATATATTCGTAGGTGTAAATTTAACATTCTACCTTCAACACTTTTTAGGATTGGCCGACATGCCACGACGATACTTTGATTACCCAGATAGTCATACCTCTTGAAATGTAATTTCAAGTTTAGGATCTACAATCTCCTTTGTCGGAATTTTCCTCATTTTCATTATCTGAGAGAGAACGGTTTCAAACTGACCTGTCCTATTCCGTATAAATATGGTGAGCTCGCTGGAATTGTATCAATCCTATCCTCCGGCTGAACACACTCTGAATTACCCATATTAACTAACTTCTATACAAGTTCGTGTGGCTATTTCTAGCCGAGAGCAGCCCTTGTAAGGCAGACCTTCCGATGAGGGTGGACGGCATCTGCCATGTGTAGATAATCGCATGTCATTGTGGTCGAGGATAGTGTTATGTGTGGTTTTGTGAGTTGCAGGGATGTTGGGGACAACACAAACACCCAGCCCCCGGGCCAATGAAGGTTAAAATCTCCAAACCGGCCGGGAATCGAACCCGGGGCCCTCCGAACCGAACGCCAGTACGCTGAACATTCAGCCAACGAGTCTGACAACTAACTTCTAATATGGCAGAATAGTGCGGTAGATTTAAGCTCTACATATAAAGTTCACCTTTTTATTACAACATGGCAACTTGGATCAAATTTATATTTCCAAAATAGTGCCCCAGCGTTAATAGAACAAATGATTTTCTTCCACGACCACACATTCTTTATCTTACGAATGATTACCAGCCTATATCATAGAAAGCTTAATATTCAATAATTCACACACCGTTACCTTTCTGAAGGTCAAACAATCGAAGTAATTTGAACAATTTTAGCAGCAATTACACTTATCTTTATTACCCTCCCATCTCCTCGACTCTACCTTCTCGATGAATCTATAGACACCAATGATATTGAAGTTATGATTATGAATATACAGATTTCAATAACCCTTACGAATTTGATTCATATACAATGAGATACCTCCCAACGGATTCAGTTTACCAAATCTAGACAATCGTACTATCCTCCCTATGAATACGCCTCTCCGAATATTGATATGATAACTTTTGCTAATGTTCTCCATTCCTGAACAGTTCCAGTTTTAGGGGTAAAGGTTGATCCCACCCCTGGCCGACATAACCAAACAAGCTTCGTCATAAATCGACCTGGACTATTTTATGGTCAATGTTCAGAAATTTTTGGAGCTAACCACAGATTCATGCCTATTGTAATTGAGAGAATCAACATGAAGTCATTTATCAAGTGAATTAACAATGCTATAAATTCATCATCAGATGACAAAGTAAGTACTGGTCTCTTAAACCATTTTATAGTAATTAACACCTAGTTCTGATTAAGAAATGAGTTGATAAATAACGTTAGTATGTCATAGGAAAATAATTAAAAGCTTAATATTTTTTATTCCTCAAATAATACCCATAAACTGATTATTCTTATTTTTTATATTTTCTGCTGCTCTCATCCTATTTGCAGTTATACATTATTACATTTTCAAATACAATATTCCTACGCAAACTGACAAGTCTTCACTAAAAATAAAGTCCATAACCTGAAAGTGATAAACAACCCTTTCTCAATGAATATTGAATTTTCACGACCGCATTGTAATCGAAACAGACTTTCAACGTATTAGGTCGTGTTACGTACATGTAGTACGTGTTGAAGAGATGTTAAGTCGTCGTCGTCATCATCATCATCATCATCATCATCATCATCATCATCATCTGTTTACCCTCCAGGTTCGGTTTTTCCCTCGGACTCAGCGAGGGATCCCACCTCTACCGCCTCAAGGGCAGTGTCCTGGAGCTTCAGACTCTTGGTCGTGGGATACAACTGGGGAGAATGGCCAGTACCTCGCCCAGGCGGCCTCACCTGCTATGCTGAACAGGGGCCTTGTGGAGGGATGGGAAGATCGGACGGGAGAGGCAAGGAAGAGGGAAGGAAGCGGCCGTGGCCTTAAGTTAGGTACCATCCCGGCATTCGCCTGGAGGAGAAGTGGGAAACCACGGAAAACCACTTCCAGGGTGGCTGAGGTGGGAATCGAACTCACCTCTACTCAGTTGACCTCCCGAGGCTGAGTGGACCCCGTTCCAGTCCTCGTACCACTTTTCAAATTTCGTGGCAGAGCCGGGAATCGAACCCGGACCTCCGGGGGTGATGTTAAGTACAGAACAAAAATGGCCAGCCGGACACCAGTGGGATCCGAACCCACAACCTCCCGATTTCGCGTCGGTTGCTCTACCAACCATTTTTGTTCTGTACGTAACATCTCTTCAACACGTACTGCATGTACGTAACACGACCTAATACGTTGAAAGTCTGTTTCGATTACAATGCGGTCGTGAAAATTCAATATTCATTGACATGCCCCACAACGGGCGACTTAAAACGCACTCTACAGTGTGCTAGCAGCAGTGCCAGACCTGTAGCTCAATCCTTTCAAACAGAACAAAGATGGCCTAGGCCACCATACCCCAATTGGTAGAGCAACCGACGCGAAATCGGGAGGTTGTGGGTTTGGATCCCACTGGTGTCCGGCTGGCCATTTTTGTTCTGTACTTAACATCTCTTCAACACGTACTGCATGTACGTAACACGACCTAATACGTTGAAAGTCTGTTTCGAACCCTTTCTCAACTTTTGACCCTACATTTAGCAATATAAATTTATCCCTGAATGGATTAAGAACCTTCCACGGACTTTCAATATTACTTCTTCTTTATTGACTAATTCCTTCACGAATGTCTATCACTTGATTCTCTATTATTCACACCCTCCACGCTGAATTCAAAACCCTTATCGGACCTGCTAGCCATAATGGAAGAACTTTTATTTTTATTTCATTCTTCTTACTTTTTTAAATAATTTCCTAGGATTATTCCCCTACATTTTTACAAGCTCTAGTCATCTAGCCTAAACACTTTCTTTGGCTCTTCCATTTATGACTATCCTTCATATTATATGAGTGAATCAATCACACAACTCATATTTGCTCATATAGTACATCAAGGTATCCTTCCCGTCCTTATACCATTTATGGTGTGTATTGAAACAGTTAGCAATATTATTCGCCCAGAGACATTACCTGTCTGTTTAGCAGCCAATATAATTGCCGGCCATCTCCTAATCCTTCTTGGAAATACTGATACTTCCCTTGTCCTCTCAACACTTTCTATCCTACTTACTGCTCAAATACGTTTAATAACATTAGAATCAGCAGTGACAATCATTCAATCGTATGTTTTTGCTAGGCCCCGCGGTGTAGGGGGCAACGCGTTCGCCTGTCACCCGGAGGCTCCGGGTTCGATTCCCGGCCGCGTCAGGGGGTTTTTAATTGTAAATGATTAATATCCCTGGCCTGGGGACTGGGATTTTGTGCTGTCCTTAACGTTCCTTTCCTCACATTCAACACTCAACACTTCCGCAATTCCAATTACTCGCAGATTCATATCATATGGTGCAAGTAGGGGCAAAATATATCCATAGGTCGACGCCTCGAACAAACAGCATTTTAAATAAAAATGTTTTTGCTATTGTAGCCACTCGCTATTCTAGGTTAACCCTCAAGCACACGCGCCAAATCTTAGGACGCAGACACATGCGTCGGGGTGCTTTCCACCCCACAAACCAATTGTATTGTAAAATACGAATTACTGTATTAATTGGAGATTTTAAGATAGACTAGCTGATATACCCGTGCTTCGCTACGGAATTCTACATTGTATACAGTATTCTAGGTTAGGTGGTGTACACGTTGTGAGCAAGACTGTATTAAATTGTGTAGCACTTAACGTTTCCCTAGAAACACGATGGGGAAGTCACCAAACGTATTTTCTCATATGAAGACTGGGTTAGGGAATTTTCATTGTAAGGGTAAGCCCCCTTGCCTACCATCAGTCACAATCAGGTTGGGGAGTTTTCATTTTAATGACAGACACTCGCTCTCCACCTGCCGTTTTACATCCTCAGAAAGACTGTCTTAGTAGTCTCCCCAAATGAAATGAACATAGGTCATTACAATGACGTCATTATGAATGGCGCGATTAAAAGCAATGCTTTTATATGAAATACTCGATCAAATGAAAACCACACATTTTCTCACCTTTAACGAACAGTACTACACTGCCGATCTAATAGCCCAAAATTCCAGAGCTGGAATGATCAAAGCCGCAGACACTCGTGATCCGTGAACACACTTCGTCTTATCTTCGGCCGGGTGGGCGTGTCGAATAGTGGAGACTCCCAAGGGCAAAAACTATGCCCTCTTACTAATCTGCTTAATAGGAGTACCCGATGAGTCGGAAAATCTCAGTTCACTAAGCAGGCGGCGGAAAAATCTAACTTGGAAACAAATTTTTCCTCCAAGCCAGAGGAGAAACCCTCACCCCATTGCTAATTTGGAATAAAATGCATGTAGAATTTAATAAAAGTGAAGGGGAAGAAGCTTTTCTTAAGAAACGGCTCTTTTCAGGGTTGAATTTTGAGTTATTTCGTGAATTGTGGTGCTATAATTTGGATTAGTTCTAAATTGTAATTCTAGACCAGGTCATACTACTAATACTGCTATGTGAGCGTCTGCCTGAAGTGTGCACACTGCTCATTCAAAACAGTGCATCAAAGTAGGGATCGAATAGCTGGAATACTATGATGAACCAGTCTGTAACGTACCGCCAGTATCAGAAAATATATGAACCAGAGGAATGACATGCTAGAGAAGAAATTTTCTAACTCCCTAGCTATTTTCCGCCAATATTCAGTCAGGCTGTTATACTCGTTACGCAGCAGTAAACCCGTCTATTTGAGTTGAACAGTAGCATAAGAGACAAAGAACATCACAACAAACAGTGGTCAGTGTAATGTTATTTTTGATCATTGTTATGCACTTTCAATATTGTAGGCCTCCACATTTAGTTTTCCTCCGACTCTGAAATACCACTCTTATCATAGTCGGTACAGTAAAACTGAATAAAACATAAATGATCGGAAATTGTATTCTCTATAACTTTTGTTATGTAGTACTTTTCGGTAGGTCCAATAACATGGGTATTTAAAAATTAAAATTTAAGAGCCTTCCCTTAAACTACAATTTCATCCAGGGTGAATAAAATTGTTTATAACTGTAGTTTCTTATTCCCCCACTCCATATACAGATTTTCATTAAATTTTATTAACCCATTTTCTCGTGGCTCGGCGTTGATGTGGACTTGGCAACAAAAATACAAATTCATTAATATCTGTGTTATCGAAGCCGGTTAAGTAACAATGTATGACATAAATTATCGAAAATTTAATTATATATAACTTTTCATTATGTAGTATTTATCGATAGGACCACTAATAAAATAAATATTTGACTATTACATTTTAGGCCTTTCCCTAAACTTTACACACCAATTTTCATTAAATTCTCTTCAGCCGTTTTCTAGTGATGCGTGTACATACATACATACATACATACATACATACATACATACATACATACATACATACATACAAACAAACATACAGACAGAAATTACGGAAAAGTAAGAAGTGCATTTCCTTGTTACTATGAACATGACCGATACAGAAATACCATTCTTTTCTAATTCTGAGCAATGTACAGACAAAACTCTTAATTTATATATATAGATTATGTACGAATGACTCCTTCTGCAGGGATCCAGCCAGAAATGTACAAGAGCGGGGAGAGCACAGAAAAGGTATTTGTACACTTCACTAAGAAATAAAATGACCTGGGGTGGATTCCACCCCATACGCGTGTGTTTGAGGGTTAAGTAAATTACGGTCAGCCGGGCTGAGTGGCTCAGAGGGTTGAGGCGCTGGCCTTCTAACGCCAACTTGGCAGGTTCGATCCTGGCTCAGTCCGGTGGTATTTGAAGGTGCTCAAATACGTCAGTCAAGAATCGGTAGATACTGCGGGACTAAATTCCGGCACCTCGGCATCTCCATAAACCGTAAAAGTAGTTGTGGGACGTAAAGCAAATAACATTATTATTATTATTATTATTATTATTATTATTATTATTATTATTATTATTAAATAATGGTAACACATTCAAATCACCCTTGTCACTTAGTTAATCCTAGACTTTGGCCCTTAATATGCGCAATCGGAGCAATAACAACAACTATAGGAATAATCAAATGTTTCCACCAATATGGTAACTCCCTTCTATTCTTAGGTTAAACTTTAATTACTCTATTACTCTAACTATATTTTCAATTTTACGTTTTCGGAGTCCCCGTGGTGCCGCAATGTTGTTCTACAAGTCCGGCGATTCAACGTCTCTTAAAATCTATAGCAACTGTGAGAGGACGTTAAACACACACAACTACCTGAAGCGAAAATACCCGGGTACCCGTTACACATAGTATCAGTGCTTTTGTGTATTCCTGCCGATGCATTTAATTCCCTTCCTCCTATAAGATTGCTTCTCTGCTACACCACACATGGGCGCCCGCAGGATCTTTTCCAGGGGGGGGCACATTAACAATTTTCTTGAATATAAAAACCAATATAACGTCAGCAACATTAAATTGTTTACAGAAACTTCCAGTTATAACATATGCTAGATGACTGTCAGTAATTTCAGTTTATGAAATAATCTGGTATGATATTAAACAATTGAACATCAACATCTTTAGAATTCCAGGGGGGGGCAAGTGCCCCCCCTTGCCCCTCCCCCTTGCGGGCGCCCATGACACCACATTAATTTACTTGAGATTTTTCCTCATAAGAACCGAATTTTTCTGAACGCCTAAATTAAGGGTCATGTTCTCTTTTTTCTTTTTTGTTAATTATTTTTGTAAAAATAATTGGATTTCTTTACAATTTGTTTAGCATTCGTTCACTCAACTTTTCATGATTCGTCCACTGGTTGAAATGTATAGGTTTTGGAGCATTTTGCCTTATTTTTTGACAACAAAAGGATCTAACGTGTCGCCGTCAGGTTAAAGTATGGGCCTAAATTATGATCTTTTAATAAAATAACTTATCCCAACTTATGACTACAATAACATTCCAACTCAATTAGGGCGGAGATCTCATACCCGTTCCCCATAAGGAAATCTATCCCTTTCAAATTGGTGAATGTTGTTTGAGTCATCAGTTCATAGACTGGTTTGATGCAGCATCCATGCCACCCTATCCTGTGCTAACCTTTTCATTTCTACGTAACTACTGCATCCTACACCTGCTCTAATCTGCTTGTCATATTCAAACCTTGGTCTACCCCTACTGTTCTTACCACCTACACTTCCTTCAAAAACCAACTGCACAAGTCCTGGCTGTCTTAAGATGTGTCCCATCATCCTATCTCTTCTTCTCGTCAAATTTAGCCAAATCGATCTCCTCTCACCAATTCGATTCAGTATCTCTTCATTCGTGATTCGATCTATCCATCTCACCTTCAGCATTCTTCCGTAACACTACATTTCAAAAGCTTCGATTCTCTTTCTTTCTGAGCTAGTTATCGTCCATGTTTCACTTCCATGTGGATATGCTGAAGAAAACATAAGCTTGCTTGTTGTTTAAAGGGGCTTAACATCTAGGTCATCGGCCCCTAATGGTACGAAGTGAGACGAAATGACACATTAAAAACCCAAAATCCTCCACTGACCACAAGTCAAAACGTGAGGACAAAGAATGAATGGATATGAATTTAAAACGATCAGTGGAACCGACCCACAGTGCCTCACATGCACAGAAGCTGGCGAAAACAATAGTATGCTTCTATAGCACGATACTGAATCGATGATGCTTGTAGTCGAAAGGAGTTCAAAATCCAACTCATCGGCCTCTCATAATGGTACTAATCGCTAGAAAAGTGTAACCACGGTATTTGTCATTTTGCGGTACTAATCAAGAGTAGCGTAGACTCGCGGTATTACACATATTATGGTACTACTCACAGGTAATGAAATTCGCACATGTATTACAGACCTACTGTGTTTCGCACATTGCGGCGCCATTGGCAGGCAACGCAAAGAAAAGTAGAACCTATGGTGCTCATCACCTAAGTGTACTAACTAAAGGGACTCGTACTATCCCGTGGTGTTCCTCATATAGTGGGTACTAATCATAGGCAAGCCAGAACCATGGGTTCCATCATCCCATGGTGTTGCTCATATAGTGCTACTAATCACAGGTACTGTAAAAGCCGTCGCGCTCTCGTTTGCTACTAAGCACAAACCTATTTGATACCTAACATAGTGGTACTACGCGCAAGGAAAAGCGACCCATGGTGTTCCCCGCGTGGTGGTACTAATCACAAGGAGTTTCATGGTTCTAATATAATCATCCCTTGGTCGCCCCTTTTAGTCGCCTCTTACGACAGGCAGGGGATACCATGGGTGTATTCTTCATCTGCGTCCCCTAGCCACAGGGGGTGGAAATATAAGCAAATTCTTCTGCATAACTATTCACATGTCATTTATATCACAGCCATTACGTAATATGTAATTTATGTTAGAACACTAACATCACTTTTACTTTGTCCGCCTCCGTAGCGTATTATTAGCTGCCGTCCTCGGGGGCCCGGGTTCGATTGCCGGTACTGCCCCAGAAATTTAAGAATGGCAGAAGGGCTGGTATTTGGTTGAAATGACACATGCAGCTCACCTCCATTGAGGGTGTGTCTGAAAAGAGCTGCACCACCTCGGGATGAAGACACGAGTTTACTAATACTTTAAGAGACTGTATGAACTTTCTGGTATAACTGATCTTTATTCATCCTTCTCATTAGCACAAGACAATAGACCGTAAAACCGTAGTAAACACATCACTAGCCCTACACAAAATACTAAAATCCTTGTTAGTTAAATGTTACCAGATTTAACTGACAATAAGACTGAAAGGATGCGAAATAAAGAATCATTCAATAATAAGTATATATCTATCTCAGTGTATATGTGAGTTACGAAGCTTTCTGTGAAATCCAAACTACAGCATTGTACGTAACTGACATGATGTGAGCTCGGAATCTGGATAGATGCGCTGGGACTTTTAAGAATAACCCAATATTGACCTAAAATGAATCCCGGATCTCGAAATTTCGATCTCCGAACGATTCAGTTTTCCAGTCACATCCCAAAGCGCGAATTTAGGTGCTCGGCTCTCTAAATTTCGCCGATTGGTTCGTGATGGTAAATTACTGAAATGTAACATCAAAAAGAGGAAGACGTACTGAAAATAAACAGCAATGAAGATCAGAATGAAAACACGGAAACAGACGATGGGCCTAAATGCTTTTTCATCACTTTAAAAACAACCCATGAACATCGACCGACTGCTGAAATCTGCACTAGGTAAATGTGGCCTTCATTAAGCAGATAATACTTGAGCGGTCGCGTATTTCAGCACATCAGATTATAACACTTTTTTTCTATTTGTTTCACGTCGCACTAACACGTCGAACGTTTTCAGCGACGAAAGGATGGGAAAGGGCTGGGACTGGGAAGGTAGCGGCCGTGGTACAGCCCCGGCATTTTTTTAAAATGTAACTGGCTTTACGTCCCACTAACTACTTTTGACGGTTTTCAAGAGACTCCGAGGTGCCGGAATGTTATCCCGCAGGAGTTATTTTACGTCAGTAAATCTACCGACATGAGGCTGGCGTATTTGAACACCTGCAAATACCGCCGGACTGAGCCAGGACAGTTGGAGACAGACGGCCAGCGCTTCAACCGTCTGCGGCACCCAGCCCGCTTGTTCAGTATAGAGAGCAAAGCAAGCAAGCTGGCTTGTAGTTTTAGGTGAATGTTGACAGGGTCATAGCCAAGGGACCTCCAGTTTCACGCGAATTCCGAGCCACAAGGACGTAACTCTTCATTTCATAAATCCCACATACCATGGTCAGAATTCGAACCGTGGCGGTGCCACTTGGCTGTTACGTCCCTGTTCAAGGGCGCCAGGAGACCCCTCACACCCACTACGTTCACGTCTATATTCTGCTTCACTTGTTAGTCAACTCAAGACTACAATACGTAGGCATAAGTGGTAAAACAATGAAAATCCACAGCCTGTTTCCAGTCATTCGACCGGGTCAGGAATGGAATGAATGAAACCCCAACTAGCGGCGAGGATAGGAAATGTGCCAGCTGCCGAAGCCTGTCGCACTCCTCTGGGGGCAATGATAAAAGACTGACAGATGAAATGTTAATGGAGAGTGTTGCTGGAATTAAAGATGACAGGGAAAACCGGAGTACCCGGAGAAAAATCTGTCCTGCCTCCGCTTTGTTCAGCACAAATCTCACATGGAGTGACCGGGATTTGAACCACGGTATCCAGCGGTGAGAGGCCGGCGCGCGTCCACTTGAGCCACGGAGGCTTTTCTAAGTGGTAAAACTTTTTTATTTTTATTTTGTAGACATGTCTAATATATCTAACGTGCGCAGATTCCTTAATCACTACTTCGCCTAATACGTGGAACTGAACAGAACCCAGGACAATTCGAAGGGAAGCTACTCAGCTAACCTCAGGACCACTTTTTTCGGGTTAATTTTTTGATTAGTTAAAATATTACAGTATTACAACCTAAAATATCATCTTGTAAGTTTTTGGGACGAGACTCTTACAAATAAAAGTACTCTTAGACAAATATTATGCGCACTTATGCGTGTAAAGACTTTTTTTTTTGCTAGTTTTACGTCGCACCAACACAGACAGGTCTTATGGCGACGATGGGACAGGGAAGGGCTGGGAGTGGGAAAGAAGCGGCCGTGGCCTTAATTAAGGTACAGCCCCAGCACTTGCCTGGTGTGAAAATGGGAAACCACGGAAAACCATCTTCAGGGCTGCCGACAGTGGGGTTCGAACCTACTATCTCCCGAATACTGGACACTGGCCGCACTTAAGCGACTGCAGCTATCGAGCTCGGTAAGACCACTTTTATGACTAGCTGCATTTCCTCATTCACGATTGCGTATTTTTGTGGTACGGTAGTTGATAATGTGATGTATATACATAAAGCTGTGTATTAAAACTATCACCCTAGCACCCGATCTAGAGGAATTAATTAACCGCGGCTAAAATTTCGGACCCGTCCGGGAATCGAATCCAGGATAATTTGATTCAAAGGCGGTTACTCTGACCATTCAGCCAGGAAGCCGGACACTCGTTGACAACAATATGACCATAAAATTTTATTGTTCTAGGTTAATGTTCTGTAATCGAAGAATGTTGTGATGGAGAATATTGCAGCAGCAAATTACACGTCTTATTAACTACAAGCCGTGAGGCCAACGGGCACGAACAAACAGAAATATGAGACTCATTGCCTTCGTGCCGAGGAAAGCCCATTAGGTAATTGGGGGGGGGGGGTTTCTGCAATTCCAGCGGAATGAGAAACAGGATAATTGTTTATTTCACAGAAGCAGTTACTTAAAATTAAATTCGACAATGAAAGAAATCCAAAGTGAACTTCTGCGTTTGAATGTTTTCTCGATTTTTTAAAAAGATAAATGTGCCTGTGACAAATATTAGTTCATTATGCATCCATGACGTGTTGAAGTTACTCAGAGATTCAGTTTCACAAGTCACCACCGATCGTACGCGTGATAGCTGAGTGACACCGTACCGGCCTCTCGCCAAGGCGGCCGTGGTTCGAATCCTGTCCAATGCATGTGGAAGTTATGGAATGTTTAAAAATACCTACGTATTCCACAAAATCCTAGATGTCCCGAGCCTACGATCACGATTTCAACAGTCACGATAAACAAAAAGCTAGTTTTTCATTTTCGCTATAAATCTGAGATCGGTTATGACTTATGACACAAACATCGGACGGGCTGAGTGAATCAGATGGTTAAGGCGCTGGCTTTTTGAGCCCATGTTGGCAGGTTCGACCCTGGCTCAATCCGGTGGTATTTGAAGGTGCTCAAATACGTCAGCCCCGTGTCGGTAAATTTTCCGGCATGAAAAAACTCCCGCGGAACAAAATTCCGGCATCTTGCCGTCTCCAAAAACTGTGAGAGTGGTTAGTGGGACGTAAAATCAATATATATATATATATATATATACACACTGACTGACAGAGCAAATTCAACACCAAGAAGGAGTGGTTCGAAAGGGATGAAAGTTGGGGAAAAAACAGAGACGGCACGGACGAATAATTGATGTTTATTTCAATCCGATATGCAGGTTACACAATGCGCACGGCATCGACTCAGTAGGATGTAGGACCACCGCGAGCGGCGATGCACGCAGAAACACGTCGAGGTACAGAGTCAATAAGAGTGCGGATGGTGTCCTGAGGGATGGTTCTCCATTCTTTGTCAACCATTTGCTACAGTTGGTCGTCCGTACGAGGCTGGGGCAGAGTTTGCAAACGGCGTCCAATGAGATCCCACACGTGTTCGATTGGTGAGAGATCCGGAGAGTACGCTGGCCACGGAAGCATCTGTACACCTCGTAGAGCCTGTTGGGAGATGCGAGCAGTGTGTGGGCGGGCATTATCCTGCTGAAACAGAGCATTGGGCAGCCCCTGAAGGTACGAGAGTGCCACCGGCCGCAGCACATGCTGCACGTAAGGTGGGCATTTAACGTGCCTTGAATACGCACTAGAGGTGACGTGGAATCATACGCAATAGCGCCCCAAACCATGATGCCGCGTTGTCTAGCGGTAGGGCGCTCCACAGTTACTGCCGGATTTGACCTTTCTCCACGTCGACGCCACACTCGTCTGCGGTGACTATCACTGACAGAACAGAAGCGTGACTCATCGGAGAACACGACGTTCCGCCATTACCTCATCCAAGTCGCTCTAGCCCGGCACCATGCCAGGCGTGCACGTCTATGCTGTGGAGTCAATGGTAGTCTTCTGAGCGGACGCCGGGAGTGCAGGCCTCCTTCAACCAATCGACGGGAAATTGTTCTGGTCGATATTGGAACAGCCAGGGTGTCTTGCACATGCTGAAGAATGGCGGTTGACGTGGCGTGCGGGGCTGCCACCGCTTGGCGGCGGATGCGCCGATCCTCGCGTGCTGACGTCACTCGGGCTGCGCCTGGACCCCTCGCACGTGCCACATGTCCTTGCGCCAACCATCTTCGCCACAGGCGCTGCACCGTGGACACATCCCTATGGGTATCGGCTGCGATTTGACGAAGCGACCAACCTGCCCTTCTCAGCCCGATCACCATACCCCTCGTAAAGTCGTCCGTCTGCTGGAAATGCCTCCGTTGACGGCGGCCTGGCATTCTTAGCTATACACGTGTCCTGTGGCACACGACAACACGTTCTACAATGACTGTCGGCTGAGAAATCACGGTACGAAGTGGGCCATTCGCCAACGCCGTGTCCCATTTATCGTTCGCTACGTGCGCAGCACAGCGGCGCATTTCACATCATGAGCATATCTCAGTGACGTCAGTCTACCCTGCAATTGGCATAAAGTTCTGACCACTCCTTCTTGGTGTTGCATTTGCTCTGTCAGTCAGTGTATATATATATATATATATATATATATTGCTAGTGGCTTCACGTCGCACCTACACAGACAGGCCTTATGGCGACAATGGGATAGGAAAGGGCTAGGTGTGGGAAAGAAGCGGCCGTGGCCTGAATTAAGGCACAGGCCCAGCATTTGCCTGGTGTGAAAATGGGAAACCACAGAAAACCATCTTCAGGGCTGCCGACAGTGGGATTCGAACCCACTATCTCCCCGATGCACGCCTACAGTTGCGCGCCCCTAAGTGGACGGCCAACTCGCCCGGTATTATTATTATTATTATTATTATTATTATTATGACACACACGCCATTTATAATATAAAAATTGCATGAGCATGAGGAATGGTTTAATCTATTCAAGAAGCTCAGAGTAGTTCAAAAAAAGGTCAACGAAAGCCTTTAAAGACGACGAGGGGAACCCGCCAAGTGTAACAACCAGGTTTGCCAGAAACTTCGCCCAGAGAAAGAGGTCAGCTTATCCGTAGACACTCGACCGTTTCCGAGAAACTCTCGAAGTTTCCGATGTGCTTCATGTGCCTTTTAGAGCGTAGCAATCCAACCGACGCGGTGGCGCAGTGGCTTTCGTTACGACCTCACACTTTTGCGCCCCGTGTTCAGATCCCGATGATATTTTTTTTTCACATATTTACTTTTGTCCATTGGCGATTACTACACGAATGGTTTTGTTCAATGTATTTTGAAATATCGTTGTCATTTTTCTACTATTGATGTTCTGTCTGGTATACGAATTTTAAAACATCAATTGTAGAGCTCATTGCACAGCAAAGGGATGTCACCACTAGACGCGATGCAATACAAATTAACGCACTGATTCATAATCGACTACAAACGCCAATTTTTGGAAAAATGACCCGCGTTATGCGTAGTATGTCGCAAACTTATTGCCAATACGTGAAATATTCAGTAATGTCAACGACGTTTGTTTCCCGAGTGACATTCCCACCCAGAAATGTAACTCTGGCAAACCTGCTTTCGCGCGATACTTCTGGTGTGCGAAATTTCAATGTTTTGAATGTTTCTACGATCGGTATCATCCAATGGAATGCACCGTATCTCCCTGAAGCGCTAATATAAGAATGAACTTCCAGAACATTGTAATCCCTAAAACATACATGTAAGTTACATAATAAATAGTCCGACTCGTTGGCTGAATGGTCAGCGTACTGGCCTTCGGTTCAGAGGGTCCCGGGTTCGATTGCCGGCCGGGTCGGGGATTTTAACTTTAATTGGTTAATTCCAATGGCCCGGGAGCTGGGTGTTTGTGTTGTCCCTGTGGCGGCATCAGGAAGAATGAACTCGCCCCACATACAGAACGCACCCTTGTGCACGATGCAACATTGCATCAGGGTGTAGCTTGCTAGACTAGCGTCATTCGGCTGCGTGGAGTGAGCATGAGCATCACGCCTGTTTGTGTCTTGTTGGTGTAATCAGTGTAACCTATCTCACATGCAAAGGTGTACTAAAACTGTGTGTGGTGTAAATAAATCTTATTATCCATGAGGACTGGTTTATTTATGAACGATGTGGAGCTGTCTACAACCAAGACTCCATAAATGGTGACCCCGAGTATGGAGAACACGCTCATACCATAACCTATCTTGGACCACGTGCTTCACCACAGATCACGGTATGTTACCACACTTTATTTCAAAGAGGCATTAGACTGTTTACTTCATTGGAACTACCATCTCTTCCGAGTATGAAACCAATTCGACAAACGACAAAAACAGTCGCCAGAATCCTAACGGCCGTCGGTGATACGCATCGCTTCAGTCCGCACGCGGCAACTTTACGCCACTTCTCTCTGTTACGCCGCATCTGCTAATCTTCAAGAACGCAACACATCATCTAAAAACTTGTATGTATATAACCTACGTTTTACTTGTTACGGAATATTGCAAATTATTCACAACATAAATTCGTTGTGAAGTTGTACGAACATCACAAAGAAATGTATAGGCCTACAATGGACAGTACCTAGTTTTCTAACCATAGTTACAATCTTGGTGTTAAATTGATGTACGTAATCCAGCAATCTTCTGTGCAATTTTCTTGTTCTCTTTTTGCGAGTTAAGGCCTAAGATGCAGACTTTCCAGCGTTTTATGGATGAGGTCACTAGAGATTTAAACTTCTGTTTCCCGTATATCGACGATATCCTGGTGTTCTCACGGGATGCTGAAGAGCATATGCACCATCTCCGCATACTTTTCCAGAGATTAGCTGATTACGGTGTAGTCATAAATCCATCCAAGTGCGTATTAGGTGCAAGTGAGGTAACCTTCTTGGGCTATCGGCTCTCAAAGGACGGTACAAAACCTCCACCAGAGAGAATCCAGTCTCTCTTGGAATACCCTCTACCGAAGACTGTCCAGGGCCTCCGCCGGTTCCTGGGCATGGTCAACTTCTACAGACGTTTCCTACCACATGCGGCTGAATTGCAGACGCCGCTGGTGAACGTCCTAGCCTATTCTAAGCTTAAGGGTTCTAAACCTGTCCCCTGGACTCCAGAATTGCAACGTGCTTTCCACGAATGCAAAGAAAGCCTAGCGCAAACCACTCAACTCGCTCATCCATTGCCAGATGCGCCTCTAGGTCTCTTTACCGATGCATCAAATACTCAAGTTGGAGCGTGTTTGCAACAGAAAGTTGAACACCATTGGCAGCCCCTAGCATTTTTCAGTAAGAAGCTTTCAGCGCGTCAAACAACGTGGCCGGCCTATTACAGGGAACTGTTAGCTGTGTACGAGGCTGTCCAGCATTTCCGCTATATACTGGAAGCACAACAATGCACCATATATACGGACCACAAGCCTCTGCTTTATGCATTTTCTCAACGCAGAGAAAAACTACCCCCAGCCCAACTAAATCAGCTGTCCTTCATATCCCAGTTCACAACTGATATTCAGCATATAAAGGGAGCAGATAACGTTGTCGCCGATACAATGTCTCGTGTTGAAGCCATCTCACTAGAAGATGACTACGCTGCGCTGGCTCGATCCCAAGCGGACGATGATGAACTCAAAGCCTTATTGCATGGTGGTACGTCGCTGACATTAGAAAAAGTAACCCTTCCGGGCACCACGACTACCATTGTATGCGATACATCAACAGGAAAACCTCGTCCGTTCCTGACACTTCCTTTTCGACGCAAGTTCTTTGACAAGCTCCATAACTTAAGCCACCCAGGTATTCGAGCCACCTCTCGTCTAGTCTCAGATAGATTTGTTTGGCCATCTATTCAGAAAGACACTCGTGCCTGGACTCGTGCTTGTTTGTCCTGTCAACGCAACAAAGTGACGAGGCATAATATATCTCCTCTGGGGAATTTCGGAGCACCCACAGGCCGTTTCAGCCACATTCACTTGGATATTGTTGGTTCACTGCCTGTCTGCGAAGGCTATAATTATATCCTCACTGCTGTTGACAGATTTACTCGCTGGCCAGAGGCATGGCCGATGCGCAGCATCACTGCTGAAGAAACAGCCGATACGCTAATAAGTCGTTGGATCTCCCGATTTGGTCTCCCAACTCGTATAACTACTGACCAAGGAAGACAATTCGAGTCTACACTCTTTCGCAGACTTACGACACAATTTGGTACAACAAAAATCCGTACAACCAGCTACCACCCATCCGCTAACGGTATGGTGGAGCGTCTTCATAGACAGCTAAAAGCTTCTCTGATGTGTCATAGTGCAACGTGGATAAAAGCCTTACCCCTAGTATTACTTGGCATGCGTGCGGTTCTTAAGGAAGATCTGAAAGCTTCCCCCGCCGAACTAGTTTTTGGGGAGCCTCTACGCCTCCCTGGGGAAATGGTTACTTCTTCGCCCAGTCCCCCTATTCCACTTGACCCTGCGGATTTTGTAAATCACCTAAGGGAGGTAATGGCCGAACTAAGACCTGTTTCTGCCTCCCGCCATAGTCAAGAGAAAATATTCGTCTTCAAAGACTTGGCAACTGCCTCCCATGTTTTCCTGAGAGTTGATCATGTGAAGCCTCCCTTGCAACCCCCATACTCTGGTCCTTACCCTGTAGTCAGCCGTAATGAGAAGACTTTGACACTAATGATCGGAAACAAAGAAGTAGTAGTGAGTACAGACCGTGTTAAACCTGCTACATAGAAACAAACCTTGCTCTTCCTACCCGCACCAACACACCTGACACATCTGCTACCCCCATTTCATCCGGTCAACCTAGCACTTCTTTTACACCTGACTTACCTGATGCGTCATCACCACCCAGAAAGTACACAACACGATCAGGACGCAGAGTTCGCTTTGCCCGTCCATTCGATTTGTGAACTTTCCTTCTCCGTGGGGGGGTGATGTGGCGGCATCAGGAAGAATGAACTCGCCCCACATACAGAACGCACCCTTGTGCACGATGCAACATTGCATCAGGGTGTAGCTTGCTAGACTAGCGTCATTCGGCTGCGTGGAGTGAGCATGAGCATCACGCCTGTTTGTGTCTTGTTGGTGTAATCAGTGTAACCTACCTCACATGCAAAGGTGTACTAAAACTGTGTGTGGTGTAAATAAATCTTATTATCCATGAGGACTGGTTTATTTATGAACGATGTGGAGCTGTCTACAACCCAGACTCCATATCCCCAAATCCCTGCAACTCACACACCACACATAACACTATCCTCCACCACAATAACACGCAGATGCCGCCCACCCTCATGGGAGGGTCTGCCTTACAAGGGCTGCACTCGGCTAGGAATAGCCACACGAAATTATTATTATTATTATTATTATTATTATTATTATTATTATTATTATTATTATTATTATATAATAAATACACAATACTTACTGTGAAATCCAGAAGTAATTTTACGCCCCTGTATCCGCTAACATGTGTTGTAAATGGACATAAGGTACCGTAATAACAAAAACATCGGGATTTGTACACGGGGCGTAAAAATGTGAAGCCACTGTACCACCACGTCAGTTGAACATAGTACGCTCTAAGAGGTACGTAAAGGCCCCCCATACACGATAAAACAATCTGCGCAACAAACGGTTTGTGCAACGTCCTGTTTGCGCCAACTTTGGTACATACACGTTGCAATGGTTTGTGCAAACTTCAGTTCATTTTTTGAAATTCTCGGGAGAGGATGTCCGACACAGAAGCTGCTTGCGCCACGATAATTGCTTGTTTGTTGCTATTGAGTTTCTGAAGTTCTCTACGGTACGAAGGGTGCTCATTTTGGTATGCACTAGGGTCCTATCTGCTTTGAGATCAATCTCCTCCATCCTTCATATTCCTATTTTTATACACCTCACTCTTCACTTTCCACAGTTCAGGCCACTGGCGATAAATTGAGATGAACTCTCGCCAGAATTCTGTATTAATGTTTTTTGTTGACGCCATACTAAACTGGACTTAGATAGATACAGGGAAGGTCTCCACACTGCCATAGACGTTCAAACCGCTTGTCAAGCAGAGTATGTTGCGCAGATTATTTCGGTCTCTCGATTTGTTTCAAAAAGTTGTGCAACTAGTCAATCCGTGCCAAACACCATCAAAATGTTTGTGCAAAACCCTTTGTTGCGCGAACTGCTTGATCGTGTATAGGGGCCGTAAGGCACGCCGGAAACTTCCGACCGTCATTTTCTCGGAAACTGTTGAATGTCTACGAATAAACCGGGCTTATTTCGCTGAGCGAAATTTCTGCGAAATAGGATTGTTAGGGTACGTTCAAGATGCACGCTGGTTTTCTGAGTCAGACAGTCGGCGCTGACTGACTCCGAGCGATGTGGCCATTATGAAAGCTGGTTGTCAGCGCAGACAAAGTTGCCACAAAAGAAAAGATATGAGATACAACTGATCAGTGTAACATGGAACTAACAAGAGAACAGGCTGCAGCTCTATTGCTGCTAAGTGACAATGTTACAACCAAGTTACAACGAAGAAGAAGTGATATACGTCCGATTAATGAATTAAGATCTATTTACGGGGAGTACAAACACATTTTTCCGCAGTTACTATAGAAATCTTTCTCCAACAGCCTTCGACGATGTTCCTATTGGAATGCTCTGTAATTCGCTTGTCCCATATCGGAGAATTAATTTGAACTTTTGAAATCAAATACTAGATATCCATCGTTAACAAAATGTCAAACACACTCAACACGAAAATCAACAGCCTGCGCGGCAGGTTGTCTGAAAGCAGAATCAACTAATCATTCCGGTAAACATCTGAGTCAGACTACCAGTGCGCAAGCTTCCTGCGCGCAGGTGCATTATGGCCAGTCCCGCTTAGCAACAAAGGATATACTTACGCCGACTCGGCGCCGACTGCCTGACTCGGTGCCGTCGCGATTGCGAACAGTCTTGATTGCGGACAGTCGCGATTGCGGACACAAAATATTTGGGAAGAGTTCCAACTCGTTTCAGGGTTTTCCCCTCTCAGTTGCGTCTTTATTGTGGACAGTCTCGATTGCGGACACATCATTAGTAGTCTCTCGATGTGCCTATTTCCTACAGATAAGCTTTCGTGAAATAAAATATCTATATTGTACTTTTATCACTAGTGCAAGTGCGTAAAGGTTCATTGTTAGCGCTAACCGGGACCACTGCGTGTCCATTTTTCTTTTTAGAGCACCTCGAGGTAGGCCTTCCGTGTAGCTCCGCACATGAAGTTAACGGCAGGGGGTCGGAAGACCCACGGACGCCATGAACCCGCACGATTAACCTTACTCGGCCTTTAAAATAATGAAGACCTAGTCCCAAAATTAGCTGCTTTCTTTGCTTTGTCAAAATAACTGTTTGCACATTTTAAGAAGTTTGTCGTTTTTACTACTAATTACTTACGTATTAATTTAGGCTTATAATTATTTCTCATCTATAAGGTTCGTCATAATTTTACATACATTCTGTTAATAATACACTCCTATTTACACCATACGTTTTCTGAACGAACGACACCTATGCTTACTCCATTCTGAGGACAAATGACGTTACGTCCAAAAACCTTTCCAAGTTGCCATCCTCACTGTACTTTCTCGTGCTTCGAGCAATTCTTTCGTCCAGTTTACAGTATTTTCTTGTTCATTTAGTTCCTTCCAAATTTCAGTCCGTCCGCATAACTGAATGATCTGAATTCTATTTCCAGCTTTAGACAGGTGATGAGATCTGTTATTCTTGAATGAGGCCTCCCAATATTTCTATTGATTTTGTAATTCCACCCTTCAATTGTATTGTTTGTTCTGTGTCTAACGTTAACAGTTCCACATCTGCAGCGGGATAGACTCATTCAGCAGCCATTGCTCAACAAAATAGTCGAAGAATTCTGTTAATTTCACATCCGGTGGAGCTTGACTGTGAATTAGAAACCATCCACTCTCTATATCTTCAGGTTTCAGGAAAGCATTTCGTCTGATTTCCTACTTTCTGAACCTTCCTCCACAGACATTGTGAAATGGAAAAGGCATCTGTGAATCTCATATTGAGGGAACGTTTCTCTTAGAGCAAAAATGGCACCAGTCTTAAAGTCTATTGTGAATTCCTGGCAGCCCTGAGGATGGTTTTCCGTGGTTTCCCATTTTCACACCAGGCAAATGCTGGGGCTGTACCTTAATTAATGCCACGGCCGCTTCCTTCCGAGTCCTAGCCCTTTCCTGTCCCATCGTCGCCGTAAGACATATCTGTGTCGGTGCGACGTAAAGCCCATAGAAAAAAAAGCGTTTTCTCCTTGAAACAAATCCATGTGTAATACTATTTTAACTAATTCTAAACTGTCTAAACTATAACCTTGCAATAAGGCACCTGGCTTACCTATCTCCGTATCAATACATTCCATAATAGCACCAACAATTAATGAGCGGAAACAAGCAAACGAACTAAAAACCCAACACAGTGGTTGAGCTAACTTTCTGTATGACAACTAGAGCAGAACTGGATTGGAAAGATGGGTGGAAGAGGGGTGGAAAACCCTGGAACCAGCTGTCACTCTTCCAAAGTATTTTTTGTCCGCAATCGAGACTGTTAATGAGGTGTCCGCAATCGACACAGCACCCCTGACTCAGAAAACCAGCGTGCATCTTGGTCGTACCCTTAACTTGGCGGGCTCCCCTCGTGATCTAAGACGGCTATAACGCAGTTCTATCACTTTAATATTACAGGTTACACAGTATATGTGGCCTTCGAAGAGGCATGGTGCAGCAAGTCTTTCGAGTTGACGTCGTATAAGCGACCTGCGCGTCTGAGGATGGAGCCCTAGGCACATATACCCATGCCCCGAGCCACTGGAATTAACCAGTGCACGTTAAAATCTCCGACCCGGCCGCGAATCGAACCCGGGACGCCCTGAGCCAAAGGTCGGCACGCTAACCATTTAGCCATGGAGCCGGACATCAAGACAAATAACCATTTTTTTTTGCTAGTGGCTTTACGTCGCACCGACACAGATAGGTCTTATGGCGACGATGGGATAGGAAAGGCCTAGGAGTTGGAAGGAAGCGGCCGTGGCCTTAATTAAGGTACAGCCCCAGCATTTGCCTGGTGTGGAAATGGGAAACCACGGAAAACCATCTTCAGGCTGCCGACAGTGGGATTCGAACCCACTATCTCCCGGATGCAAGCTCACAGCCGCACGCCTCTAACCGCACGGCCAACTCGCCCGGTACAAATAACCAAGTACAAATAGTTAGCCACTGACAACATACTTCGTAGCTTGTACCAGTGCTTTTAACGTCGAACTAACATATCGAAGGTTTTCGGCGAAGCAAGGATGGGAATGATAGAGACCGTGGTCTTAAGGTACAGCCCCATCATTTGCCTGGTGTGGAAACGGAAAAGCATGGAAACCATCTTCAGGACCGGCGACGGTAGGATTAAACAGCAACTCGTTGGGTGAATGGTCAGCGTACTGGCTTTCGGTTCAGAGGGTCCCGGGTTCGATTCCCGGCCGGGTCGGGGATTTTAACCTTCATTGGTTAATTCCAATGGCTCGGCGGTTGGGTGTTTGTGCTGTCCCCAACATCCCTGCAACTCACACACGACACACAACACTATCCTCCACCACAATAACACGCAGTTACCTACACATGGCAGATGCCGTCCACCCTCATCGGAGGGTCTGCCTTACAAGGACTGCACCCTGCTAAAAAAAGCCACACGAAATTACATTAAAACCGGAATGCATGCTCAGAGCTTCGCGGCCCAAACCGCTCGACCTGACAACATATCAGGCACACTATTCATTTCAGTTAAACCTTGCTTGAAGAGAATCAGCAACTTTTAATCGCCGGCTTATTCTACTTGTTCACAGTTTCTGTTGTCTTCAGCATCAGAATTCATCACAGGTAGGGCCCCATCCTCACAGACGCGCAGGTCGCCTATAGGGCGTCAACTCGAAAAACCTGCACCAGGCCGTTTCGGAGGACACATAAACACCTTGTAATATTAAAGTGATAGTAATCTGCATTATAACCGTGAATTCTCTTAGCTCAGTAGTAATCTATAATATTTGATCCAGATTGTGCTCCCACAGTTAGTGTTACTAATTTCTATCACTGAAATGAGACACGTCCAATAATCACAAAGGTTGCAAGATCGATTCCTGACGCATTTAGTAGGCATGTGAGAGTGTAATTGCTAGAGCCCCGAGTCAGTAGATGTACTGGCGAGTTAAATAGTCGCTTGTCAGGGCAACATTCCTGCACTATGACAGCAGATGGAAGGAAATATTCAGCGCAATAATATTATCCAAAGAACATGTTTACATAACTAATGATTGAGGAAGATGTCTCCTGTTCCCGCACGGCTTCAAGGTGTGCTTAACGACAGCTAATCCAACTAACCGTAGAACAAGCATCATAAGAACTCTTCGTCCGTGAGAGAACAGGTGGGAAGAGACTGGCCTGATAAGAGACAGCCATACTTGCAGAAAGATTTAGGGATAATACAAATGTCAATACAATGGTGTATGAACAGACTCAACTGATAACGGCAAAAGCCTGAAGCCTAGTCTACATTGCAACAACTTGAACTTTTCAGACGTTCCAAATGAATCTACACATCGAGCAGTGGTATGAAAGTGTGTCTAATTTGGAAATAGTGTAGGTTTTTGCGTCAATAAATGCCTCAGCAAGTCATTTCAGTTGAACTGTTGAACATTACAGTACTAGCTGACCCGACAGACGTCGTTCTGTCAAAAATAAATGACAACGGAACGAACTCAAATTCAGTCCGTACTGCACGCAAAAATCAGAATAATGCAAATACAGTCTATCAGGGTTACTTCTAGGTAGTGATATGCTGTGACCTATCTCAGCATTTCCTTATTAACAATCAAGATATTAATCTTGCAGGTAATGAAAACACGTTTTTCCAGTAGTATGTCATTAATTTTTGGTAGCAGTAGAAAATTAACTCATTCGACGTAACATAGATGGGAACTGTTCAACAGGTCTTCAAATCCTTCACAGAGCCATAATTATCCTCCGTTGCAAATCAAGTAATTTGATAAGTTGATGGCGTGAAGATAATATGGCAAAACCTACTCCTCTTTCTTCGTAGGAAATAACTAACATAGAAAACACTGATTCCAATCAACACTAAGAAGATACACGATATTTTTTGTTTGATTAGCTGGCGCGTAAACAAACAAATTGATGGTTTTTCAACACGGGAACAGGCAACATACAATTGGCCATGCGAAAAACATGGGTTTTCAAGATTTATGCCGCGAACACAACGACTGCCCCTGGGATTTATTTATGGTCATAGCAAAAGCGAGCTGCACTGGAAACTCCAGTCTTTTAAATTCAAATGGTATGTCAGTCGGAATCATAGGGATGCGTGGTATTAAAACGTCTTCCTTATACTTCCCCGTTAGAATGATTGCTTCGATCACGTTGTTCAGTAATGTTTTCACCGCTAGCCGTGTGACATTACAAAGATGCGCTTGGTTGATATTTCGCAACATTATGACCACTGATCAGACCTGTAATTGAAGAATGTGAGGCGGCATTCCTGGTAAATCAGCGAGTTCAAAAATTCGGATGGATAGTTCTGATTACAATTTTGTGATTAGGCCTATCAGATGGCATGAGATCCAGGGCAGTTCTGAACAATGTAATCAACTGATGGTGTTGATGAAAAAAGTTTGTAATTGTTCTACAATAGACCTCTTCACTGAACTTTTATAAGTACAACGCAGATCAATTTCTTGTATTGAAATGCCCATGAAATAAATTTGCAGAAATTTGTAGTCGCCATCTAACATCGACAACTGTGAACCTGCTCTGTGATATATTTGGACTTGTATCTGTAAATTAAGGACAGGTTTATTATTTTTGTCGCAAAAACTATAAAATAAAGTAAACAAAGCAATAGTCTGCTTGTTATACAGTATGTACCAATTCTATTCGTACGGGCTGTTTGCTTTAGTACTCCAACGCACTGCCAGAAAATAAGCTGAAAAGGATTTTATTCACTGAACATACATTCAACAAAGCCTTCATAAAACATATATCTACTGTATTTCTTTGCAACCATGTTAACAAAACATACAGCCTCTAATTAAGAATAGCACGCCCATAATCTTGTATCTCTCTTATTCGTACAAGCAAATTGAACACTTAAAATAAACAAACAATAAAGGGTTCCTGGGACATGTTAGTATCTAGTTGAATGTCCCCTAGCCTTTATAACTGCCTGACATTGTCGCCGCATAGAATACACTAATTTTTATGCACATGTCCGGGCTGATTTTCTGCCATTCCTGAAGAATCACACTTTTAAGTTCCTCTTTCGTACGCACACGTTGTCTACGGAGATAACTCTTTAACGTAGTCAAAAGATGTTCGATGGGATTTAAATACTGAGACTGGGAAGGTGTTCTAAGCTGCTTAGCAATGTTCCAGATCAACCATGTCTTATTAATATCAGCAGTGTGTTTTGGGTCATTATTATGCTGGAACATATAAGCAGGTGGCATCCCCATTTTTTCCGCATCCTGCTTCACGTTTTCCCTCAGGATTGCATTATAGCCCTCCTTGTTCATTATTCCGTCAATGAAATGTACGTTACCCACACCTCTGGCCGACATACAGCCCCAAAGCATTACATACAGACCACCGTACTTTACAGTTGGGAGTGTATTCGCCACATCATTGTCCGTACCAATTTTTCTTCATATTCTGTGGATGCCATCTGACCCAAATAGGTTTATTTTTGTCTCATCAGACCAGATAACATCATTCCAGAATTCGTTTTCCTTATTTATATGCTCCTTAGCGAATGCCAGTCTAAGCAGTCTGTTTTTTCTACTTTTCCGAGGGATCCTTCCATAGTACCCATGTCGATACAGGATCCGACGGATGGTGGAGTTGCTGATATTCTTTCCAGTTCGTTCCTCCGTGAGTTGTATTAATAATGGTGCACTTAATTTGGAATCTGTCTTTATCAGCCGAACAAAAAATCGTTTTTCCCTTTCAGTTGAACACTTTCTCCTGGATTTCCTTGGCTTGTTCTTAACAGTGCCTTTGTATTTAAGTTTATCAACCACATATTGCACCGTAGAATGTGTTCTATTGACTAGCTGCCCAATCTTTCGTAATGAAAATCCTTTAAGTGCCGGTTTATGTACAGTGTTGAGTTCCGTACTTAACTCAGCACTCGTACCCATCTCCACCACAGATACACTAGGAAGGAGAGTAACGCACTTTAGCAGTCGTGTGCCGTCACTGAGACTTTTCCGTGCATCGCAAACAAACAATGGGCATCATCCTGTCCATGTGTACGAATACAACTGGTACACGCATTTGTCGATGCCGGCACATTCATATAAAATATTCTTGCCTGTATGGAAATAAGTATGGTTTTCACTAACGAATTATCATTGACAAACTATTTTTACCCGTAATGTACGTTTTATTTTAATTTTTCAATCGTTAATGTGAATATACGAGTCTTCATAAGAAAATGAAGCATGTACGAATAACAGAGACACATACTGTATGTTACCATGAAAGTTTGCATGAAATTGTCCTGAAGTACATTTGTTGCCCTAAATGAAGTCATTTGAAAGCAGCTGTTATATTTTTTGATATTTGTAAGGAAATGAATGGAATCTGTACCTGTACCTGAAACCAATGAGTGGAATCAATGGCACTAATTTCACTTTGCCATTCGCGCAACACAATCCAGCGGCTTAATTTTTTATTTCAATGTCTTACAATATTGGCAAACTGAGTTCATAGATCCAATAGCAACGCACTGATAGGCACTGTAGTCAATTGAAACATCGTAACTGAAAGCAGCTCGATTCAAACTTGCAAGATTATTAGCTGAACGACGCGCTGCACGGGTTTGTGATATCCGAATCCTTTCAGTTTCATTTCGCTCATCACGCTGTTGTGCAGTTCGATTAGACTGAAAATTACCTTGGCTTGTAGCATTTCGAGTTCTTCGACCGAAGTTGCTCCGCCCGCGTCTTATAGGCAGCATGAGTCTTGAAATGAGTATACTGTGTATGGAAGCACACACAAAATAAATCAATCAACCAAAGAAATCGATTACCTTGTTTGTTGGGAAGCGAAGATTTAAAAACAAACAGGGTAGACAAAGTTCTCCAACTATAACAAAACACCACACTGCATGCGACTGTCTGGAGAGCGTATGTTTAGGAGATCCGTACCACCAGTCGAGGCAGCGAGACAGCTGAGTCACGCGCGAAACCAAAACCCAAGGAGACGTTCTTCCTGTCACAAACTGATAACTAAGCGAGATAAGAACTTGGTGTTTGTTTTAAAAATAACTTCCATATCCGAAGACCATTTGCCTCGCTTTGACCACCCATGCAAATTCAGTACCAAAGAAGTTGGCCAGAGACTGACTTTTTCATGCCTGCACATAAAAATCTCTGAACATGACTGAAAAGAAACAAAAATTGTGCATGTTCTTATCATTTAAATTTAAAAACAAACTTATCTACGTCGAGCTGAAATGTTCCTTTACCAGCAAAAAATTTTTTACAAATATAGTGAATATAAAATAGGAGTTATGACATGATAAGTTCTATGCAATGAAGATTTTGCATTTGAGGTAACATTCCATTATATTAACATTTTCACACTCAATTATTTTGTAAACAGTTTTTTTGTTAACGGCATCAAATGCGGCTTGAAATGTTGTACATAATCTGATATTCAACCCATTTTAACCGATAACATTCAGATTTACGGACATTTGGCAAACGCGCTGGATTAGAGGAGGACAGCGCTAAGCGCAAACGTGGGAGAAGGAAAGAGAGACGAACAGTTTGAATGGAAAAAGAGAAATGGGACTTTTACGTTTTTCCTGGCATTTTTTTTTTCAATTTTTCTCTTCGTAAAAACCTTACTCGGACTTCGACGAATATTTGAAAAAAAGGAATTAGCCGAACTGGTCCAGCCGTTCCCGAGTTTTGCGCTTAGCAACACATTTAGAGATTCATTTTTATTTATATAGATGCACCGTACGATTTTTTGCATCAATTAAGTCATCTGTGTGTCTTGAGTAATTTTTGTAAGGTGGTTATGCGTGCCATACAAACATTCCTTCTCCCTCCCTCCCGCACTCTCTCTCTCTCTCTCTCTCTCTCTCTCCTCCACGGGACATATGTTTATGACCTTTCGTACTTGAAATATTCCACTGCCTCACGAAATATTTACTATTCCTCCTTAAACACCCTGCAGTCCTATATATAATTTGATAAGCAGTTGCCTGGAATGGAAATTGTGAGAAAACGGCTGATTAGATTTCAATGAGCTACCCCTCATTTTAAAACGTACAATCTGAAGATCCTCCGAAAAATTGTAAGTGTTCACAAGATTGCCGTACATTACTTTCTTATTTCCTTTAAGTAGTTCCAAGGTCTTCCACTATATACCGTGGGCCAGCTGGTATCTTCGCTACAATTTAGTGGGAGAATCGCCTTAATTTTTTTTTCAAGCAATAGTGGGTTAGATTAATGTTAAAGCAGTAGCGTCAAGTTACTGCGAGCTTTATTGTTATGAACTTACGGAGTTACCTCGCTACCTAAAATGTTATACTCTTATACTTGATAAGGTAGGAGTCCGAATCCGGACCCCGATGCCATTTTCCCCGGATCTACACGGTTTATACGAAGTCAAGAGTAAGAAAGGAAATAAGCTGCAATTAAGACAGTAAAAACATCTTAGAGAGCAATGTAGGGCTTATACTTGCCCTGACATAAAACATCAATTGCTCCACAAGTGGGAGTACTACATATTGCGGAAATGAGAGTGAACAGCTTTCCTATTTGCTCCACAAATAGCAGGGAGTGTTTATTTTGATATTTCTCAAGGCTGCGGCCTCTTCCATGCGTCAGTTCCTAGTTAGCTGCTGCTTGCTCCGCAAACGAAATCAAGAATAATGCGCTGTTTATACATCAGAGTAAGTTTTAATTACTGTGTTTCAGTGAACTTCTGTGCCATGACTAGTCATGAGTGACTGAAACAGACGTAAATTTTCTTGCTAGTTGATTTTACGTCGCACCGACATAGATAGGCCCTATGGCGACGATGGGATAGGAAAGGGCTAGGAGTGGAAAGGAAGCGGCCGTGGCCTTAAGGTACAGGCCCAGCATTTGCCCGGTGTGAAAATGGGAAACAAAGGAAAACCATCTTCAGGGCTGCCGACAGTGGGGTTCGAGCCCACTATCTTTCGGATGCAAGCTAACAGCTGCGCGCTCTTAACCGCACGGCCAACTCGCCCGGTAAAACAGACGTAAAGAGAACTCTGAAAATCGCATCTTCAAGCCTTAATGGGAACTAAAATTCTTTCGCTTGAACATACAGTAGGGCCTACAGACGAAAACAACTTTTAAAATAAATGCAACCAGAAGACAGTTGCTTAGATTAAAAGTGGGAATTTAACGCGATATTTCAACAGTAAGCATTTCAGTTAAAAACCAACAATTTCCACTTCGCAGTGATGCCAGAAACCAGAAGGTTAAACAACTGAAAGCTTCATTAGAGACCGATCAAGAATGCGTGAAACGAGGTACCACAGAACAGGGGAAGGCAACATAGGGTTCTTTCAAGTGATCCTGGATTTTTACTAGGATAAAAAAAAAAAAAATAATTTGCCATCTCAGAAACTCGGAAAGAATACCTTGTTGAAACGGTCAGCACATTTTTTCCAAGTATTGTGAAAGTGATTCCAATGTCTGCTGCTACAAATTTACAATGGATGCTCGCAGTCAACTCAGGCAGGGAAATAAGTGACCTCTGTTCTGTGACTCTGGACGAATCTTCAGACAGAACTGACTGCCCTCAGCTGTGGCATGGTGTTCAATTTGTGGAGGAATTGCTTGGCTTCAAGGCTATTGAACGCAGTCATACGGAAGACATACCGATATATCGGACATTATGCGCCATCATGTCCGAATATGATATGAAATAGGAAAAATCTGTTATCAGTGGCAACAGCTGGTGTTCTTGTGTGGTGGAAGGTAAGAGTGGTCTAGTACATCGTACTCGAGATCAAAACAGTAATGTTGTGTTTAGCCACTGCATAATTCACCAAACCGCATTGAGCAGTAAGTTGTCTCCCGAGTTGTTTGACGTTATGTGCAGTCACTCTTATAGTTGATTTGTACGCATCGAGCGAGTTGCCCGTGCGCGCAGCTGTGAGCCTGCATTCGGGAGATAGTGGGTTCGAACCCCACTGTCGGCAACCCTGACAATTGTTTTCCGTGGTTTCCCATTTACACACCAGGAAAATTGCTGGGGCGGCCACGGCCGCTTCCTTCCCACTCTTAGCCCTTTCCTATCCCATCGTCGCCATAAGACCTATCTGTGTCGGTGCGACGTAAAGCAACTTTAACGTGTATGAGAGAGCGATAGAGAGAGAGAGAGATCATCACTGACAAACTTTCCAAACCCTACCTCGAGGAATTTTGTGCCATGCACACAGTTCTTTTGCTTCACAACAATGTTCGCTGGCTTAGCAAAGGAAACAATTCTTTGAACTGAATGACGAAATCAGAGGGTGCGACCGTAACCAGAAATGTCAATTCATCAAATTCCTTGACAACGAAGAAACAAGCCAGCAGGTTGCTTTCTGAGTGGTATATTTTACCACTTAAACAATCTTGTAACGAAGGTTTGTTGCATAAATTGTCATTTTTTGTACTATCTGAAAAGAGAATACTGGTGTACCAAAGCAACTGAACCATGGAACTTTGACAAGGGAGAATTACAGATGGAAATGCTACAGCTGCTGCTGACAGAAAATAGTGCAGAGGGAGTTGACATGTCGTTTCGGTTCCTCCTGATATTCATACCCTAACTTGCGCAAGTTTTCGAAATATATGCTGAAAATTTTGGGTTCGACAATGTGTGTGAATGTGTGATTTCCAACATAAATTTTGTGAAAAACATTTTCACAACCAGAACAACTAATGAATACTTGAGGGACTGATTAACCATGACAAGAACTTCATATACTCAAGACTTTGAAAGGACTTCACAGAAAGAGATGATGCCTTTTCTCTCACTGAAGAGGTTCGATGAGTGAATAGTATATTTCAAACGTGCATAGTGCATATTGCCGCGGAATCTATCCAGCGTATAAAATAAAGACCTCGTATCTGTCTGTCTCTGTCTGTAGATGTAAGATGCAGTACTGTAGCCACGTAGAAATAAAAAGATTAGCACAGGATAGGGTGTCCGACTCGTTGGCCAAACGGTCAGCGTACTGGCCTTCGGTTCAGAGGGTCCCGGGTTCGATTCCCGACCGGGTCGGGGATTTTAACCTTAATTGGTTAATTCCAATGGCACGGGGGCTGGGTGTATGTGTTATCTTCATCATCATTTCATCCTCATCACGACATGCAGGTCGCCTACGGGAGTCAAATAGAAAGACCTGCACCTGACGAGCCGAACCCGTTCTGGGATATCCCGGCACTAAAAGCCATACGACATTTCATTTCATACAGAATAGGGTGGCATGGAGTGGAGAGCTAGCTGCATGTAACTAGTCTATGGACTGATGGCCCAAACAACATTCTCATTCGCTTTCCGAGTAGTGTTGGCTACTGAATGCATGATTCGAAGCAGTGTATCGATTCATTCAAGTGTCCGAGTGAATCGATTCACAGGAACGGCGAGCTCACGGCACACGATTCAGCTTACTCCCAGCGGACAGTGCTGAGTGGCGCACTCACTGATCGTTGACGGGGAGCCGAGCTTCCGCTGCAGCGAGACAGTGAATCATGGCACATCGGAAGAAAAGTGAACGAGCGCGGGTCAGTGAGACACAAGATACACACGGCTCCTTATCGGCTCACTGGACACGCGGAGAGCCGAGCTTCTGCTGCAGCGAGACATACAGTGAGCCTTGGCATACCGAAAGAATCGTGAACAAACACGGCTCAGTGAGACAAGATACACACGGCTCCTTATCGGTTCACTGGACACGCGGAGAGTCGAGCTTCCGCTCCAGCGAGACATTCAGCGAGCCATGGTTCACTGAAAGAATCGTATGCTATAATGGACTCTCGAGCTCGGCTCATTTGAAAATAAAACCCATTTGCATTCACTGTCCTCTTCCTACAGGGAGGTTTAAATAATAGATGGATTTATTTGCAATGTTAAAAAGGTAGTCAAAACATAATTCTGAAGTAGCTAGTAAGTAGGTAGGCTATTGTATGTATGTTTAGTCCTCAGCCCGAAGGCTGGTTGGATCTTCAACAGTTCCGCCATCAGCTGTCATAGATGGCCTAGGCATCACTGAAGAGGCGTACTAGGGAAATGAGGAGTGAGGTAGTTTCCCGTTGCTTTCCTCACCGAGCCAGAAGTTGCTATTACACATCAGTCTGCCAAGCCCACTGAAATGCATGCACCAACTGGCCCTATGAGCAATATTTTCACACCATTCATAGCAGGGACTGGCTGCAGAAGGAATGGCATTACTAGCATTACTCATACCTCAGTCACTTTCATTTTGTCAAAGCTAAGGATAAAGCTGAGACAGATCAATGAAAGTAACAAAATTGCTCTAGCCCATAGGTAGGCTATTAGGTTATACTATTTATTAGTTTGATGAATCTTAGTATTATAACTTAGTTGACATTGGACAATTAAACTCAACTCTAGACTGCCCTATGACTATGAGTCATGCTCATGACCACTCAAAAGTACCCGTTTTAAACTGGGAAGAACGGCTCAGTATTCTCTCAGTTCATATATCACATCGTTGCACAAGACTTCAATCATGTGGACAGACGCAATAACTTAACCAACAGTATGTTGAATCAGAAAACCAGCGGGCTACTGTACATCTCGGGTAGCCTACACAAAACATGACGATTTAAAAAAATCCTCAGCTGATAGAAAAATACATATTTTCAAAAATGACTGAGCGAGTTGTCGTGAGGGTAGTATCGCGTAGCTATGCGCTTGCAATCGGGGGATGGTGGGCTCGAATCCCACCGTCGGCAGCCGTTAAGATAGTTTTCCGTAGTTTCCCCATTTTCACACCAGGAAATGCTGGGACTGTACCTTAATTCAGGCCATGGCTGCTACCTTCCTAATCCTAACCTTTCCCACCCCGCGTCGCCGGAAATCTTCGATGTATTAGAGTGACTAGCATTTTTTCTAAGAAAGGAGTTCATAGTATGAAGATCAGATGGCAGCTGCGAGCACTGAATGCTGTTGCTGCTGTCTTACCAGCACATACTACACAGATGCAGTAGGAGCGATGACTAATGTGCCGTGAATCGGATCACTGTATCGATTCAGTAAAATTAATCGAATGTCCCATCACTATTTCCGAGCGCAAGTGCGTTACAGTACATCCTGTCCATAATCATGTTTGACCCCTCCCGCTGGGGGGTGGGGTGCGGAGTCTTAAGTCATTACTGGTACCGGTGCGAAATATTCGCTCCTCACTCAGTCTATATGTATTGAGATTTATTTGTGGATAGAAAAATTAATTAAAAAGGTGCAGGTTAGCCATTTGTTTTAGAGTGATCCTGGCTCAGTCCAGCGGTATAGGAGAGCAGGCAGGGCATGAGGCAAGCAAAACTATGCGCATAGTCTCTCCCGAGAGAGGGTGTGCCTGGTAGGGTTGGGCACTATGTCCCTGTTTCGGCACACTGTGCCGGTGCATAGTTGTGTTCCGCTATTGCGGAACACCGAGTGTCAATTGATCCGAAAAATTCTCAAGCGAGACCGAGATAGTGACTCGCTATCCCGTCGCCACTATGCACTGCCCTTCGCCTACTAGCTGCCGATACCGGCTGTGTGCCGCCATGTGCAGGAGTGTTCCATGTTCCGCGTTCCATCTTCTGCCATATTATTTTCGTTCTGCGAGTTCCGTTGCACCGGCAACTGGCCATCGGTACATGCGAATATCGCAATGTGTTCTGTTTTGTTTTCATTGAAGCCTGGTAATATAACAGTACGAAAGACGGTAAAGTTTTCATAATGTCGCACCGGAGTCCTGTTTAGGCCGGTTTTAACTAGAAAAAATCGGACAGAGTGAAATGCAATATGTATTATTCTACTTTGTCTGCAAAGGGATCTCAACCGGCACAATGACAAGATATTTCAAACTTAAACATCCCACCATTTTTATTTTCGTGTTCTGTTTGTATAGTTTTATTTTTTATCTCCTGTTCTGCTTGTATATAGCGTTTATTTTTTTCTTTTCGTGTTTTGCTTGTATGGGTTAATTTTTATTTTCGTGTTCCGCTTGTATATTCTGTACGTAAATAGAGTATTGACGAATATTTCTTCAACTGTGCGAGTATATTTTTAATTGGTGGAAATAACATTGTGACATTTGTAGACACATCTACTGCCAGTGTAATTGTGACAGGTGTATTTCAGAATGAATAAAAACATTCTTATCCTAAAAACAACATTGACACGATTTCTTGGGTGAGTATTTCAGAGTTCCGGGTGCTTTTTCACGTGCCGTGAAGTTTTGTCCTGGCCCTTATTACTCACAATACAGGCCGATACATTCAACTGATTATATCCTTGGATTTAGTTACTTTTAAATAGCTGTGCTGTCATTGTAACCGTGTTTTGTTTATTTCATATTGACCGAAAAATCTTAACCTAATATCACCCTTTAAACGTGATTATTGGGCGCGAATTTCAGAGTGTCGACTGTTCCTTCACGTTCCGTGCAGCTTTATGCTGGCCGTAACTACACACACCACGTCCGGTACAGCAGCACTTTCCTGCTGACGCGTAGCCTGTCATGTTGCTTCACGAAGCTCTCTCTACTGCGCAGTTACAGTCCCGTGTGCCGTGTGCCAAGCTCCCAATGTTCCGGAACAAGTGACTGTTCCGGTATGCCTGGCCACCTTTGCGCTGGAACCAATTTCATTTGCCATATGAGGTGAATTTCAAGATGTCATGCCCTTCCACTACTTATCGCTCGACTTCCTCACATCCTTTCAGGGGAACCAGGCACGCATTTACTGAGTCGGGTAGGTACTTCCATTACATATCATATAGAGCAAGTTCGCTGCATGGTTGGGGCCGTATAGGTGTTCGCTTGCGTCCAGGGGATGGTGGGTTTCATTCCCCACCGCCATCCCTGCAGATAGTTTTCCGTGGTTTTCTATTTTCACATCAGTCAAATGTGGCGGCTGTACCACAAGACTACGGTCGCTTATTTCCAAGTCGTAGCCCTTCCCTATTCCATCGTCGCCAGAAAACCTGTATTGAGTTGGTACCACACTTGGTAGCTCCGCGAATAGTTTTCTGTGGTTTTCCATTTTCGCACGAGTCAATAGCTGGACTACAATTTAAGCCACGAGCGCTTCCTTCCTCTCTCATCACCAGCATAAGACCTAACCTATCTGAGTCGATGCGACGTAAAACCAACAGCCAAAATTAGTAAGTTATGAACTGAACAAAATAAATGCGAGGTACCGGTATATTATAATACCTTCAGGATGTAGTTCTACTTCCTTCGCGACAGTATCCAAGATATAACATTTTGGTAGACGCATCGAATTTCCGCCCCTCTTTTCCTTCTTAATCGATAGTTTTTATGCCTCTTTAAAAGTACCGTATTCTACAGTATAAACTTTTTTTTTTGCTATTTGCTTTAAGTCGCACTAACACAGATAAGTCTTATGGCGACGATGGGATAGGAAAGGCCTAGGAATGGGAAGGAAGCGGCCGTGGCCTTAATTTTATGGTACAGCTCCAGCATTTGTTTGATGTGAAAATGGGAAACGACGAAAAACCATCTTCAGGGCTGTCGACAGTGGGATTCGAACCTACTATCTCCCGGATGCAAGCTCACAACTACGCGCCCCTAACCGCATGGCCAACGCGTCCGGTAAACAATGATTTAAAGCTGAAAGATTAAAAAATATATGTTTACTATTTATGGCATGCGAGTTTCAGGAGTAATATTAGTGTTGCACACTGAAGGTTATTGTGGACTGATTTAATATTTCAACCACTGAAATATGTATCTACATTCAGCGTTCTGACAGTTCAACTGTAAAATAGGGCTTCAAAGTTGCTAGATTAGTCTTCGTTTGTTTAACCATATTATTTTTTAGTGCGTCATAGTTAGAGATTAAATAAAGGTTCGGCTTTTTCATTCGTTCTGTGCGTAATTTGATTATGATGATGCTTGTTGTTTTAAGGGGCCTAACATCGCAGGTCATCGGCCCCTGTGCATAATTTAGTACGTAATTAATTAAAACGGCTGATCAAATTAATCAATGCCAAATTACTCGTTAGATATAGATCTATTTATTTCTAACAAATTCTATTTTAAAAGGAACTTCTTGGCTAAATGGTCAGTGTTGTGGCCTTCGGTTTAGATTACACTGGGTTAGTTTCCCGACCGTGCCGGAGATTTTAGCCGCGTTCGGTACCTTTAGCACGGGTGTTGGTGTTTTGCGATGGTCTTTAAACACAGCTTCATCTACATACAACACATCACGCTGTCAAGCAACGTACAACATCGCAATAATGAATACACCTCCCTACATGTGGTTGGCGTCAGAAAGGGCATTCGGCCGTAAAACTGGACTTAACCCACATTAGTGCCGAGCGTAGAAAATTGGGAAAATGTCAGGAAAGAAAAAACCAGATACTACATTAAAGGAGAGTGAGATTAAAGGACACAGAAAGGACTGGAGGATACACACTACGAAGAGGGTAGTTGCATGTTTCAGGCCATCTTCAGACTCAAGGAAATTCATGATAACACTACTGGCTTGTGCAGCAGATGTTGCAAGAAAACTCATAGCTGAACGGTATCTGGGCGAAACTGAATATGTCGGCATATTACAGAACCCAGATGTATAGTATTTGGCTAAATTCTCAGAACGTTGTTAATCATAGAAAAACTTAATGTCTGAGACTGAATTAGTATAATCTAGAGTCAAGGTGCATTGATCGTATTTTCAAGTGCTTCTCGTCGTTTGTTAGCTGTTTTTCAAATAATAAATAAATAAGCATATTATTATTATTATTATTATTATTATTATTAATAATAATACAGGGATCTATCATGGACCGCAGAAGAAAGGAAGCGCGTGGGATGAATGGCGGGACAGGGGACCATTTAGAGTAAAACTTACTGTAACAGAAATTGGAAATTGTAGCCTATTTCCTTCCTCTCTTAAAATCCAACCAGAAAACTATAGTAGTTGAAAAATTACTTGAGAATAGTAACAAATAAAGAATTCGTCAGCTCCCACACTACAGCCGACTTAGAAATCCTTAACCAGGTACAGTTTAATGGGAAGAAACTCCCATCTATTAACCTGCATACTGAAGAGTATAATTGCTCGTAACAGGTACAAACATAGTCTGAACTCCAATTACACAGAGGCTAGCCTCAATAAAGCGATATGTTGCTTGTTACATTTTCATTTACACTGATAACCCCACTTCATAGTGTTCATTACAAAACTTCACAAACAGGGAACCTAAATGTAGACACGGTTACCCGAAAAACCATAATGAATACACAGGGGCATATTAGCTATCCTACTAAGCCTTAAGAAGGAAGATACAAAGGTTACAACGAATACAGACCATTAACAAGAAGCAAGGAGGCGAAACATCAGCACTCCTTAGAAGAATGTTCTGGAAAGGACAAGAACCTAAGTGGGCTTAAAGGCCAATGACAAAGAGACTAATCCATGCTAAAAAGGGTTACTAAAAGGACAACATTCACAGGCCTAGACCAATTTACAAATTTAGAGGTCGAAAAAGTTGTCACCCCGCTCAAAAGTAGAAGGGGAGAGTTCAGAGGGTAACCACTCGTGCTCCCTTACATTAAACATTTTACCAGTAAGGAATATAAGTCCGAAGACCGCGCAGAAGGCCCTACATTACAGCGAAAAATAAAAAAGCTAACATACAAAGTATTATATTTTAAAGAAAACCGCTGAAATCTTCCCCTCAGAACACACGCTGGCACAATCACATATTTAGGTTAATTCTGCCATTACCGGTTAGCGCTGGATCTTCTTCAAGCCAATTGCAGGGTAGACTGACGTCACTGAGGTATGCTCATGATGTGAAATGCGCCGCTGTGCTGCGCACGTAGCGAACGATAAATGGGACACGGCGTTGGCGAATGGCCCACTTCGTACCGTGATTTCTCAGCCGACAGTCATTGTAGAACGTGTCGTGTGCCACAGGACACGTGTATAGCTAAGAATGCCAGGCCGCCGTCAGCGGAGGCATTTCCAGCAGACAGACGACTTTACGAGGGGTATGGTGATCGGGCTGAGAAGGGCAGGTTGCTCGCTTCGTCAAATCGCAGCCGATACCCATAGGGATGTGTCCACGGTGCAGCGCCTGTGGCGAAGATGGTTGGCGCAGGGACATGTGGCACGTGCGAGGGGTCCAGGCGCAGCCCGAGTGACGTCAGCACGCGAGGATCGGCGCATCCGCCGCCAAGCGGTGGCAGCCCCGCACGCCACGTCAACCGCCATTCTTCAGCATGTGCAAGACACCCTGGCTGTTCCAATATCGACCAGAACAATTTCCCGTCGATTGGTTGAAGGAGGCCTGCACTCCCGGCGTCCGCTCAGAAGACTACCATTGACTCCACAGCATAGACGTGCACGCCTGGCATGGTGCCGGGCTAGAGCGACTTGGATGAGGGAATGGCGTAACGTCGTGTTCTCCGATGAGTCACGCTTCTGTTCTGTCAGTGATAGTCACCGCAGACGAGTGTGGCGTCGGCGTGGAGAAAGGCCAAATCCGGCAGTAACTGTGGAGCGCCCTACCGCTAGACAACGCGGCATCATGGTTTGGGGTGCTATTGCGTATGATTCCACGTCACCTCTAGTGCGTATTCAAGGCACGTTAAATGCCCACCGCTACGTGCAGCATGTGCTGCGGCCGGTGGCACTCCCGTACCTTCAGGGGCTGCCCAATGCTCTGTTTCAGCAGGATAATGCCCGCCCACACACTGCTCGCATCTCCCAACAGGCTCTACGAGGTGTACAGATGCTTCCGTTGCCAGCGTACTCTCCGGATCTCTCACCAATCGAACACGTGTGGGATCTCATTGGACGCCGTTTGCAAACTCTGCCCCAGCCTCGTACGGACGACCAACTGTGGCAAATGGTTGACAGAGAATGGAGAACCATCCCTCAGGACACCATCCGCACTCTTATTGACTCTGTACCTCGACGTGTTTCTGTGTGGATCGCCGCTCGCGGTGGTCCTACATCCTACTGAGTCGATGCCGTGCGCATTGTGTAACCTGCATATCGGTTTGAAATAAACATCAATTATTCATCCGTGCCGTCTCTGTTTTTTTCCCAACTTTCATCCCTTTCGAACCACTCCTCCTTGGTGTTGCATTGTCACTGTCAGTCAGTGTATTAGATTAGAAAATGAAGTCTTAAAGGAAGTAGATAAAGTAAAAGTAAACTCGTGTCCTCATCCCGAAGTGCTGCAGCTCTTTTCAGGCACACCCCCTTTGGAGGTGAGCAAGGAAGTAGATGAATATTGTTATTTGGGTAGTAAAATAACTAACAGTGGAAGAAATAAGGAGGACATAAAATGCAAACTAGCACAAGCAAGGAAGTGTTTTCTTAAGAAAATAAATTTGCTCACTTCAAACATTGATACAGGAATTAGAAAGATGTTTTTGAAGACTTTCGTGTGGAGCGTGGCATTGTATGGAAGTGAAACATGGACGATAACTAGCTCAGAAAGAAAAAAGAATAGAAGCTTTTGAAATGTGGTGTTACAGAAGAACGCTGAAGGTGAGATGGATAGATCGAATCACGAATGAAGAGATACTGAATCGAATTGGTGAGAGGAGATCGATTCGGCTAAATTTGGCGAGAAGAAGAGATAGAATGATTGGACACATCTTAAGACACCCAGGACTTGTTCAGTTGGTTTTTGAATGAAGTGTAGGTGTAAGAACGGTAGAGGTAGACCAAGGTATGAATATGACAAGCAGATTAGAGCAGATGTAGGATGCAATAGTTACGTAGAAATGAAAAGGTTAGCACAGGATAGGGTGGCATGGGTGCTGCATCAAAACAGTCTATGGACTGATGACTCAAACACACATAATATTATTATTATTATTATTATTATTATTATTATTATTATTATTATTATTATTATTATTATTATTTTACGTTCCACTAACTATTACAAAGACGTCGAGGTACCGAAATTGTGTTCCACACGAGTTCAATTACGAGCAAGAATCTACAGACTCGAGGCTGGCATATCTGAACACCTTCCAATACCACCGAACTGGGCCGGGATCGAACCCATTTAAACACGAAGTTGTGAATAAGATATATTGAAGATTAAACTTAATATTATAGCAAACTTAAAATACCGCCATGCTGAGGGTGTGTCACACTTGAAGAATGGTAGGTAACGTGTTAAACATCACCGATTGTTCTTACGAAACTGGAAATAAGTTTTACACAGACTTGAAAAAAAAATGTTCTTACTGTCCATAAGCTATATTATCCTGTTTAAGACCAGAATCTGAACTGCAATGACGTAGCAAATCTGCTCTTTCTATGGAAATGTACATGTCGAGGCTTAAACAGACTATAAAAGTCAGTTTTTTTGTTTGTTTTTTTTTGCTAGGGGCTGTACGTCGCACCGACACAGATAGGTCTTATTGCGACGATGGGATAGGAAAGGCCTAGGAGTTGGAAGGAAGCGGCCGTGGCCTTAATTAAGGTACAGCCCCAGCATTTGCCTGGTGTGAAAATGGGAAACCACGGAAAACCATCTTCAGGGCTGCCGATAGTGGGATTCGAACCTACTATCTCCCGGATGCAAGCTCACAGCCGCGCTGCCTCTACGCGCACGGCCAACTCGCCCGGTATATAAAAGTCAGCTTGTCCGTAACATTTCCTAGGTTAAAGGAGGTCTCTCACTCATTTCTTAATTTATCCATCTGCTGGCCTGTTGCAGTTGAGTGAGCAGTCAACTATCTCAAGTCGCGTTGATCGGATGTGTAAAAAGTTAACATTCAAGGTCAACATACTGTAATGGTAGTAAATTGGTGAAATTCGTATCCTCACATTCATCGAGCAGGTGCAGATCTTTCTCAAGCACATCTCCAAGACAGGTGAGCTGAATGTGCCTCTTCAATCAGGTATCAACGCCCTGCTAATCTTATGTCACTGATAGGGTTGGGAATCGAAACCGGGTCTCCCAGGAAGGCAGCAAACCGTTACGGAGGTGAGCGCCTCTACTGTTAGGTCTAGAAATATACGCTAATAAAAGGCTATTGGTAGAAAACAAAATATATTTCGAATAACAATGTTATTGGCTTTATGTCCCACTAACTACTTTTATACGGTTTATGGTTGGGTGCCAGTAAATCTATAGACACGAGGCCTACGTATTTGAGCACCTTCGAATACTACCGGACTGAGCCACGATCGGACCTGCCAATTTGGGGTCAGAAGGCCAGAGCCTCAACCGTCTGAGCCACTCAGACCGGCTAATAAGCAACTTTGTATCATTGGTAATGCGAATGCAGGCAGGGGGGTGGGGAGGATAGCAGAATTTATTATACTTTCTTTCTCGTATTCAACTTTGAGTACCCCAACCACTACTGACAGTTGATAAGAGGGGGGAAATAGTCATTCGTCTCAAAATGTGAATTGAAGAAACCATAAAAAAAAACGTAGAGATTCTGCTAGAAGTATGTACAGTAACCCGCCAGTGAATAAGGAATTCTTCATTTGTTGTATTAAAAAAGGAATCAAATTGAATCTAGGTACCGGAACATTTCAAAATGGAGTATTTTATTACGTCCCACAAAACCGAGCGAGTGGCTGTGTGGTTTGGGTCACGTAGCTGTCAGCTTGCATTCGGGAGATAGTGGGTTCGAACCCCACTGTTGGCAGCTCCAAAGATGGTTTTCCGTGCTTTCCCTTTTTCACAAGAGGTAAATGCTGGGCTGTACCTTAATCAAGGCCACGGTCGTTTTCTTCCCACACCTAGACCTTTCCTATCCCCTCGTCGCCGTAAAACCTACCTGTGTCAGTGCGACGTAAAGCAAATTGTATGAAATAAACGTATCGAGGTGACGACATTTTGTTCCGTAGGAGTTCCTTTTGTGTGCCGACACAAGGTTGGCGTATTTGAACACTTTCAAATACCGTACCACCAGACTGAACCGAGATCGAACCCATGAACCTAAGTCAGCGCTCTACCGTCCGAGGCACTGTACAGCCCGGTTCAGACATTTAACTGTCAACATTATACAAGGAAAGCAACTACTGTAACACAGTGTAGAAATTCCATCAACATAATGTGCATTATACACGCTTCGAGACCCTGCCTGAAAAATCGATTTAAGTTTTTTTTTTTTTTTTTGTGTGTGTCTTTTTGTCGGCATTCAGATAATAATAATAATAATAATAATAATAATAATAATAATAATAATAATAATAATAATAATAATAATAATGGCTTAATCAGCTACAAATTAAAAAAAATCATTCACTAATCGGTGATAACGAATGTTATACAATTACAAGTATAGCAATCAAATGAATATATTTTACAACGATTAATGAAAAATTAAATACACCACACGACATACACGTGCGACTACTTCACTCAAGCTCAATATACTGCAAGATTTCGAGTCAGACACGCGTTTGCACTTAGCACGAGATACATTTACCAGCGGGAAGACTAGGCCTATATGGAAAAGTCCGTAACGTTTCTGACCACATTTAAGGCGTGCGATGTTTATTACGTCAGCGGAGGGCTGTAGTCAGCTCTTTCTGGAATGCCTTGTGAAGTCGCACTAGCCTTAATGGCACGTCGGAAATTTAATCAAATGTTAATTCGCTGCAAACAAAGAGTAGCTTTCGGCCCACGTCGATAGCTGCAGCACTACTCGTGCACGGCAAAATTACGCTTTCCAAGGCAGTGAGAAATCTCTACAACACACTAACAAAGATTGTTTAAATAAATTATTTACATAATGCTACACATGTAATAGAGGTACTTATAACATTTATGCAGCCAAATGAACAAGGACATTAACCGCACGTCAAGTCAACAACGTTCCACGAAAAGTAAATATGATCATGAGCATCCTCTTACATACTGTAACATGATGCGGTCTATTTTACACTACGATTTCAGGAAATTAACACATGTTTACATAATCTTCGAGCACAAACTGATCAAGACTGATCATCATCTACTTACAGAACGAATGTCTAGCCTATTTTTAGAAAGTATAAGACCCAGGCAATTTTAGATCAGTTAATCATCCCTTAATTACTTTTCATCACTTTTATTTTTAGTCCGCCTGGTAACTATGATAGTTAAGGCGTTGAAGTCTATATGGTCTGAAACCACGGTTATCCGGTTCGAGTCCCGTTGGTCGAAAACATTTTCACCATCAGAATGTTGGCCGGCCGAGTAGGGGAGATGGTGGTATACAATTTCTAATCACTAGATTGCGTCCGGAGAATGTCGAAAAGACGTAACCGAAGAGGATGCGGCGATAGAATGTGATGGCAGCTGCAAACGATGGTTCCATAAAGAATGTGCGGGAATCAGTGCACGAGATTTCGTCACTGTTAAGAAACAAAGATGCTCGCTCATGTGACTATGCAAAGCATGCAGGGACGACTTTGTAATGGTGAAAAATGGACGGGAAGAATTAAAAGCAATTCGGGAAGAAATTCGAAATCTAAGGGAAGTAATAAAAATACAGCGGTGGAAGAAATAAGAAAAGCGCTACCAAACACAGCGCAAATACATACAGGAAGAGATATAACTCCCGCAGCTATCAAAGTTAATATAAAGGATGAACTACAGACCAACAAGAAAGGACCAGTCCCCAATCCATCTAATAAGAAGTTGAATGAAAACACTGAAAGGGAAAGTATCACCGAGGATGGAAACCGGTAAGCATATATCAACAGAAAAGGTAGAAGTTTCATGGACTGAAGTAGTCAGTCAAAGACGTCCTCGTACACTTGTTATCAGAAGATCGAACCAAATACAAAACACTCATCTCCGAGCAGGAGATAAAATGGCCTGGCTGTATGTAGGCAATCTGCACCCAATGACAGAAAAAGACGAACTCATAAATCATCTTAAATACAACGGAATTAAGAACAATATAATGTGACCAATGGAACACCAAAGGAGAGAATAAAGCTTTCAAAGTGGGAATTAGCTTTGACTACCTAGCGACTGTGAGCTGTTCAGAATTTTGGCCCTCAAATGTCAAAGTAAGGAGATATATTTTTCACTCCTCAAGAGACACTGGAACTTTGCCCGGAACAAGAAATGAGAGCTCCAAATAATGTCATGATAGACAGAAAAGGGAAACTAAAGACTGTTTTATGGAACATTGAAGGGATAAAGAACGTGTTACAACTAGCTCCAAACAATATTTTTAGCGATTATGACATAGTATTGCTAACAGAGAGTTTCCTTACAGAAGATTGGGAACAGATGGTTTTTACTGCATTCACAATACCGCTAACAAAAGTAACATAGGCAGGCCTAAAGGAGGTACCTCTTGCCTTCTGAAACCCAACCTATCTCCATTTGAAGTGAAGCACCGGACAAATAACTTACTTCTCGTGATGACACCCCTTTTATACATAATCTGTGTATTTTCAACCAGACATTCTGGAAGAACATTTAATAGACGACTTAGCAGCAGCGATAAGTCCAGTAGGGAGAAATGATTCGCTGATAGTGACAGGTAACTTTAACTGTCGCATTGATGTACCGTCGCATAAAACTTCCACACTTCTTCATTTCATGGAACAAGAAGGTATGTCGCTGACTAACAAGAAATAAACAAAAACATACATAGGATATAATGGCTCAAGTACAATAGACCTTGTATTCATTAATAAGGGTGTCACTTTTATTCAACAGAAAGTCATTGACAATATTACCGTTAGAAAACACCTACCCATTGAAACAACTATACCCGGAAAGAGATGCGACTCCTACTAAAGTGAGCAAGAGCAAAGTATCAAGGAAACTAGACCTCACCAAACTACAAACAATCAAGATCTCTGACATACATCAAGCCATAAATGCAGGAAACATTGATGAAGCACTGTGGAAATTAGAGAATGCAATCAGAAATTCAGCTCAGCCTGCTGAAGAAAGACCCAGGAAAGCCAAACCATGGTTTAATGCAAAGTGCTTTCAAATAAGAAAACGAACAATACATGCTCTTCATGCAGTAAGAACACAGGAAACGAAAATTACACTGAAAACATATGCAGATCTCCGGAAGGAATACAAGTTCACCATCAAGAAAGCTAAGAAAGACTATCAAGAAAAGAAGGAGAAAACACTTCTAGAAGAAATAGAACAAGATCCATTCAGAGCACTAAAACCTGCACAACCAAAATTTCCAAAGGATATACCAACTGAAACATGGGAATATTACCTTAGTCTAGTTTTGCAAGAGAAAGACACCAGACCAGGAATAGACCATCACTCAAGTGCTTTCGATCCTATCACAGTAGAGGAACTCTCACTTGCAATAAGAAACAGTTAATACAGAAAGGCGTGTGGACCTGACTCGATATATAATGAATATCTGAAAGATGCAGCACCGATACTCGAAAAAAGGTGGACCGCTCTGATGAATGAATGCTTGCGACAGGGAAGAATCCCAGACTCTTGGAGAAGATCAAGAATTAAAATGTTGTATAAGGGGAAAGGCGACACCGGTGATCCTAATGCATATAGAGGTATTGCTTTGGAAAATACTCTCTTCAAACTTATAAAGAAGATACTTACTACAAGACTGACGCAACTAGTAGATGAGAAAATTTCGGAAGAACGATTCGGCTTCCGTAAGCAGAGATCGACATTGCAAGCTGTCAACTACTTTTTAGACAAATCCAGGACACTTAAAGATTTCCTAAACAGAAGGTATACGCAGTCTTCATACACTTCACTAAAGCTTTTGATCGAATCAATAGAAGCATACTAGTGAGAAAGCTCACAGAAATGATTGGTCTGGAACACCTCTACATCATAAGATTAAGGATATTCTACATAACAACCAGGTAGAAATAGATAACAGCTTAACCAGGTCTGACACTATTGATCAAACAAACGGAGTACTCCAAGGTGACCATTTAAGCCCTCTGCAGATGTAGTACATTTCTTACATCCTCAGAAAGTAAAAGTCGTTCTATATGCTGATGATATGGTCTTGACCTTAAAATCAAAAGAGGATCTTCAGGAAAACTTGAATCAATTAGCAATATGGGCCCAAAACAACGATCTTGAAATAAATCTTAAGAAAACAACGGCAATGATCTTTAGAAAGGGCGGAAGAACAGCGAAGGATGACATTCTTTATCTCAGAGATGAGCCATTGATTCAAACCTGTCACTTCAAATACCTAGGAATTACTCTTCAGACGCAAGGGAAAATATTCACACGTCATTTGAAAGATAAGGTTGTATGTGCTGTCAGATCAATGAATGACATTAGTCATCTCAGGGACATGTCTCTGCAATCGGCAATGAGACTCTTTCAAGCGAAAATTACACTTATCGCAACGTATGGGTTGGATATTATATAGGATAATTTAAGCAGAAGTAATCTAAGAGACTTAGAGAAAGTGAAAGCTATATGTTTAAAGAAACTGCTTTGCCTATCGAAATACACACCTTCGAGGCTGACATATGAACTAGCAGGAGAACCTTTCTTTATCGAAGAACTTCGACTGGATCACCAACTACCGTCCACAAGACAGTACAGCGAGGTACTACAAGAACTACTAACAAAAAAGATACAGCGAGGTACTGCAAGAACTACTGATGATCCCAATTGATTTCTACTCCACAACTGCCTATGAACTGAGACACACAGTGACCCGTTTCTCGGTGCACGGTTTTCACCATAGGATTTGTGAAACAGAGGTGTTCCATGTGCCCACACCACAGTGCATTTGTAAATTATGTAAAAAGATATGTGATAGGTATCACGCTCTTGTGTGTTCTAAGAGGTTGTCGTAGATAACAATTATGTAAATAGTTTAATGTAATGCACATTGTGCGTACTAATTCCTTTAAAAAAAAAATTCCAAATCTCTCCGCAGTGTTCATATCATGGAGTGAGGGTACATGATGCTGTTGATGGTGATTCGTCCGTCGGATGGGGACGTAAAGCATTGAGCAGACCCCTTTGTGTTATTCGACATTAGTTGGTTAAGTTCCGACACCGGGTTTAATTCTCTCCCTACTTCCTCCCCCTCCTCATCCAACATCCACACACGCAGGTCGCCGATGGGCGTCAAATAGAAAGGCCCGCACCAGGCGAGCCGACCATGTCCCCGACAGTCCCGGCAATAAATGCCACACGATAAATAAATAAACTTTTGTTTTTAAGCATATTCGTCTGCCCATCCTTTCTAGTGTCGATAAACTGTCTTACTATGGCATCTGTAGTCGAGAGAGGGAGACAGAGAGAGAAAATCAACGTATAGTAGTAAAATACTTCCGCTGCAATCAGAGAGAGAGAGAGAGAGAGAGAGGGAGAGAGAGAGAGAAATCGACGTGTAGTACTAAAATACTATCGCTGTTTTATTGAGGAGATAAATGGGGAAACTATTACTAACCTTCTGAAGGATACCGACGGTAACTTACGAAATGAATCGATGATGGCATTTTTATAACTTCCTACGGCGATATCTTCTTATTTCTTATAGGACAAAATTACAAAATGTTTGAAGATACTTCGTATAATGTCTTTGAAACAGTACCGCAAAATATTGTCAGTTTATAAGAAGAGCTGATTGTAAACAGAGAATTATGGACATGCATAGTTAATTCACAGAAACTTGCAGATTGAACTCAGCAAAGGCATATATATATATATATATATATATATATATATATATATATGGATCTAAAGGTGGTGATTTTGTACTAGGTATGTCTGCCTTATTCGTTACCATAGATCGTTGTTCAGGATGAGCCTCAGAAGTAGTTACACCGACATAAATAATAATAATAATAATAATAATAATAATAATAATAATAATAATAATAATAATAAACTATGGAAATTTTACTCACTGGAACTCTTTACGAACAAGTAGTTAATTCCTATTAGACACACCGTGTATTTTGGTCATTTTGTGTGTGTGTTTTCTGATCATCTGTTTCACTGTAGACTTCTGGTCGAGTGGCCATTATGTTGGTTTATGAGCACGAGAAGTTTTAATAAGGCACCATCTCAGTACTTTCCTGAAGTACGTGTGAAAATAGCCACTGTCAACACAGATTCGTTTCTGGGATCTCCGAATGGTGCACCAATGAGTGGTCAATTACTGATACAGAATTGTCACGTTGTTACACTAAGCAGTTTTAGAATTTGAAGCTATGCCATACTGCTCGATAAAAGTCACGAGAACCCAACATCGAACAAATTCCTCTCACGAGCAGCATGCTGTACATACAACTTGGATAGATACTGCTTTCAACACTAAATACATTAGTTCTAGGCAAACCTTACGCTCCATGACACAGCGACACGTGCAGAATAAATTACAGTCCCACTCAAACGGCTTGTACTTGTTCGAGGTCACTTCCTCTTCCTGCCCTTCGTAACAAAAGACTGTTTTAGTAATTAAAGTTCCCGCAGGAGTTCTTTTAGGTGCCAGTAAATCTACCGACACGAGGCTAACGTATTTGAGCACCTTCAAATATCACCGAACTGAGCTAGGATCGAACCTGACACTTTGGGGTCAGAAGGCCAGCACCTCAACCGTCTGAGCAACTCAGTCCGGCATTATTATTATTATTATTATTATTATTATTATTATTATTATTATTATTATTGTATGTTTTTATCAAATTCTTATCCAGTGCTCTGATCGTAGGATTATTCTACTTTCCCGCTTCTGTGGACTTCATTTTCCCAAATTTCCTCTTCCCCTGTGTTCTCCAAAGTCCGAAGGCTAGATACACCATGTTTACATCCAATGCCGGAAACAATGCCTTAAAACTGGCAAGTAACAATAGTGCAAATTAATACCCTTGCGTCCGACTCTGCTTGGTTACCGAGAGGGTGACCTGCAAGTGAACGGCGTCACTTCTTGCAAGTCGAGTAGTTCCTATCTGAGGCAGCACTGATACTGAATCAATCAATATCAATCAATACTGATCTGCATTTAGGGCAGCCGCCCAGGTGGCAGATTCCCTATCTGTTGCTTTCCTAGCCTTTTCCTAAGTGATTTCAAAGAAATTGGAAATTTATTGAACATCTCCCTTGGTAAGTTATTCCAATCCCTAACTCCCCTTCCTATAAATGAATATTTGCCCCAGTTTGTCCTCTTGAATTCCAACTTTATCTTCATATTGTGATCTTTCCTACTTTTATAAACGCCATTCAAACTTATTCGTCTACTAATGTCATTCCACGCCATCTCTCCGCTGACAGCTCGGAACATACCACTTAGTCGAGCAGCTCTTCTTTCTCTCAATTCTTCCCAACCCAAACATTGCAACATTATTGTAACGCTACTCTTTTGTCGGAAATCACCCAGAACAAATCGAGCTGCTTTTCTTTGGATTTTTTCCAGTTCTTGAATCAGGTAATCCTGGTGAGGGTCCCATACACTGGAGCCATACTCTAGTTGGGGTCTTACCAGAGACTTATATGCACTCTCCTTTACATCCTTACTACAACCCCTAAACACCCTCATAACCATGTGCAGAGATGATTAGATGATTACGCTCTCTTTTCAAAATATTATTTCCTCATTGTCCACAACAACTTGGAATGAAGGAGATATAGGCTACAAGGTATATTACTTTCTTCTTTTCGGGCAATTGCGGTAATAAGCTATATCTCAATAAATAATTACCCCGGCTGTCGAAATGCAAGTCTTTTTATTTGGACACCACCTGGAGAACTTTAGTATTAATAATTCCAATGCTGCGTTCTTGCTAACGGGTTGTGCCACTGCAGTTAACTACGATCAGCACACCCAGTACTGAAATCGAGGACTCTGATATAGATGGATTAGACGCCCGAGAGAATGTTACCAAACTTGCACCTAATGTATTATGATTATTTATCCGGCTCCTTGGTTGATTGATCATTTTAGTGGTAGGGTGGATCCCGGTCGGGCCGGGGATTTTAGCCGTATCTGAATAAAGCCTCTACCTTTTCATCTACACGCATCACATAAATAAAAATTAATAAATAACACAGCCTCAGCTGCCGCGCAAACCTTTCGAAGCAATGCCATCTAGGAGGCCTGCCTACCAATTTTGACATTCCGATTGTGCTGCTATCTAGTAACGAAAGCGGAGTTCTACTCGACAGATTCTATGAGTGAGAAGTGTGCTACCAGAGATCTTTAACTAGTCAGCAACAGTAACAAGGAGTATCAAGATTATTGACGGCCCTTCATAACCGACCACCACAGCTGAGATAGAACCACAAACTTGGGATAATGAATTGAACATTCTACCACTGATCCATCAAAGCAGCTAAGGAGCAAGTAATAGTTGATACGTCTTCCACATTGCGCTGGCGTTAATTAGGACATTTCCGTAAAACTCGGCCAAGTTCAGATGTGCGATACATATCACATGCGTGATCCCACCAGCGAGTGGGAAACGCGGCAAGGAAGAAGATTAGATTTATTCATCCTGACATATTATATGCCAACGGTCGTAGTCGTGTTGAAACACCGGATCCCGTGAGATCTCCGCAGTTAAGCAACATTGGGCGTGGTCAAGATTTCGATGGGTTGCCACGTGCTGTTGGTGGAGGGTAAGGGGATGGAGGAGCGGAAAGGAACTGGCCACCCTACCGCACGTAAACTCCGACTCAGGCACACCTCTGAGGAGGTTCAGACCTGCCTTCGGGCAGAATACACCCATACACCCTTACCTTACATATTATATGCAAATAGGAAGAACATGGCTCAGTATGGATCTACCAACCTTGGTCGTGATCGTGATCGACCTGTCATTTTAGGCACAAGAAGCTAGTACGCTAAATAGTAGACGCCGACATCTAGATGGTGACCACATATTTTCCATCTTGAATGTCCGATACTCTCTCCTTACAAATATTATTCAATCGTAAACACTCCAACCTACATAGTGCCGAGAATATGGAGAGTGGAAGTCTCTACTTTCCATTCCTTCAGGGGTTCTTACGAAGCCTGTATGGATACGAATGGTTAGAAAAACTATGTTCATTTACCCCAGTGTGACTCTTCGTTTGCTTCTTTTCGAGACTGAGGAAGATCTGGTCTTCAGTTCCTTGAACTGTACTGTGAGCGTGAAACCTGTTACCAATGTCAACCTGACACCTCCAAAGTGAAGTAGCGTGATACCACTGAACGGCCTTAAGTCACTATTCTATCACCAATACAGGGAACGCCATCTCTGTTTACAGTCAGGTACACCGAGGCGGTATTTTCACTGAATTTTTAAAATGTCGAATAAAGAAACCTCCACTTGCCACAAGTTTAAACTTGAGGAAATTCTTCATGCAGAAGCAAAAGATGGCGCATGCACGATTTCTATGCGTGTCGTGAGCCTGTCGGCACTGGTCTGTAATTAAGGTCCCAGCAAATAAGCACACCGCCCGCTTTATTATAGTGCTGTAATCTCTACTCCATTCTTATATTCTTCCTTCGTTATACCAGTATTCTCTCCCCTATAACCCACAGAAAGTAGATCGAATGATACATTATTATTATTATTATTATTATTATTATTATTATTATTATTATTCACTGTCAGGTTGGTGTACTACATGGCGTCCTAAACCTCATCCCTCCAAGTATTCCACCATTTCGTTTACACTTCATAAATCTCCCGTTCTAGAAGAATATCACCTACTGAACCAACCGATTGCACTTGTTGACAATCAAAAAGACTTAGGAGTGCATTTTGACAGTAAATTGTTGTTTTGTCTCGCACATAAACAGGCTCACCTCACGTGCTATGTCACTCCTTGGTTTACTCTACAGGATTTCTAACATCACAGATGTAAATGCCCTCGGAGCATTCTACGTTTTCTATATCTTACATATTGTTGAATACGCCTCTCTCCATTCCTGCTTCTTCACGTCTCGGCTACCTTAACCGTATACAATCTTTTTTCTGTGCTATGGTCAGAGTCAGGGTCCCTGCATGCCGCAGCGTAAGTACTATCCAAGTGCTTTGGGAAACTGAAACTCAAGACTCTTTCTGCTCAGAGGAAAGTATCCGACCTAAAGCTGCTATACAAAGCAGCAAATGATCTATTTAAGGTCTCCAGATTTAGTTTCCTTATTCCCCCTCCACGTCCCATCCCGTAGTATCAGAATTAAGGCCCTATTCCATATTCCTTACTCCCGACTTTCTCTCAGTCAAAGGTCCCTTTCTGTACGTATTCCAGCAATGTTTAATACATTATCTATCAACAAGAACCTGGACATCTTCGTAAAGTTTCCTTCCTTCCGTCATGATATTTCTCATATAACTTAATTTTCCTTCTTGTTCTTTCCTGTTCTGCTCCTGTATTTACTGTACATGTATTTTCCTTTGTTAATGTCGTTGTTTATGTAAATATGTATTATATGTGATTGTACAGCTTTTATTGTGTATATTTGTGTCCTTTGTAAATATTTATATATCTTGCATTTTAGATTAATATCTACTGTACTTAGCTCGGATCTTTGTAATTCGGCGTTGTGCTGTTGCTGATCCTGAATAAATAAATAAATAAATAAATAAATAAATAAATAAACATTTCGGTAGCTTATGACAAGATCAACAGCATCCAGAATTTGTGTGTATGTAAAGTCCGTCTGATATCATTTTTATTATTTTGGCATCTCCAGTAAATAAAGTATACTGCTTCGAAGTGTGATAAACAACCTGAGACTTGAAACAAGGAACCATGCAGAGAAACATCAGGGAAGCACACACTCGGGAAAAGCTAAATATCTGAACTTGTCACGGAGCTCGAGCTAAGAACAAATCACACTCTTAATCTTTACCGATGAAGGATAAAATATTCCAGGCTTTTTATTTATTTATTTATTTATTTATTTATTTACCCGGGTAGAAGTCCACTCAACCATTTTACTTTCTACGCCAAGGGTCAATTTTATTTACATGAATAACGAACTATTTACGAGAGTATTGTATCCCTTCACGAATTACAGGAGAGAGACCAATTTAACGTAGTCCGGCTCCTTGGCTGAATGGTCAGCGTAGTGGTCTTCGGTTTAGAGGGCCCTGGATTCAATTCCCGGCCGGGACAGATGATTTGATTACTTCCTCCAGTTCGTCTTAACACGCAACTTCAATTACACGTAATACATCGCACAACCAACCACCACAGAAAAGCTCAATAATTAGTACATACCCGAACTTAATGTATATTAAACACATGAGAAGACATACAGGGTGTAACTGAAATATACCGACAAAAAAATCAGGGATGTTCTTCGTGTGATGTAAACAACGATGGCGCGATGGGATTGGCGGAGAAAAGTTTTCGTTTTGAGAAAAGGTTATTTTGTTACTTGCGGGAGCGCGATTCAAATTGACGAACTCGCTGTATTTTCTGTGCCAGAGCGCAAGCTGCTGCCCGCTGCTATGCTTCACCAATGTTTCATTATACAATGAGTTCACAAAAATTGTTATGGCTACTTTTAATTCTTCAATTATTCTGATTGCGGACTGGTAAACTGACGATTTGGCAGCACCCCAGAAAAAAGTCAGGAGGCGACAAATCGCACTTGCCAGAACCCTCGTGAAATTATTCGTTTCCCGAATATATCACTTGCATGGAGCGATTGGAGATATGAGCTGTGGCTCAGTCTTGTTAGAAAAATGAACCTACCATTTTCGTTTCATTTAGTTCCGCAATGAACGGGTGCAAGATTTCATTACAGTAAACTTCTGAATCTACCGCGCTGTTAAAAAATATCCGCCCAGTAATTTGTAAACGTGAGATAGCAATCTGCACGTCAATCTTTTGAGAATGTAGTTGTGTTTCACAAATTGCATGTGGATGTTCAGATGGAAACAGTCTGGTATTTTGATTGCAAGTAACCAGTTAAAATGAAATCAAGTTTCATCGGTAAAAAACAAAAAATGATTTATTAACACTTCCTTTTCATGATGTTTAAACAAAACGTTGAAACCACTCGCAATAAATAAAAAGTCCTCTTCTCTGCGTCCGCGAACTTCAACTCCTGAACGACAGAAAATGTATATGCATCAAGATTTAGCTTCTTTCTTGCTGCTCTATGCGCTGTGAGGACAGATACGCCAGTTTGCTGTGTCAATTTCCGCACGGTTTTTAGACGGACTTTTAAGGAGCCTGTCACAAATATCCAAAAAATTATCTTCCGTTAAAAGTGATGATCTACAACTATTCGGAGCATCGAATACGACACCGCAGCTACGAAATTAACTTAAATCTCGCGCAGTATCACGATGCGGTAGAACTGAGTCGGGAAACCGTTCGCGAAATCTTATTTTGACTGTGTCCGTGTATTTGTCACTTTCCCGGGAAACGCACTCCACTAAAAACGTTCGCTCCTCTACAGTAAACATCTTAAATCTCACATGCTACTGACCACCTCCCATGACCTTCACTTTAATGTAGCACTACATCACGTTCGCCTCGACTGAAGAGTTTCCCACATCACCGCCAGCCGAGGTCACTGCGGAGACTCATTTCTAACGCACAGTATAAATCACACTGACAATACACTCGAGCTTATACACGACTGTTGACTGTTCGTGAATTACTGAATGGAACAGGTTAACCTGACACTAATTGGCACTAATGCTCTGCTAATTGCTTGGACCAGACCGGCTGCGGTCAGGTATAAGGAATTCTATTGTCACGGGAGTTGACTGACAAGGCCAAAGCTGAGGCCCAGCAAATAGAAAAAGGAATATGTATACCAAAAAATTGGTCTTCAACGTTCCATTGAAATACAAGAATCCTGGTTTGAATTGCAGATGCTAGTAAAATAACTTCTCAACGAGAAGAATAGCTTGAAAACATAACATATGGAACATGTTTAAAATAATGACTAATTATGTAAGGATACGAGAGTTTTTCTAAAATATGTACTATGCCCCGCAATATGGCCAAATATGAAAATAAAATGTCTTAAACCACTCTCAAATCCTAATTCGTTAAAGTACATTAAATGAAACTTTAATTTTAAAAATAAATATGTATCTACATAGAAATCCTAGCCCTGTAAATTACGATTTTACACGGAAAATGTCACGGAATCTCTACATGTTTACAATAGGCGATACACACAGTGACGGTGCACTCAGATCGGGATCGATAACAGGCCTCCGACAGGAGGCATTTGTCGTGTCTTGTAAAGTAAATGGTGCATTGACGGCACGTGTAGGACAGAGTACCCATTTCTGCTACTGACCACATTCGAACTGCGACACTGCTGCAAGAAAGATGGCAAGTGGATGTCGCCGCTCGTGTGGAGCGAGTCAGTGACATATCCTTAGTTTTGAAAAGGTTCAGGGAGAGACAAACGGTTGCCGATCGACAACGGACGGGACGCCCACACAAAAGAACTCGCAGAGAGAATCGGTATTTGTTGCTTTCAGCACGTTGTAGGCCCACTGCTGCTGCCACCTCGTTCTGCCAGAATCTTCGGAGGTCCACCTGAGTGAATGTGTCAGATCAGACGGTGCAAAATCTGCTGCACGACGGAGGATATGATGATGATGGTTTAAAGGGACCTAACATTAGGTCATCTGCCCCTAATGGTACGAGAATAGACAAAATGTAATGACAATTAAAATTCCAAAATTCATCCACTGACCAGAATTCAAAACGTGATAAAGAATGAATGAATATAAATTTAAAATAATCAGCAGAACCAACTCACAATACTGAAAGTTAAAATAATTCCAAAATCCATCCACTGGCTAGAATTCAAAAAGACGACGATCAACAATCATTATGAACTTAAAACAATCAGTGGACCGACCCGAAATGCTCCATCTTCCCATAAAACAACTTAAAACAATGGTATAAAATAAAAAGGACTGCTTCCAAAGCAAAAGCCTAAATCGATTATGCTTGTTGTCTAAAGGGGTCCAAAATCCAGGTCATCGACCCCTCATAATGGCACTAATCGCTGGTAACGTAGAACCATTGTGTTCCTCATGTAGCTGTACTAATCACAAGCAACGAAGACTCACGGTGATCCTCACTAATCACAGGTAATGTACTACACACAGGTAACTCAGACCTATGGTGTTCCTCACATAATGGCACCACTCATACGTGACTCAGACCCATGTGTCCCTCACATAGTGGTACTAATCACACGAGCTGCCTAGAACCGTGGTGTTCCTCACATAGTGGTACTAATCACAGGCTTCTCCCAGACCTGTGACGTTCTTCACATAGTGGTACTAATCACAGGCAACGTCAACCCATGGTGTTCCGCACACAGTGGTAACTAATCACGGGTACTGTAAACCCATAGTGATCCACCCCCGGTGATACAAATCACTGACCCATGGTGTTCCTCACATAGTGGTACTAATCGCAGGTAATCTCATTGTTCAAGTTCAATCATCCCTTGTTCACCCCTTTAAACAGACTCTTATGAGAGGCAGGGGATACTGTGGGTGTATTCTTCGTCTGCGTCCCCACTCACAGGGGGTGAAGGACATATGGAGGAAGACTGTGCCAGAAACTCCTCTCAAACCACACGATAGGGCAGCTCTTGTGAGGTCGGCAACAATTCCTAGCGCATGAAGCAGTGGAGGCGTACGCTTTCTTTTTTGATGAGGTCACCATAATCTTGCGCCCACACAACAGGAGGATATCTGGTCAGACATGGAACGAGCCCTTCATCTCAATAATATTATATACTTCAATAATCTGATAATTTTATGTTCAAAATCCCACATTACTATCTTTGTGCTTTTGTTGGGTTTCTGTTCCTTTCGCATAGCTGGCTGCATGTTGTTTTTCCGTCAGTAGCATATGAAGCACGCAGGCGGTCACGCTATTTTGGATCTCTGGACTGTCAACTACAATTCTAAGCACGGAACAGATGTTAGTACTGAATGGACACCATCGTACATTATGCAATACCACGTATCAACAGTAATAACATATCAAACGTTAAAATAAGCACTTCTCACAATAAAAGATGCAAAGTGCACTTGGAAATAGCATCCGAAAGAGCTCGTTTATATTATATGAGCCATTAATAGATTATAGCAATTAAGGTCCGATTCAAAGTTAATATCAGTATTGATCAGCCCGTATTTACAGTCCACGCCAGTGACAGTCTTGCGTGACAACCAAGATTGATTGTACCACAGGGAGATTTTATTTCTGTTACTGAACAACTTACTGTACCTCCTGCCATAAAAAATACCGATATCAAACACGCACATCGCACAGAAGACAGCTAACAAATTCCATTACTCCACATGCTGGCAGAAACGTCAGTCAGGAAAGTGAATACAATATTGTACGGGTAACAGAATATCCACTTCCCAATTCCCGAAACCCATCAGAGTGTGTCTCGCATTAATGCCGAGTAATTCCAATCGTCGAACAGAATGAATAATCACAAATTAAGACCAAGGACATAATAGAATTGCTGTAACATTAAAAAAATGAAATACAGAATGGCATGCTCCGTCTAATCATGGGGACATAGATTCTTCAAATCTCATCAAATCATCTAGGAAAAACTTTACAGACAATAATATCTAGGGTAAGGTGGTACAATTTCGATATGGGTACAATTTCGATCAAACTAAGGTTTAGCATATATTTTCCACTTCGGAGTGTTGGTAGAACTTGCCTAAGTGTGGCGTTACAGTGCGGAAGGTGTACTGTGTTGCTAGTGGTTGTGTCAAGAATACAGCAGTTTGTGCTTCAGAGATACATATTTCTTCTTGTTGCAAGGTGAGTTGACTTGCTTAGTTTTGTGCTCTGTTATAAAACTGCCTAGTTTTCACAGGCTGGCAGACAATGATATTGTGAGGTTAGAACCATGCTGTTTATTTCTGCGTGTGCTGGCACTACCACAGAGAACTCCTCTGCGACATGTGCTGCCATCTGTTGGCATGCAGGGATAGTATGTGACGATAGATACAGTAATACCAACAGTACATTTTCGATCAGCAGACAGGTACAATTTCGATACACTAGTACAATTTCGATCGGAGGAAATATATTGGTTTAAGCAGTTAAATAGCAATATTGTGTTACAGTAAAAGTCTTGTCCGCCTCCGTAGCGTAACGGTTAACGCTATTAGCTTCCCTCCTCGGGGAGCCTAGGTTCGATTCCCGGTACTGCCAGAGATTTATAAATGGCAGGAGAGGTGGTACGTGGTGAAAATAGTACATGCAGCTCATCTCCATTGGGGGTGTGGCTGCAAAGAGCTGCACCACCTCGGAACGAGGGCACAATCAGATAAAAAGGAATATCTTATTATGAAGCAAAAGAGGATGGTGTTGTTATTTAAGGATTTCAGAATCTAACTTTCTCCTGACTTAAAAAAAGAATGTTTTAATTTCCTACTCTCTGAGAAACAAACAATATGGTTCCTAACTCAAATTCACATTTATGATTTCATGGTATTCAGAAGCAAACACTGCCTTTATGAACTCATAGGTCGAACGATGTTTGGAATTTTATTCGTTTTCACTCACAAAATAAAATAAAATAGCCAATGCATTAGGTTAATTTATTGACAGGGCTGTATTCTGCACATTCTCATCCGAATGTATTCGTTTATTTCAGATGCCGCGGAAAAGACCAGAAAATAAAATTTATAATAAGTGGAATCAGATAGCGATGGGAGCGGCAGTGAACAGTGTAATTAATGGGCATCTAAGCATTCGAGGTGCATCAGAATTATATGACATTCCTTTCAGTACGCTACATGGCAAAATAAAAATTAAAAAGGAAATACAAGCTGGATTAAATCCACGAGTTGGAGACAAAATTGGTCGCCCAACGGTACTCACACTTGAAATGGAAGGGGCCTTAGTCGAGAGGCTTCTATCGCTAGAGCAACGAGGATTGGGTCTGACGCCTGTTCAGGTGAGGAAAGCTGCATTTGAGTTAGCTGAAACGAACAATGTCAAACATCCCTGGAGCTTAGATGATAAGATTGCAGGGATTGATTGGTTTCGAGCCTTTTTGAAAAGATATCCTAATTTAAGTCTGAGAAAACCTGAAGGTCTATCACGAGCCAGAGCTGAAGGGTTAAATAAAGAGGAGGTAAGTCATTACTTCCAAAATTTGGAAAATATTTTGGAAGAAAATGACATGTTTGATAAACCTGAGCTCATATACAATATGGACGAGACCGGCTTTCCTCTCAACAACAGACCTCCTAAAATAGTCAGTCGGAAGGGCAAACGCGAGGTTGTTTCATTAACAAATGTGGAAAGAGGAGAAAATGTGACAGTGGTTGCGTGTATGAGTGCATCAGGTTCGTACATTCCACCAATGGTCATTTTTAAGGGAGTTAGGAAGCGCCCTGAATTCCATGATGGATTACCTCCTGGTTCCATCGTGGAGATGAGCGATTCGGGGTACATTAACGAAGAACTTTTCATGACCTGGCTTCGACACTTCAAGAAATATAAAATGACAGGAAAGGTTCTAATCATTCTCGACAATCACGGGAGCCATACGAGCCTGCAAGCTATAGAATACTGTCGGGAGAACGAGATAGAATTTTTGGGATTGCCCCCACACAGTACACATGCTCTACAGCCGTTAGACAGAACATTCTTTAAGTCCCTGAAGGCTCATTACCACAGAAATGTAACCGAGTGGATTCATCGTAACCCCAATGAGAATCTTACTAAATCAAGATTCTGCCCTATTTTCTCTACTGCCTGGTATCAATCGGCGTCAGCTGGATCTTCTATCAAAGGTTTTCAGTGTACAGGAATAATGCCATTTTCTAAGGACACTGTTCCAGAAGAAAAGTTTGCTCCTGCTGCGTTATTTCAGTCCCCTATTACCTCATCTGTTGCAGCTACTTTCAGCAGTGCGAGCAGTTCATTTGAAACTCCAGCTTCTTCATCCCCTAGCATTCCAACTACTGCCAGCAGTATGAGCACTTCGGAAACGGGACTTGTCACAACATCAAACGAAGTAAATGAAGACAAGATCGACACCATAACGCCAGCATCAAACAAGAACTCACCCCAAGATGCTGTCAGAGTAATTCTGCCAACGCCAGAGAAGAAAGTGTCATTACGTAAACGGAAAACGCAGACATCAGTGCGACTGACTTCAGACGAAAATCTGGAAAAAATCAGAAGCAAGAGACGTCTTTTTCAACAGGCACAGAAGAAAAGTAACGATAAGGGTAAACACGGGTCTGCCAGTGTAGACGAAAGTATTATTCGAAGCAGAAGATTGCCAGCAAACGACGATGAGTGTGGATTTTGTTTGATGAACTATTACTGTGTACAATCAATGAAAAAAGGTGACTGGATTCGTTGCCAGAAATGTAATGTTTGGTATCATGAAATATGTGTTGGTGCAATAGGAAAAAAACACTTCGTATGTGGAAGATGCCAGTGATCGAAGTTGTACTGAGACATGCTTCTTAACTCGCTGACTAAATTTACAAACATATTAATCTGAATTTTACTTGAAAAATCTGAATATCTGCATTTAAAATGGAAATTATGAAAATTAATATTCATTAAATAAAATACACACTCGTCGAACCTTGTACTCACACTTACTTGTTACCTGCTTATTTACACATACGTTATTTGAAGGGCGCCAGCTGTCACTCAGTACAGCAATAATAGAATGAGACTCTTGACCATCTCTAGGGTGTGGGGTAATGAGCTTACTTTTGACAACATACCATACAAGTTCTGGGAAAAGGAGATTGGCGTTCGGTTTCCCCATTAATTTTGAGGTTAAAATATTTTACTGTCAATGAAATGAAACTATGAATTCGTTTGATAGAACAATATATATTCTTTAAATAATATATCAAAAAATAGTGAGTCTTGTTGCGATAAAACAGATGAGAATATGAAATTATGATATTGCAACTGAACGAAACTAGGCATGAATTTGAATTCTTCTTGACCGGACATTTAACAATTTATACGAAATATTTCCCTCACTGATTCACTTGACTGTACCTTCAACACTTTGAGTGTAATTACGACGTAATCCATTGCTCTGGTGTTTAATGTAGATGTGTCACGCCTAACGTGGTGATACATCCTTGCGACTGCTTCTTCTCCATATCATCTGACTTCTTTGTAAGTCAATATGGTATGACCTCTTGGTAGGTCCAGGGTTGCCCTCTCTGACTCCTTGGTAAGCCTTGCGTCCGCGTCTTCCACTAAGTGACGGACCAACCATTATTGGTCTCACTCTCTCAATGACCAATAATGGCTCACTGAGTCTTCACCATCTCTCGTTCACACTGGTTGGCTGACCACTTAAGGCCTCTTGATCTAGTAGACTACTTCACTGTACTGCATCCGTATAAGTAATGACTGACGCTACAATGTGCATCCACCTTATATAGACTTGGTTGACACAGCTACGTAATCTCCAAAAATAACAATGACATACTCCCACCTACGCGACAGATATTACACGCAGTGGTGAAATAGCCCCGCGGCGACGAGTCGATGCGCGCATATCTAAATAAAAACGATGACATAGCCATGGAGTGGCGATGACTTGGCAGAATTGCCAACAATATTGCACAATGCACCAACGTCACATCCGATCTCTGATATATACAACAATTCTCACTGTACAGGTATTGAGTGTTATACTACACATACGTATATATGTATACATCTAAGTGCAATCTTGCAAGCAACAGGCAATTGCAAAATTGAATAAAACGGATAATTACAATAATAGTACAATATCACAGATAACATAATAATAATACTGACATAATAATAATAATAATAATAATAATAATAATAATAATAATAATACAGATAAAATCATACAATAATAAAAATACAGATATCATCTTGTAACGGGATTTGAACCGTTACAATTCGCCTCCCTCATAAATAAATCGAAGAACAAAGAATCGATTGATTTATGAACAAAATTATATATATAACACTGACACAGATAAACACTTTAAATGAGTATACAACAATAATTTTCTTTTTCAACATCCATACATTTTATAAAATATCACAAATATGAGAATTCTTCTCGCACATTGCCATCGTAGATAACTGTCCAGTGTCCCATTCTCTCTCTTTCTCTCATACAAATCACAAGAGTATAGCACTTGATTTAACACACACAAATAATTTTCAATCAATATACAACATTCTTCTCCTTTTTTTTTTAACATATCAAAATATTTTGTGAAATATCACTTATATGAGAACTTTTCTCGCATATGGTTATCGCAGATAACTGTCCAATGTCCTGTTCTCAGTTTTGTCACACAGAACATGACAATGTAGCACTTATTCTTCCAATGCACCAATACGACACTTGGTTCACACGCTAATTCATGTATGTTAATTTTATTTTGCCAGTTTCTCACAAAATTTAATCATCTTACTCTTATTTCAACAAATCTCACGTGAAATACTTCTTTAAGTTCTTAATGTTGTAAGTACCGACAATCTTCCCTTCCTGATCTTTTAAGGAATATGCACACTTCCCGATACGGCTCACAATAGTGAAATACCCCTGATACAAAAGAAAGAATTTAGACACATTTCCCGCCTCTGCAGATGATGAAAATGGAACTCTGAGTAGCACTCTGTCACTCAAACTGAATCAATTTTGCCCTCATTAACTTACATCTCAACAAATCACATCCTCCTTGGCAACAATAATTAAAGAATCAATACTATGGCTACAAGATGGTTCAATTATTCCGTAATCCAGCATAATGTTTATTTGTTCTAAGACTTCACTAGCATTTTTAAGTTGAATGGGGTACTTACCTCCCACAAATGATGAATGGTCATGTACTACAAATTTATATTCATATACGTGTTCTTCCTCACTTACCACTAAATACATCTCGATGCTTACCTAACATCGAGCACAATTACTCCTCCTGTAATTCACTCAAATTACCTCACGTCACTGCCTCATACCGACTATCCCTCGGATACTGGTCGTTATAGACACCTGACACACTTCAACACATTTCCTCTCACTAGGAACAACTTCACTTACCTCTCATATATTTCAAGGAACACACGTCACCAACACACTTACCTCAGACCATCATAATTAATACGTACTTCTTTGCTAGATTCCTCCCAGAACAAACACACACTACCTAAATTAAAGTCTACTCTACTTCCATGATTTGCAACCAAGTCAGCTCCTAAAACAACTGAATACACAAGTTCGGGTACAACAAGACATAGTTGAAACTTACAATTATCTTTACTTATGATAGGTACCGCTATTAATTTATTTACTCACTTTGACTCACCCAACGGCTGTTATAAGATCTGATAGTACCTTCACTTACCTTCTTCATATCACAATTTCCCTCATCGGAGTTATTCCCTCACTACTTACATCACATTCTCGGCATTACAAGTACTTACATCACTATAACAGATCACTTCTTACGTCTAACTTACTTCTACCATTAATTACTTCATTATCTACGACTACGTCACTACTTAAATATCTCACTTAACATTACTTAGGTCACAATCACACTACTCTTAAATCTACTTTCCCTACATAACTACTTATACTAAATACCTGTTCATTTTCTACCTTCAGCCTGTCCACTTACCGGTAACTTACCCGATTCCCTGTGAATCTGAAATACTCTGGCTTGATAACGACACCTTGATAACCTTCATATTATGACTATTATAATCCCTCTGATAACTCAAATCCGTACGCCTCCCATCTTCCGATTCTCTCTGATTACTCCTCTGACCTTCTCTCTCATAACTCAAATACATACGCCTCCCATCTTCCGATTCTCTCAGATTACTCTTCTGACCTTCTCTCTCATAACTCAAATACATACGCCTCCCATCTTCCAATTCTCTCTGATTACTCTTCCGATCCTCTCTCTCACAACTCAAATCCATACGCCTCCCATTTTCTGATTCTCTCTCGTTACTCTTCTGATCACTATCACCATCAACACAACTATTAATCCTCTGCGGATCATGATCACCCCCTCTCCTCTGATACACGGCTAACATTTTCCCCCTTCTCTCTACAATATTACTTTCCCTAGACATCATGCGCTCTCTCTCGCGCGCGCGCCCTTGCACACATTCCTTCCAAAGCGTATCAATGAACTTGCCTTTAATTTCTCCTAAATTAGACACATTATTCCAGTACACTCGAAACCATATTTTACTTTCACCGATAAAAACACTGGACAAAATCTCCAACACGTATTCCCATTCAATAACATTATTCCTCAACTTACTTGCAAATCTTTTCTCGACTACTTTTACAAATTCTGTAGTACTGAACTGTTCTCCAGAAAACCCAGTTAAATCACGATCCCTACTGAACAAACCACTCGCTACTATCACGTCTAAACCTGTCTTACCTCTACCTTTCTGCCGTATCACTTCCTGGCAGTTTACACCTTATTCTTCTTCTTCTTCTTCTTCCGCTGCTCTCTCAGAATTCTCTCCCACTATTCTCACGTCCTCCTGCAATTCTTCTTCTCTCTTTCTCACCTGCTGTGATAGCGTTTCCTGTTCGTTCCGTAGTTCAGTGACCTCCACAAGTTTGCTTTCAATTTGTTCATTTCTACTAATCTGTTCCCCCATCTCTTCCCCAACTGCATTGGAAATCCTGTCCAATCTCTTCTCGACTACCTCATGAATTTCTTCCCGATTACTAGAACTTTTATCACTTAATTCTACGATATTCTCTGTACAAGTTCCTTTGACATGCTCAATTTGAGTATGAAGCTCGCTCCGACTCGACTTCATTTCACCTCCAATTTCAACACACTCTTCATCTAACTTATTTTCTAACTTAGATTCTAATTTAGATGTTTGATTATTTATATCTAATATCTTAGTATCTATATTACTAATGATCGCATTGTAATTTTCTTTATTACTGCCAATTAATTCTTCCATTTGTTTCTTATTATTTTCATTACTAATACCAATCATTTGTTCCATTTTATTACTACAGTGACCAATCACTTCTTTCATCTGTTTATTCCTATTTTCGATACTACTACTAATCATTTCTTCCATTTCTTTATTATGATTTTCAATTAATTCTTTCATGTGTTTAATCCTATCTTCACTCAGTTTCTTACAGTTTTCATTACTGATCTCGATAAATTTGGCCATCATCAAATTTATAAAATCTAGGTTCATTCCCCCCGCGATTTCTTTTTGAGTTTCAGTATGCTTCTCAATTTCTGCACTTTCCTGAATTATCTCAGAACCTTCCATCGTGCTCACCTGCTCCCTATTTTCAATCTCACCTTGGATGTCCGCAGAAGCAATGACCTCGTCACATGACTTGTTATTGTCTTCCTTGTCCATCTTTGGTTCACTAGTGATAGTACGCGATCTCAAATTAATTTCCCTCTTCAAATCCCTTGACATATCCCCAAAATACAAATATATATCACAAACTTACACTCCTGACATTTACCGATAATGATTCCGTTGGCTTAAATTGTGCATACTCCTCCCAAAATGAACCTATGATATGCTGTCATTCAGAACAGATTCTGAATTTATTCGAGTCCCACGTTGCGTCGACACATTGAGACATGCTTCTTAACTCGCTGACTAAATTTACAAACATATTAATCTGAATTTTACTTGAAAAATCTGAATATCTGCATTTAAAATGGAAATTATGAAAATTAATATTCATTAAATAAAATACACACTCGTCGAACCTTGTACTCACACTTACTTGTTACCTGCTTATTTACACATACGTTATTTGAAGGGCGCCAGCTGTCACTCAGTACAGCAATAATAGAATGAGACTCTTGACCATCTCTAGGGTGTGGGGTAATGAGCTTACTTTTGACAACATACCATACAAGTTCTGGGAAAAGGAGATTGGCGTTCGGTTTCCCCATTAATTTTGAGGTTAAAATATTTTACTGTCAATGAAATGAAACTATGAATTCGTTTGATAGAACAATATATATTCTTTAAATAATATATCAAAAAATAGTGAGTCTTGTTGCGATAAAACAGATGAGAATATGAAATTATGATATTGCAACTGAACGAAACTAGGCATGAATTTGAATTCTTCTTGACCGGACATTTAACAATTTATACGAAATATTTCCCTCACTGATTCACTTGACTGTACCTTCAACACTTTGAGTGTAATTACGACGTAATCCATTGCTCTGGTGTTTAATGTAGATGTGTCACGCCTAACGTGGTGATACATCCTTGCGACTGCTTCTTCTCCATATCATCTGACTTCTTTGTAAGTCAATATGGTATGACCTCTTGGTAGGTCCAGGGTTGCCCTCTCTGACTCCTTGGTAAGCCTTGCGTCCGCGTCTTCCACTAAGTGACGGACCAACCATTATTGGTCTCACTCTCTCAATGACCAATAATGGCTCACTGAGTCTTCACCATCTCTCGTTCACACTGGTTGGCTGACCACTTAAGGCCTCTTGATCTAGTAGACTACTTCACTGTACTGCATCCGTATAAGTAATGACTGACGCTACAATGTGCATCCACCTTATATAGACTTGGTTGACACAGCTACGTAATCTCCAAAAATAACAATGACATACTCCCACCTACGCGACAGATATTACACGCAGTGGTGAAATAGCCCCGCGGCGACGAGTCGATGCGCGCATATCTAAATAAAAACGATGACATAGCCATGGAGTGGCGATGACTTGGCAGAATTGCCAACAATATTGCACAATGCACCAACGTCACATCCGATCTCTGATATATACAACAATTCTCACTGTACAGGTATTGAGTGTTATACTACACATACGTATATATGTATACATCTAAGTGCAATCTTGCAAGCAACAGGCAATTGCAAAATTGAATAAAACGGATAATTACAATAATAGTACAATATCACAGATAACATAATAATAATACTGACATAATAATAATAATAATAATAATAATAATAATAATAATAATAATAATAATAATACAGATAAAATCATACAATAATAAAAATACAGATATCATCTTGTAACGGGATTTGAACCGTTACAGTACCAGTAGGTGATCATAATTGTACCCGGCGAGGTACATTTTCGATCAATTACATTAAACTATGTTTTTTAATCTTGTATCTAAACTAACCACTGTTATATAGTAATACATATAGGAATACATTCACTACATTTCAGAGTATTTGTAACACTATTTAAATTCACTCTAGCTTATGTATTTTTTCCGTGGCAGCGAAATTTGCCTTTAGTGATCGAAATTGTACCACCTTACCCTATGCTTAAATTTAAGATAAACTTTTATCCTGGTCTGAAATTTAGAATGAGGTACTCTCGGGGAAGTGTGAAAGCCGAGTAGGATTGCCACTGGCTTCTCATCAAGGTAGCCATGGTTTGAATCCCCGCCAATACATGTGGTATTTTTAAGTGAAAATATCACGTCGTAATGATTCGAATTCCACGTAAAATTAGAGATACCGTGACTATGATGGAATGTCAACAGTCACGGCAACCTACAAGCTCGTTTGGTTTGTTTGCTTGTTTATTTTTCTCTTTACGCTCAGTTTCGGAACTATGGTAGATGTTTGATCCGAGTCAGCGAACACGGTCGTCGTAATTGCCATGTAATACGACAAGCGTAACCAAAGAAAAATCGCACAGAGGAGATGGAATAAGAGAAAGCAGTACGATCGAACGAGCTGGCCACCAGTTCAGGTCGCGTACCTGTGGGCTTGCATTCGGGAGATGGTGTGCGAATCCCCATCGTCAGCAGCCCAGATGTTTTTCCGTCGTTTCTTATTTGCAGACCAGCACAGCCACATGCTGGGGCTGTATCTTAATTAAAGCCATGGCAGCTACTTCCCCAATTCTAGCTTTTTCATATCCTTCGTGTCGTCGACAATTTTGGATTTTTATATTTATTTTGCTTTACGTCGCACCGACACAGATAGGTCTTATGGCGACGATGGGATAGGGAAGGCCTAGGAATGGTAAGGAAGCGGCCGTGGTCTTAATTAAGGTACAGCCCGAGCACTTGCCTGATGTGAAATTGGTAAACCACGGAAAACCACCTTCAGGCCTGCCGACAGTGGAATTCGAACCCACTATCTCCCGGATGCAAGCTCAGAGCAGCGCGCCCCTAACCGCATGGCTAACTCGACCGGTATGTGGATGCGTTAATACGTTAAACCATTAAAAAACATACATACATACATACATACATACATACATAAGTTATCATTATAGACTTATGGCTTTAAGGCGTTCAGTCTGCAAGCCTCTCTGAATTTACTAAACGTCGCCACAATCCTCGATTTGCAACTAGTGTTGTGGCCTCATTTAGTTCTATACCTCTTATCTTTAAATCGTTAGAAACCGAGTCTAACCATCGTCGTCTTGGTCTACCTCTACTTCTCTTACCCTCCATAGCAGAGTCCATTATTCTCCTAGGTAACCAATCCTCCTCCATTCACCTCATATGACCCCACCACCGAAGCCGGTTTATGCGTACAGCTTCATCCATCGAGTTCATTCCTAAATTAGCCTTTATCTCCTCATTCCGAGTACCCTCCTGCCATTGTTCCCACCTGTTTGTACCAGCAATCATTCTTGCTACTTTCATGTCTGTTACTTCTAACGTATGAATAAGATATCCTGCGTCCACACAGCTTTCGCTCCCGTAAAGCAAATTTGGTCTGAAAACAGACCGATGTAAAGATAGCTTCGTATGGGAGCTGACTTCCTTCTTACAGAATACTGTTGATCGCAACTGCGAGCTCATTAGCTTTACGACACCTTGATTCAATCTCACTTACTATATTACCATCCTGGGAGAACACACAACCTAAATACTTGAAATTATCGACCTGTTCTAGCTTTGTATCACCAACCTGACATTCAATTCTGTTGAATTTCTTACCTACTGACATCAATTTAGCCTTCGAGAGGCTAATTTTCATTCCATACTCATTGCACCTATTTTCAAGTTCCAAGATATTAGACTCCAAGCTTTCGATACAATCTGCCATTAAGACCAAGTCGTCAGCACAGGCCAGACTGCTTATTACACTTCCACCTAACTGAATCCCTCCCCGACATTTTATACCTTTCAGCAGATGATCCATGTAAACTACGAATCCCTGTAAGTACCCTGAACTCATTCTACCATCAATTCTCACTGAAGCCCAACTGTCAACATAAATTCCTTTGATTGCTTTTAATAATCTACCTTTAATTCCATAGTCCCCCAGTATGGCGAACATCTTTTCCCTCGGTACCCTGTCATACGCTTTCTCTAGACCTACGAAACAAACACAGCTGCCTACTCCTCTCGTAGGATTTTTCAATTACCTGACGCATACTGAAAATCTGATCCTGACAGCCTCTCTGTGGTCTGAAGCCACACTGGTTTTCATCCAACTTCCTCTCAACGACTGATCGCACCCTCCCTCGATAGTTGTTGCAATCCTTCCTGTTCCCTTGCTTATAGATAGGTGCAATTACTGCTTTTGCCCAATCTGAAGGTACCTTACCAACACTCCATGCTAATTTTACTACTCTATGAAGCCATTTCATCCCTGCCTTTCCACTATACTTCACCATTTCACATCTAATTTCATCTATTCCTGCTGCCTTATGACAATGGAGTTTATTTACCATCCTTTCCACTTCCTCAACCACAATTTCACCAACATCATTTTCCTCCTCCCCATGAGCTTGGCTGTTCACAACACCACCAGGATGATTTCCTTTTACACTGAGAAGATGTTCAAAATATTCCCTCCACCCCTCCAGTGATTCCCTGGGATACATTATGAGTTCACCTGAATTACTCAAAACACTGTTCATTTCCTTTTTCCCCTCCCTTTCTAAGATTCTTTATTATTGTCCACAAAGGTTTCCCTGCTGCTTGACCTAGCCTTTCAAGGTTGTTACCAAAATCTTCCCATGACTTCTTTTTGGATTGCACGTTATAAATTTCATATTAGAGCCCGTATTCTCAAAGTATCAACTTGTGAAAATTTAGATTACAGTATTGTAAAGGTGGAATTATAAAATCTAAATCTTCTTTTTGGATTCAACAACTATTTGTTTCGCTCTGTTTCTTTCATCTACGTACAGATCCCTGTCTGCCTCGGCCCTTGTTTGGAGCCATTTCTGATGAGCCTTCTTTTTACGTTTACAAGCTGCTCTCACTTCATCATTCCACCAAGATGTTCGCCTTTTCCCATCTTTACACACAGTTGTTCCTAGGTATTCCCTTACTTTTTCTATTACAGCATCCCTGTATGCCACCCATTCACTTTCTATATCCTGAACCTGCTTACTGTCTACTGTTCGAAACTTCTCACTAATCATATCCATGTACTTCTGTCTAATTTCCTCGTCCTGGAGATTTTCTACCCTTATTCGTTTGCAGACAGATTTCACTTTCTCTACCCTAGGCCTAGAGATACTTAGGTCACTATAGATCAGATAGTGGTCTGTATCATCGAAAAATCCCCGGAAAACTCGTACATTTCTAAAAGATTTCCTGAATTCAAAGTCTGTTAAGATATAGTCTATTATGGATCTGGTACCCCTAGCCTCCCATGTGTAGCGGTGAATAGCCTTATGCTTGAAGAATGTATTCGTAACAGCTAAACCCATACTAGCACAGAAGTCCAGCAAACGCTTCCCATTCCCATTAGCTTCCATATCTTCCCCACATTTACCAATCACCCTTTCGTATCCTTCAGTTCTATTCCCAACTCTCGCATTGAAATCGCCCATTAGCACTATTCTATCCTTGCTGTTGACCCTGACCACGATGTCACTCAATGCTTCATAAAACTTGTCAACTTCATCCTCATCTGCACCCTCACATGGTGAATACACGGACACAATTCTAGTCCTAATTCCTCCAACTGACACATCTACCCACATCATTCGCTCATTTACGTGCCTAACAGAAACTATGTTCCGTGCAATGCTATTCCTGATAAAGAGCCCTACCCCAGACTCTGCCCTTCCCTTTCTAACACCCGTCAAGTACACTTTATAATCTCCTATCTCTTCCTCGTTATCTCCCCTTACCCGAATATCACTTACTCCTAGCACATCCAGATGCATCCTCTTTGCTGACTCAGCCAGTTCTACTTTCTTTCTTCCATAAGTCCCATTAATATTGATAGCTCCCCATCGAATTTCATTTCGTTCGCCAAGTTGTTTCCAAGGAGTCCCTCGCCTGTCAATTAGGAGTGGGACTCCGTTACTCCCATAGGTCCGAGGCTTGCTTAAAATGTTCTGAGCTCGGTAAATTCATGAAGCTGGATGCCACCCTACTTGCACATAGTCCAAGTGAGGATCTCTCCTCTAACGGGTTATGGACCACCGGTGAATTGTATAGTCCTAGCCGCCTGAGCACAAGGAGGGCCATGACTCAGAATATGTCGAGATGCAACCTCCCATTCCATAGCAACTGATACCCCGACTCTCGGGACCACTTACTAGGCCACTCAGCCGTTGCCCATCGTTCACGAACTAGGAGGTGACTACAGTAACCCACAAACATGAACCATCCATTTTTAAAAACATGTTTTTAAAAAGCAATGCCACAGATGGTAGAGATTTACCTTTAGGAAGAGTAAGGACTTCAGGACTCAAGGCGTACATATGAGGACAAGGACTGATAGTTGCTGACTGTAATACTGGTGGCGAGCTTTGACATCGGTGCAGCTAAAGGAAATTGGTCAGAAGCAATAGCAATGCGTGGCGCGTACGACAAATGAACGAATGCGCAATGCTGCTATGAGTAAGGATAGTGCTTGTGTAGTAACTTGTGAAACTACAGATGGTAGAGATGTTCAGTGCTCTGCAAGGTTGGCGAAAGGAAGTGGACAGCAGAACTTGCAGAAGTCGTGGGCGTCGGAATAGCTGACTGCCGGTTCGAGTTACGTCCAAGGTCCAATACACGGACAGAAGACAGGAAGAGAGAAATAGTGGCCAGAGGTAAAAGTTTAAGTTTAAAGTACTTCTTGTCCGAAAAGGGCAAGTCACATGAGAACAATATGGAGAAATAAATGAGAGGTCAGTATCTTAGAAGCAGAGAAAACTAAGGTAATAAGAAGTAAGGCTACTAACCTGACAGAGGCTAAATATAAAAAGTAACTAGAATGGAGACTAGGATGTTTGAATATAGGATATTTTTGAACAGGTTAGGAAATTAACAGGTGAAACTGCTAATGGCCGAAACGGACATTGTTACCTTTGTTGAGAGTTCGATTGCACTAGCATAAGAAGTCCAGGTACATGGTTTGAAAATATATAGCAAGACAAGAGATAGATCTTGTATGGATAAATATCCTGGTGGAATACTAACTTAATAAGGGACGATATACAGGAGAAAATATAACTCACAGAAACAGACGAATTTCTCTAGATAACAATCAAGACTCTCCTGAAGAATCCCCTTTTGTAAATAAAGAATTCTTCCATGATTTGGCAACAAAAATAAACAGATTAAGAAGTATTTATGAAGATGTAGGTATTGTGCTGATGGGGGACTTCAATCCACTAATTATTAATATGATAAGTACGGAAGAACTGGTCTGAGTTGTTATCAAGGAAATATTAAGAAGAGATTAATGCCCAAATATATATAGAGGGAAGACATCAACAAAGATTTCTCAAGGATTATTTTAAAGGGAGAAGTTTCGACATTATGAAGATAGAGATAAGACTTACGGTTGAATATAACTAAATAGATGCGACAACACAGCTTATAGACAATACTATATTAATAGGACGGAAGGTGCGAGTGCATGGAATATGGGTAGTACACTGGTTTCATGTTCATCCCTGTTTATCCCCCTTATACCGTGATACAGTATCATTTCAGAACAATGAATAAGCATTCGTAGTTTCGATTTCTTTCTGCAGCTCATCCTAGGTCCACCCTGGCTCATTTTGCGCTTTGGCTGGGGTTTCAAGTCCGATGCCCTTCCTTGCACCATGTAATTTTTAAGGTGACCGTTTCACCCTACAATCCACTGGAATTCGAATCTAAACCATTAGCCAAGTCACTGCACCAATCACGCCCCCTACTTTGAAACAAACGAACTCTTCTTATTGTACCGTCTCCTCATAAAAGGTTGGGGTATTTTTTTCCTATTTGTACGTTCCCGTATCAGAGTTGCCATATCGTGGATGTCAAACCACTGTCGGAGGTTACCCATCCATGTCCCTTCTCTGGCTCATATCGACGAGACTTCACACCATTTCACGTCTCGACGGAGTACCTCCTCGCTGGTGATGTGGTCCACCCAGGCTGCAATCCGTTCAGTGACCAAGTCCTTAGTGCTCATCCTTCGACACCGTCAGCGAGTTCACAGTTATACACAAGATGTTTTGATTTCACAAACATACTTCTTGCAAATCCACTATAGACAATACTGGACACTTGCGAATTCCCCCGTAATAAACTGAGAGACATGTTGCCAGTGGCGAATCTGGCGGGCCGATCAACAACAGGCGGCGAGATTGAAAATACAAAAGTTGCATGTTAAAATGGATAGAATTAATGAAACAAAATAATGATTCTTGCTTTTTTCTACTAAGTTGAATGTAAATACTGATAGAAACAATGAAACTCCATAATGATTTCGTTTAGTCCGAATCCTTCGCTGAATGGTCAGAGTTGAGGCCTTCGGTTCAGAAGGTCCCGGATTCGATTCCCGGCAGGATTGGGGATTTTAATCACGTCTGATTAATTCTCGTGTCTCGGAGACTGTGTGTTTGTGTTTGTTCCAACACGTTTATCTTCATATATTCAGACAACACACTACACTTCCAACCACCAAAGAAGCACGCAATAGTGATTACTAAACCTCGGATTTTTAGGTGCTTAAATGTTATTTCAGCTGCTTAAAATAGACTCTCAAATCGGTTCTGAAATATTTTTAGGCAGCTTCAATTTTACGTATTTGAATAGGCATCAATTACAAACCATGTTTATTTTCCTAAATTGATAATAACTCGTTAGCGGGAAATATAAAATTCACCTCTTTGCTGCAAACGTCACAAAATATATATTTTTACCATCCGATGTGAAATGGGGAAACTCCTGTAAACACTTTTTAATTAAAGACGACTTAGAACCTGACATTTTCGGCATAATTCATAGTATACAGGACACTCACTTTTATGCCGTCCTGTTAGGTGCGTTGGCAATCAATGTCTTGCTATATCTCGCAAAGTGGCACGTTTTCTCTATAGTACAGGCCTATTTGCTTCTAGTCATGCCGATTCTGGTTGTGATTTCTACTTCCGGATCCCATTCTTGTGTTAACCAGCTTCCTAGTTACTTGAATTTTGCCACCATTTCAATGAGGGTTTTTTTAAGCCAGCCTAGTGGCAATGATCGTTAAGGCATAAAGTCTATATGGTATGACACACATTAGCCGGTTCGAGTCCCGCTGGTCGATACAATGTTCACCATCATAATGCTGACCGGCAGAGTAGAAGTGGTGGTATACAATTTCTAATCACTAGAGTGCGTGCCAAAAGCCTGGATTCATTTCCAAACCTCTGGGCAGTGTTCATATGGAGTGAGGGCATATGACGCTGTTGATGGTGATTCATCCGTCGGATGGAGACGTAACGCTTTGAGCAGACCCCTTGGTGTTATTCGACAGGAGTAGGCTACGTGCCGATACCGGGTTTCATCCTCTCCGTACCTCATCACCTTCATCCCCCGCAGGTCGTCCATGGGAGTCAAATAGAAAGACCTGCACCAGGCGAGCCGAACATATCCTCGGACACTCCCGGCAATAAAAGTCAGACGATACGAAAGTAATATGTTAACAGCGTTGGTGATTTTCTACTAGCTTATTGCCATGAACTCGAGAAACCTGCAGCAGATCTCTACGGAGCCCATACGTCAGTATTATTATTATTATTATTATTATTATTATTATACCATGAATTTAGTTTCTGTGTGGTTATTTTAAGGCAACTCCTTTATTACTTCGTTTTTACTGTCGAGAAGTAACCGAAGGTCTTCTAAATTGTCAGCGTATAACAGATATTTTCTGCACAGAGGATGATGTCTATTTGATTCCCGTTAATCTTTGCTCCTTTTCAGCTTCATCAAGAGCAATTCAAAAAATGGCTTCATAAAGACATTGAACGTGATTACAGCCTTACCTCACTTTTTTATTTGAATCGTGATCTCTTTTCCAATTTTGACGTGAGCTGTTCGGTTTCAATACAGCTTCTTGATGATTTTTACATCTTTAATGCCTATCCCTGCCGTAGTCGTGTTGGTTTGAATACCCCTTACAACAGTTTTATATACTGGCATTAAATGTTCATAAGAACTGATTCATTCGTAATGTAGTTTATAATATAATACTTCTTTCCATACAATATCCATTGTGCTTCGACCATTCGACCAAACGATATTGCCCGAAATAGTGCCACATGCAATTGGCCCTGACTGAATACTGGTTCGGGCCTACACACCCACGTTTTTTAAAAGATTTTATCCCTGCGCTTACTATACCGCTTTTCACGAGAGTTTCATCCTGATGTAAACAAATAGGCGGAGCACGTTGCCTATGCACGTGGACATAGACGTAGTTGATTGGAGAAGCATCCGTCGCAAGTAGTATAATTGGACAGTTCTGCCGCCTCCTCCTCCTCCCGCGGGAAATTTGAATTTTGGCGGGAAATTTGAATTTTGGCGCGAGATTTGAATTTGTAAACAAAGCCACGTGCTTTTTGACAGCTGTCATCGACAACAACGCATCGCTAACCTCACTGCTGCCATCTTGACGGGCCTAAACCTCAGTGGTACCAACTTAACCTCACAAGCGCGAGGTAAACAAATCCACGTGTTTTTTGACAGCCACGTGCTTTTTGACAGACAACAACGCATCGCTAACCTCAGTACTGCCATCTTGACGGGCCTAAACCTCAGTAGTACCAACTTAACCTAACTAGCGCGAGGTAAACAAATCCACGTGTTTTTGACAGCCACGTGTTTTTGACAGCCACGTGCTTTTTGACAGACAACAACGTATCGCTAACCTCAGTACTGCTATCTTGACGGACTCCATGTACTCGATACAACATGTGATCAGAACATTGATTGATGTGTTCAGAACACAAAATAAGTGATCAAGACTAGAATCGAACACTGTACTCGATACAACATGTCAGGGGATACCCTTGTTCTAAGAAGATCAGATTGAATCATAACAAGACTAGAATCGAACACTGTACTCGATGTCGTTAACTTCAACATGTGATTAAAACATTGTTTGGTGTGTTCAGAACACTACATAAGTAGAATCGAACGTTGTACTTAATACAACATGTTAGGGGATACCTTTGTTCTAAGAAGATCAGATTGAAACATAACATAACAAGAACACTGCACTCGATACAACAAGTGATCAGAACATTGATTGATGTGTTCAGATCACTAAACAAGTAGAACCGAACACTGTACTCGATACAACATGTCAGGGGATACCTTTGTTCTAAGAAAATTAGATTGAAACATAACAAGACTAGAATCGAACACTACACTCGATGTCATTAACCTTAACATGTGATCCGATACAACATGTTAGGGGATACCTTTGTTCTGAGAACATTAGATTGAAACATAGCAAGACTAGAATCGAACACTGTACTCGATACAGCATGTGATTAGAACATTGTTTGATGTGTTCAGAGCAAAAGTACAACTTCAATGATTTACCTAGTGTAAAAATAATAAAAACACACACTGTGCATATATCGCATAGCTAACTCGGCAACACTTCAAATGATTTGCTTAGTGCGAAAATAAAAAATCTATACCGCGTAGCTAACTCGTTCACCGCACTGCTAAGACGCTTAGTAATTGCAAATACACTGATATATGTCATACCAAAATCAAGAAAGCACACTGCGTAGCCAACTCGCTCGGTCACTCGCTTAGTAATTGCAACACGACTAGAACACTGATACACGTTACTCTTTTTTTTCTCGAAACACACATACACACGGATAAGAATGTTGCGAGATACTACATACTTACACGTAATTTTTTAAAAAAATAGGGTGGGGTGAAATATCATAAATTATATGTACACATGTTGTCTCCTCCAAGTTGTAAGACGAAATAGACGCAGTACTGCGAGTTTCCGCTATAGCTCGCGAACGGAAGTAGCATGATCTCAGCAAAAAAAAATACGCGTGAGCTTGCATACACGCAAGTCAGACACAATGATGGATACCGCGATTCAAATCCTGGCAACTTATGCCGTCAGGAAGGGCATCCGGCTAGATCATGTAATTACACGTTATGTCGATCGCGCAGGTCCCTCGCCTAGCATTTGCTATTTTTTACCGCTTCCGACAGTAGGAGTTCGAACCCGCTATCTCCCGAAGTAGCGAGAATGATTGCGGGTACAAGAGTGTTGATGGTGATTCATCTGTCGGATGGGGGCGATCCTACTGTTGCATATTACATTCTCAGGTAGTTTCGAGAGTGTGCAAAAAGCTAGCATTAAGTAAGGGCTGTTGATGGGGACGTTAAACCTTGTGCAGACTCCTTCGAAAATGATTGTGAGTACAAGATGTTGATGGCGATTCATCTGTCGGATGGAGGCGATAAGCTGTGTGCAGGCTTCAACGGTAGGAGTAGGCTATGTGCCGGCACTGGGTTTTACCCACTCCCTACTGTTGTATATTACATTCTTAGGTAGTTTCGAGGGCGTGCAAAAAGCTAGCATTAAGTAAGGGCTGTTGATGGGGACGTTAAACCTTGTACAGGCTCCTTCGAAAATGATTGTGAGTATAAAATGTTGATGGCGATTCATCTGTCGGATGGAGGTGATAAGCTGTGTGCAGGCTTTATCGGAAGGAGTAGGCTATGTGCCGGCACCGAGTTTTACCCTCTCCCTACTATTGTATATTACATTCTTAGGTAGTTTCGAGGGCGTGCAAAAAGCCAGCATTAAGTAAGGGCTGTTGATGGGGGGGCGTTAAACCTTGTGCAGGCTTCCCCGAAACTGATGAGTACAAGATGTTGAGGGTGATTCATCTGTCCGATAGAGGCGATAAGCCTTATGCAGGCTCTTTCAGCAGGAGTAGGCTATGTGCCGGCACTGGGTTTTACCCTCTCCCTACTGTTGTATATTACATCATTAGGTAGTTTCGAGGGCATGCAAAAAGCCAGTATTTAGTAAGGGCTGTTGATGGGGACGTTAAACCTTGTGCAGACTCCTTGGAAAATGATTGTGAGTACAAGATGTTGATGGCGATTCATCTGTCGGATGGAGGCGATAAGCTGTGTGCAGGCTTCATCGGTAGGAGTAGGCTATGTGCCGACACCGGGTTTTACCCTCTCCCTACGGTAGTATATTACATTCTTAGGCAGTTTCGAGGGTGTGCAAAAAGCCAGCATTAAGTAAGGGCTGTTGATGGAGGGGGGGGGGTGTTAAACCTTGTACAGGCTCCTTCAACAGGAGTAGCCTATATGCCGGCGCCGTGCAGGCTCTTTCGATAGGAGTGGGCTCTGTGCTGGTACTGGGTTTTAACCTCTCCGTACAATCATAATATTTTATGTTAGGAACTTACACCAGCTAAATGCTACACGGTTAAGAAAACGTTCCGTGAGTTACAAGTGGCTTATCAGCACGCAGTGTCCTCGTTCAAGGTTACTACAGCCGGAAGATGAGTGTACAATTTCAGTCAACGCATGCATTCCGCACCTCGCTCGGACGGACTGCGCCGATACAACTTCAAAGATAGTGTTCTATGTGGTAGAACAAAAAATGTAACCCATAGCCTGTTCCTAAAGCTTAACAATGTAAATGTTTGGAGCTCCTGTTTTTACAGCTAGATGTGGTTCCTAATGTAACAGGGCCGGGATTAAAAATGTGTTTTACAGCCGAGAGCCCCTTCCTAACATGAGATTTTAAATAGCAAGAATCTGTTTTACGGCCGGTTGCCCTTCCTGACGCGAGATTTTAAATCACAAGAATCTGTTTTACAACTGGATGCCCTTCTAGGATTTTAAAAAGCAGTATCTAGCCTCTTACATCATACACTATTGTTTTACGGTACGGCCGGTTGCCCTTCCTGACGCGAGATTTTAAATCACAAGAATCTGTTTTACAACTGGATGCCCTTCTAGTATTTTAAATAGCAGTATCTAGCCTCTTACATCATACATTGTTTTACGGTTGTTGCCCTTCCTGACGTCAAAGAACTGGGGATTAAGAATCTGTTTTACAACTAGTTGCCCTTTCTAACACGAGAATCGGGGTTTTACAGCTAGATGCTCTTCTTGGTGCAGGAACTAAGATTTTAAATCGCAAGAATTTGTTTTAAAACTAGTTACCCTTCGAGATGCAAGAAATAAGATTTTAAAATACAGTATCTAGCCTCTTACATCATACACCATAGTTTTACGGTTATTTACTCTCCTTGACGCGAGGACTAAGATTTTAACTCGCGAGAATCTGTTTTACTGCTAGATACCCTTCTTAACGCGAGAACTAAGATTTTAAATCGCAAGAATTAATTTTACAGCCGGGTGTTATTTTTGATGAGAGAAACAAGATTTTAAATTGTGTCCCACACCACGAACTATTGTTTAATAGCTAGATGCCCTTCTTGACGCATAAACTATTAGTATCTAGCCTCTTACATCATACACCATAGTTTTACAACCGGTTACCCTTCCTGACGTTCAAGGACTAGGATTTTAAATCGCAGTATACGCGACAAATCTGTTGTAGCGGGTTTTATGACCAGATGTCCCGGTACCGGCATATAGCCTACTCCTACCGAAGAAGCCTGCACAAGGCTTATCACCTCCATCCGACAAATGAACCACCCTCAACACTCTTGTACCCGCAATCATTCTCGCTACTTCGGGAGATAGCGGGTTCGAACTCCTACTGTCGGAAGCCGTAAAAAATAGCAAATGCTAGGCGAGGGACCTGCGCGATCGTCATAACGTGTAATTACATGATCTAGCCGGATGCCCTTCCTGACGGCATATTGCCAGGATTTGAATCGCGGTATCCATCATTGTGTCTGACTTGCGTGTATGCAAGCTCACGCGTATTTTTTTTGCCGAGATATCATGCTACTTCCGTTCGCCAGCTATAGCGGAAACTCGCAGTACTGCGTCTATTTCGTCTTACAACTTGGAGGAGACAACATGTGTACATATAATTTATGATTTTTCACCCCCCCCCCCTATTTTTAAAAAAAAACCATGTATTTATGTAGTATCTCGCAACATTCTTATCCGTGTGTGTGTGTGTTTCGAGAAAAAAAAGAGTAACGTGTATCAGTGTTCTAGTCGTGTTGCAATTACTAAGCGAGTGACCGAGCGAGTTGGCTACGCAGTGTGCTTTCTTGATTTTGGTATGACATATATCAGTGTATTTGCAATTACTAAGCGTCTTAGCAGTGCGGTGAACGAGTTAGCTACGCAGTATAGATTTTTTATTTTCGCACTAAGCAAATCATTTGAAGTGTTGCCGAGTTAGCTATGCGATATGTGCACAGTGTGTTTTTGATTTTCGTACTAAGCAAGTGATAGGCGAGATAGCTATGCGATATGTGCACAGTGTGTGTTTTTTATTTTTACACTAGGTAAATCATTGCAGTTGTACTTTTGCTCTGAACACATCAAACAATGTTCTAATCACATGCTGTATCGAGTACAGTGTTCGATTCTAGTCTTGCTATGTTTCAATCTGATCTTCTTAGAACAAAGGTATCCCCTAACATGTTGTATCGGATCACATGTTAAGGTTAACGACATCGAGTGTATTGTTCGATTCTAGTCTTGTTATGTTTCAATCTGATCTTCTTAGAACAAAGGTATCCCCTGACATGTTGTATCGAGTACAGTGTTCGGTTCTACTTGTTTAGTGATCTGAACACATCAATCACTGTTCTGATCACATGTTGTATCGAGTGCAGTGCTCGATTCTAGTCTTGTTATGTTTCAATTTGATCTTCTTAGAACAAAGTTATCCCCTGACGTGTTGTATTGAGTACAGTGTTCAATTCTAGTTGTTTAGTGGTCTGAACACATCAGACAATGTTCTAATCACATGTTGAAGTTAACAACATCGAGAACAGTGTTCGATTCTAGTTGTTTAGTGATCTGAACACATCAATCTATGTTCTGAATCACATGCTAAGGTTAACGACATCGAGTGCAGTGTTCGATTCTAGTCTTGTTATGTTTCAATTTAATCTTCTTAGAACAAAGTTATCCCCTGACGTGTTGTATTGAGTACAGTGTTCAATTCTAGTCTTGTTATGTTTCAATCTGATCTTCTTAGAACAAAGGTCTCCCCTAACATGTTGTATTAAGTACAACGTTCGATTCTACTTATGTAGTGTTCTGAACACACCAAACAATGTTTTAATCACATGTTAAGGTTAACGACATCGAGTACAGTGTTCGATTCTAGTCTTGTTATGATTCAATCTGATCTTCTTAGAACAAGGGTATCCCCTGACATGTTGTATCGAGTACAGTGTTCGATTCTAGTCTTGATCACTTATTTTGTGTTCTGGACACACCAATCAATGTTCTGATCACATGTTGTATCGAGTACAGCGTTTGATTCTACTCTTCTTATATTTCGCAAGTCTAAACATGTACAATAATGTTATCGCTGCACACGCTTGCCTTCGCGATGCAGGATTAAACTTGTTCGATATAAAGGTATGCCTTGACATAAGAGGCGGAGGAGGAGGAAGATGAGGTAGAGAAGGAGGAGGAGGAGAATGATAAGGTCTTAACAGCCTATGTATAGTCGCCATTGTTTAAAGATGACACCTGTCAAAAGAATTTTTCAAATTATCCACCACCACATTTCAGCTAAAGAGGGCAGCAGGGTGCTCTGTTGATTAAGCACATAGAATTTCAATTTGCTCTCCACCGCATGCATAACAGCAACCCTTATCTTGCGCAGTAGCCTCTAAGCTAGCTTTCTTCATAAGAGTAGCCGCCATCTTGTGCGAGCACCCCCTAGGCTGTCTCATAAGGAGCTATGTATAGCTGCCATCTTGCGCAAGCATCCTTAGGGGCGTTTCTAGCCATCTTGTGCAAGGACCCTTATGCCGCCTCATAAGAGCAACCACCATCTTGCGCAAGCATCCCTAGGGTGTCTCATAAGGAGCCTTGTATAACCGCCATCTCGCGCAAGCATCCCAAGGGCGTCTCATAAGAACCTATGTATAGCGACCATCTTGCATAAGCACCTTTAAGGAGTCATGTATAGCCACCATCTTGTGCAATTAGCGTCGAGAGATGGCTGCTGTAGAATATTTCTTTTTAAATTATCGGCCACCATATTTCAACTAGAGTGTAGCACTGAGGTTTGCGATGTAAGATGGCGGATGACAGCTGACAAAAAGCGCGTGAGTTTGTTTACTAAACAAGAGCACGTGGAATTTTTCAATTTGCCGCCACCACATTTTAAAGGTATCTAGCTAAAGATGGCAGCACGGTGCTCTCTTGATTAAAGATGGCGGATGACAGCTAACAGAACTTTTCAAATTGCTCGCTACTACAGAAAGCAGCACGGTGCTCTGTAGATTAAATATGGCGGATGACAGCTGATGAAATTACCCGCATGATAGCAGCACAGTGCTCTATTGATTAAAGATGGCGGATGACAGCTGTCAAAAAAGCACGTGGCTTTGTTTCCAAACAAGAGCACATAGAATTTTTCAAATTGCCGCCACCACATTTCAAAGGTATCTAGCTAAAGATGGCGGTTGACAGCTGTCAGAAAAGCACATGGGTTTGTTTCCAAACAAGAGCTCGTAGAATTTACCACCACCACATAGAGGGCAGCACGGTGCTCTCTGGATTAAAGATGGCGGATGATAGCTGTCAAAAAAGCGCATATGTTTGTTTCCAAACAAGAGCATAAAGAATTTTTCAAATTGCCGCCACTACATTTCAAAGGTATCTAGCTAAAGATTGCAGCACTGAGGTTTGGGATGCAAGATGGCGGATGACAGCTGTGACGTACCACATTTCAAAGGTAAGTAGCCAAAGAGGGCAGCACGGTGCTCTCTGGATTAAAGATGGCGGATGATAGCTGTCAAAAAAAGCGCATAGGTTTGTTTCCAAACAAGAGCATAAAGAATTTTTCAAATTGCCGCCACTACATTTCAAAGGTATCTAGCTAAAGAGTGCAGCACTGAGGTTTTGCGATGCAAGATGGCGGATGACAGCTGTGACGTACCACATTTCAAAGGTAAGTAGCTAAAGAGGGCAGCACTGTGCTCTATGGAATAAAGATGGCGGATGACAGCTGTCAAAAAGCACGTGGATTTGTTTATCTCGCGCTAGTGAGGTTAAGTTGGTACCACTAAGGTTTAGGTCCGTCAAGATGGCAGTACTGAGGTTAGCGATACGTTGTTGTCTGTTAAAAAGCACGTGGCTGTCAAAAAACACGTGGATTTGTTTACCTCGCGCTAGTTAGGTTAAGTTGGTACTACTGAGGTTTAGGCCCGTCAAGATGGCAGTACTGAGGTTAGCGATGCGTTGTTGTCTGTCAAAAAGCACGTGGCTGTCAAAACACATGTGGATTTGTTTACCTCGCGCTTGTGAGGTTAAGTTGGTACCACTGAGGTTTAGGCCCGTCAAGATGGCAGCAGTGAGGTTAGCGATGCGTTGTTGTCGATGACAGCTGTCAAAAAGCACGTGGCTTTGTTTACAAATTCAAATTTCCTGCCAAAATTCAAATTTCCCGCGGGAGGAGGAGGCGGCAGAACTGTCCAATTATACTACTGTCGCACCAACTCGACTGTATGTGAGCTCGAAGAAAAGTAGTACGTCGCATTAATTTTATTGTATTTTATTTTAATTTCTTACATTTAGAGAGTACGTAATCAAATTAAAATATGGTTGTCATATATACCGGTATATATATGGTTTTGTTTTAATAACATAGTGATTAAATACCGAGAAATTAAGGCAAAAGGCGTGGTGTAATACAGGAAGTCTTCCCGTAGTGGGGGAAAGTCCCAAGCTGTACAGTGTAGTGATGGGACATTCGATTCATTTTATTGAATCGATTCATTTGATTCCGTTCACGTTACTGAATCGATACAGTGATCCGATTCACGGCTCATTGGTCACCGCTCCTACTGCATCTGTGTAGTATGTGCTGGTAAGACAGCAGCAACAGCATTCAGTGCTCGCAGCTGCCATCTGGTCTTCATACTATGAACTCCTTTCTTAGAAAAAATGCTAGTTACTCTAATACATCGAAGGTTTCCGGCGACGCAGGGTGGGAAAGGTTAGCATTAGGAAGGTAGCAGCCATGACCTGAATTAAGGTACAGTCCCAGCATTTCCTGGTGTGAAAATGGGGAACTACGGAAAAACCATCTTAACGGCTGCCGACGGTGGGATTCGAACCCACCATCCCCCGAATGCAAGCGCATAGCCACGCGATATTAACCGCACGACAACTCGCTCAGTCATTTTAAAAAAAGCATTTTTCTATCAGCTGAGGATTTTTTTTTAATAGTCATATTTTTAGTATAGGCTACCCGAGATGTACAGTAGCCCGCTGGTTTTCTGATTCAACATACTGTTGTTCGTCTGTCCACATATGATTGAAGTCTTGTGCAACGATGTGACATATGAACTGAGAGAATACTGAGCCGTTCTTCCCAATATAAAACAGGTACTTTTGAGTGGTCATGAGCATGACTCGTAGTCGAGTTTAATTGTCAAATGTCAACTAAGTTATAATACTAAGATTCATTAAACTAATAAATAGTATAACCTAATAGCCTACCTACTTACTAGCTACTTCAGAATTATATTGTGACTACCTTTTTAACACTGCAAATAAATCCATCTATTATTTAAACCTCCCTGTAAGAAGAGGACAGTGAATGAAAATGGGTATTATTTTCAAATGAGCTGAGCTCGAGAGTCCATTATAGCATACGATTCTTTCAGTGTAGCATGGCTCACTGTATGTCTCGCTGCAGTGAGCCGATAAGGAGCCGTGTGTATCTTGTGTCTCAATGAGCCGCGCTCGTTCACGATTCTTTCGATGTGCCATGGCTCACTGTATGTCTCGCTGCAGCGGAAGCTCGGCTCTCCGCGTGTCCAGTGAGCCGATAAGGAGCCGTGTGTATCATGTGTCTCACTGAGCCGCGCTCGTTCACGATTCTTTCGACGTGCCATGATTCACTGTCTCGCTGCAGCGGAAGCTCGGCTCTCCGCGTGTCCAATGAGCCGATAAGGAGCCGTGTGTATCATGTGTCTCACTGAGCCGCGCTCGTTCACGATTCTTTCGATGTGCCATGATTCACTGTCTCGCTGCAGCGGAAGCTCGGCCCCCGTCAACGTCCAGTGAGTGCGCCACTCAGCACTGTCCGCTGGGAGTAAGCTGAATCGTGTGCCGTGAGCTCGCCGTTCCTGTGAATCGATTCACTCGGGACACTTGAAATGAATCGATACACTGCTTCGAATCATACATTCAGTAGCCAACACTAGTACAGTGTGGAGATAAGGTGCAGCAGCAGTCAGTGTCAATATTCATAGTGAGAGAAATTTAGCAAGAGGTAGAACCATCGCGTGTAGTGCAGCACAAAAGAGGAAAACCGCTCAGAAGTGGCCATAGGCATTGCATTGTGAATGTGTCCAACATACTAAGTGAACAGAATCCAGGTTTAGTCGTTTATTGAGAAGTTCAGATCTTCGCACTGTTGTCGTATGTGATGCGCAGCCCTGTACGTCCGAACACGAGACGATGACGGGCTGGAGGTCGGTACTACAAGCTCAGCGAATCACAACTCTTTCTTTGGCGGAGGCGTGGACATACCACGTTTACATCAGGATTAAACTCCCGTGAAAAAACATATAATGGTCATGCAGAAGTCTAGATGACTTGATACCTTCCCGTCTGTGCGTACGTCAAATGTTCTCTTAGCAGCTGCCAAATTAATATACTCTCAGGTAGATATTCCATTTTTTAAGGACGTCTGTACATTGTTCAAGGAACAGTGGAGAGAGATCAACACGAGTTAGTTTTAAGTAACTAACTTCTATCTCAAACAAATATTTATATTACCATACTTGATGTTGCACCCTGGCACTAGGTAAATCTGATGCAGCTATCGCATAGAATCTGGAAATTAATACTAAAGACTGGCCAGCAAGTTCTCTTGACTTTAACCCAACAAAAAACCATTTCGATGGCACAGAAGAAAGAAATTAAGGCAGGAGGAGTTATTAGCAACTAGAATATGCACATATAAAGAGCAAATGAGGACTGTAAAATCCAAGAAACTGACAAGAAAATGTATTTCAAGAGACTGCAACTGTGGCTGACGTCAGTGTGAAAATAATTGATGATTATCAAATTGTTTTTTTTCTAGGAAATTTATTACAAACCACGTAAAATGTGCATCCAATACAGGAAATTTTTAACCATTCCGTATATACTATATACTCCAAAAATCATAAAATACATCATTATCCTTGTGAGTGTAATAATTTGGCAGACAACTGTAAGTTTTCTGTCATCTATTGACTACCGGCACAGTTAGAAGCTGGGGAAGGTCAGAGAATCAAAGAGTATCTAGCAGAGTATAGCATTCTTCCATGACCAGAGGAAGTGTTTAATCTCTTGCCTGGCAGCTAGTAAACATGGTTGTATGCCGTCAAATTACTAAGGATGAAAAATCACATGAATCAAAATATTAGCCGCTTAGCAACCCGCTAAGTAGGCTGTATTGCGGGCTAGGGTAAGCTTTCACCTGCAATTATTGGAGTGGTCCTTTAGTGATTTGATTTTAGGATTAGTCAAAGTTGACTAATCTTACAGACGTATTAATGTCTGCTGATTCGCCGGCAGATAGTTTCAGAGAGAAAAAAAAGAATGAAGGAAATCGGTCGAGTAGAACGGCTGAACGAACTGGAAAAAAGCTGTTTTTTTTGTTTTTGTTTTTTTGCTAGGGACTTTACGTCGCACCGACACAGATAGGTCTTATGGCGACGATGGGACAGGAAGAGCCTAGGAGTTGGAAGGAAGCGGCCGTGGCCTTAATTAAGGTACAGCCCTAGCATTTGCCTGGTGTGAAAATGGGAAACCACGGAAAACCATCTTCAGGGCTGCCGATAGTGGGATTCGAACCTACTATCTCCCGGATGCAAGCTCACAGCCGCGCGCCTCTACGCGCACGACCAACTCGCCCGGTAAAGCTGTTTTTAATGAACTTTTTAAATATATAGAGAGATGAAGCAAGCAAAGACAAATACAAGCACACAGAACTCGGAAGCTGTAGCAGCCGTTGTGCGAGTTACCTACATTCGGTCTGAGATATCATATAGCCACGCTTTGCAATGTAATTGTAGAATACTCTAATTCTTTAGCGGGAAAATCACTTGGCATGTGCAATATTACAACAAAACGTACAGACACGTGTACAAAACTTTTAAAACTTAAGTTATCGGCTCTCACTCAGACTTTCGCAGGACCGCTACGGATATTTCTCTTATTTTTCACTGTATTGGAAAAAGGTATAAAATCAAAAAAAATGAGATTTTGAATAACTTATTTCAGAAATGTTCCTGTAAAAGCAACCATAAAGAAGCTACATCGAGTTTTTAGGCTCTCTCTGAAGCCCCGTCTACTGTTTGAACAGAATAAAGCTGAGATCCTACTCGCATTTATCCTAATACACACCAAGTTTCATGAAAATTCACCTATCCGTTTTCCCGTGATGCTGTAGTGTAACAGATAAAAATTACAACTGCTGGACATAGGGCACTGTTTGTCCTGATCGGCATAAATCCTAGTAGTAGCTTAATATTTGAAAACAAAGACATGTATATGTAGCAATGTAGCGTCTCACCATGGGGCCTGTCATAACACTTCTGTTCGGTAGTCCAACGAAGGAAAGGAAGAAAGAAAAAAAAAAGCATGGTACCGCCAGATGATGAGTTGACCTTAATTGATCGTAATTTATATTCTTCTGCGGATAAAAACAGGTTGAATACATTTGGGTGTAAATATGTGTGGTTAGCATATGAGGAGCGTTTCATATACAGTAACAGACTGATGGAGTGTACTTCCTACAAGCAAGTTGGTAAAGTTACCGGGGACAGCCGTGATCCAAGAACTCAGATCCTGGTTTGGACAACATCTCTGCCCAAATCTCATTCTAACGACAGATCTAGAGAGGATACATTGCTGTACTATAACTGAAGGGCCAGCTGCACAAACGATGTTGCAACACTTTTTGGTCAAATGTATGTATTGCATGCAGTATTAACATTTTCTTGGAAGTTTTTGTAATTGTTTCCCCACAAGTATTTAATGAATGAAATGATAGAATTAAATTCACCTGTCATCGAATAATACACTAATCGTAAAGAATAACATACAATTAAACCTGCAGAGAAAAAATCTAGGAAAAAACTACATATATTAGCATTAGACCCTTCAATAATAATTTCGTGTGGCTATTTCTAGCCGAGTGCAGCCCTTGCAGACCCTCCAATGAGGGTGGGCAGCATCTGCCATGTGTAGGTAACTGTGTGTTATTGTGGTGGACCCTTCAATGATTGTGGCGTACTTGAAACAGGTACGTTTCGATCAAGCTACAGTAAGTGATGTAAATGTGCCGTGTTAGCAAACTCAGTCCTTACGCCTTGCTCGGCTAGTGAAGTCTGACCAGTCACGGTCTAACGGCTGGGAGTCCCGCACACAGGAAGGACCAACTTTCTATCCGAGTTTCCTCGCATTTAACTCTGCAAGGTGAAAATGACAGCACTTTGATTTCTTGATCAAGACATAGCAAGTATACACGACTGCTGTTTACAACGCCAGAGGCCTGGTGGGGTAAACAGCTGTCTTCAGAATGACCACTTCACTTGAGATGTGATTACAACCTTAGAAGAAAGCCAAGCACCTATAATGATATAATTAATGTTCGTTTCTCCTACGCTCTCGGTAAATGACGGAAGTACCCAACATGCAATGCATGATTAGAACACAATATTTAATACGGTGACATGCATAATGATGACTCACTCCGGCCTATTCTAAACGAGTTAATAATAATAATAATAATAATAATAATAATAATAATAATAATAATAATAATAATAATAATAATAATAAATCTTAATGATTTTACGTCCCGCTAACTACCTTTACGGCCTTGCCGAGGTGCCGAAATTATGTCCCGCAGGAGTTCCGTTGCGTGCTGGAAACAAAGGTCACGAATATGTCAAATGTAAACGCCCTCTAATACCACGTACTTCAGCTGGAATCGAACTCACTACCGAAGGTACAGAATGTTAGTGACCAACCGACTGGACTATCAAGATCAGTAGTTCTTTCCTTCTGGCCTCCGTCATATTTACTCAGTCTTCTGCCCCCGATATCACGTTTTCCTATCTTGCTTTTGATAGTTCCTTCATAGACACAAACAGTCACAACCTCATCCTTTGTTAGAACACCTTTTCCCTCTCCTCTGTTGGAGCTAACAGCCTCGCAAAGGAGATGTATAAAAATAAACTCCTCTCTCGCCTATATATCTTTTCCTATTTAGACCTATGTATTCTGGTTGGCATACTCTAATATGTAGAAAGGTCCTTAGACGGAACCACATCAAAGGTGCATGAGAGTTGGACAGGGAGTTTGTCATCTCCCTGGATCCGCCCCCCACCTGACGATACAAAGAATAAAAATTAATAAACGAAATGTTTACTGACCGACTGGGTTTTACGAATCACTCTTCGACATTATTGATTCAGAATGTCTCAGGCGAGGACACAGCTACAATAACAAACCGCTCGATGTTGAACAAGGTTACACGCACACCACCGCTGGCAGAAAGTTTATTTCGGTTACTATATCGTCGGTGCGCCTGCGAAAACCGCTATGTGATAATATTTTTGGAGAAATACTGTCCCGCACCACATATTTATTTATTTATTTATTTATTTATTTATTTATTTATTTATTTATTTATTTATTTATTTGTCTTTATTAAGTGGCGAAGTTAGGGCTCCTGGCCCTCTTTTACACAACCACATACAAATGTTTGACTTTTACAGCATTAATTTAAAACATAATGGTGATCAACACCCTCAACCCCCAGCGACCACTGCACAGCCCGAAGGCCTGCAGATTACGAGGGGCCGTGTGGTCAGCACGACGCATCCTCTCGGCCGTTATTCTGGGCTTTCGAGACCGGGGCCGCCATCTCACCTTCAGATAGCTTCTCAATTCTAATCACGTACGCCGAGTGGACCGCGAACCAGCCCTCAGGACGAGAGAAAAATCCCTGACCTGGCCGGGAATCGAACCCGGGGCCTACGGGCGAGAGGCAGGCACGCTACCCCTACACCACGAGGCCGGCTCATGGTGATCAATTGCCGTTAATGATAAGATGATTAAGTCAAATAAGGAATAACAATAATACAATTAAGATTACTATTGATGAAAAATCTATAAAGTTTTTTTTTTTTTTTTTTTTTTTTGCTATTTGTTTTACGTCGCACCGACACAGATAGGTCTTATGGCGACGATGGGTTAGGAAAGGCACAGGAATGGGAATGAAGCGGCCGTGGCCTTAATTAAGGTACAGCCCCAGCATTTGCCTGGTGTGAAAATGGGAAACCACGGAAAACCATCTTCAGGGCTGCCGACAGTGGGGTTCGAACCTACTATATCCCGAATACTGGATACTGGCCGCACTTAAGCGACTGCAGCTATCGAGCTCGGTATATAAAGTAGTAGGGTTCCGTTGTCTGTATTTTCGTTTGTTTTGCCAACTTATCAGATATGTATCCGTTTTAGGTCAACTCAAGACCGAATCTGTGGTTTTTATTTTTTTGTCTGTTTGACTGTTCCAACATCACGCCGAAACGGCTGAATAGATCTCGACCAAACGTCGCATTTAGAGTATACTCATCCCGCGGAAGGTTTTGATATACATTCTATTTAAAGATCTTTGAAGAGACGGGGGATTTATAGGAAAATGAGAACAGTTTTCCTTCCATTTTCTCTTATACTATTGTTTTTCTGTAAAAATCTGTGGACTGCATGTCAAACGTCTCTTCAATACAAACAACTTTTGTTATGTTCATAATTTAGCTTACTCTTCAAATGACGGAGAAAATTACTATTTTCTGTAGGTATCATGCTCTGCATTGAGAGACCGACAGACCGACAACGAACCTATAGGTTACCATGGCAACGTCTCGGACTGCTTGCCAGCAGGGAAGTAACATATTGCCATTTTCGTCATAATTCCTGTAAACTCGTGGTTGTTCCCTGCGTAGAAAGCAAGAGAGACGTCAATCGGCCATTCTGCGGGATATTGGCGGAATATCGTTGGAGGTTATATCCGTCCTCGAATAGCTTAAGTAACAACACCAGAAGTAATCTTAGCTCTTTATCTAGGAATCCCTGCGTCTAAATGTCTCCTCTGTTACTTTTCCTTTTAATCCGTAACTCATACCTTCATAATTTATTGAGGGACATTTGATTTTCCAGTATATCCACTTGGTATACACATATTTGTCCTATCCGGCTGTCCTCAGATATAATCCTACTTTCTATTAATTTCAACCTTCTTAACTGTATTACTTTCTTCCTTAATTACTCCGTAAGTTTACGAGTGCTAATTCTGAAACCTGGAAACTCTTTTCTTTGAGGAAAAATTCCAAGCTATACAAATATATAATTTTAGGCCCCGGATAATATCGAAATACGGATGCAATTTTAATAACGGTGCAGACCTTCGTTTCGGGATAATTAGTGGCTAAACGGTAAGTCGTGTATTACAAAACAGCACAATCCCTGTTCTATTTGGAGAGATCAACTACTTTGGTCTTATAACTTATTGTCCAGTCTCAATTATTGATACGTTAGATAGCCCTTCATTTCTCGATTATAATCAAATCGTTCGAACTGGATTGTGATTGGCAGTAGGAAATATGGCCTTCCGTTATCCTCAAAACTTCCTCAATGCCTACCTTACATCAGAAACAACATATTCAAACCTTCCTGTTTTGTTTCTAGGATAGCGCTAAGAGGCATGTAGTTTAATTTAAACTTACTGACTTTACAGTAATTTACGGAGGAATCCGTATACAATGTAGAATACCGTAGCGAGGCACGGGTGCATTTGCTAGTTATGGGATAAATAGAGTGTGGACAATAACAGAAAGATATCAAATTAATACTTACAAAGTATATATACTAACTAGCTTAATGATGTTATTTGTTTTACGTTCCACTAACTACTATTTTTACTACGGTTTTCGGAGACACCGAGGTGCAGGAATTTAGTACAGCAGGAGTTCTTGTACGTGCCAGTAAATCTACCGACACGAGACTGGCGTATTTGAGCACCTTCAAATACCACCGTACTGAGCCAGGATCGAACCTGCCATATTGGGGTCAGAAGGCCAGGGCCTCAACGGCCGGAGCCAAGCAGCCCGACACTAACAAGCTTAAAGGAAAACTTACTCTAATAGGCCTATAAGGCAAAAAGAAATTAACTGAATATTATTATGTTACACTGAGTATACTGAAAACGATGTTACTATGTTATCTATTTCTAGGAACAGTGTATAGACTTAAATGAGAAGAGTTAAACGTAAATGGAATAGCCTACGGTACTTAAATCTAGTACGTAACTTTTGGTTTCATTCACTCCTACATTCATTCGAGTCAACTGTACGTACTCTGGAGGAATTTACGGTAGGCTGTTTTAAATGTCCTAGACGAGCAAGACTTTAATATCTTCCGGGGTCATATTCCATAACCTCGAAGCAGAGACCAAGAATGAATTTTAAGTAGTGATCCGGAACGAGTGTTAATTTCGTGGAATGAAGAGAGAAGCCCAAGAAGCGTCCGTAGCTCAGGCGGCAGCGCACCGGCCTCTCACCGCTGGATACCGTAGTTCAAATCCCGGTCACTCCATGTAAGATTTGTGCTGGACAAAGCTGAGGCAGGACAGGTTTTTCTCCGGGTTCAAATATATCAGTATGTCTCCTTGGTGGAATGCGATAATGCATTAAAATCTCTAATTCTTCAGTAGGATCCTCGGAACTGTCGGAAGGAACATCTTCATAAATGACTTCATCAGGTGTTAAAACGTCATCACTTTCCGAGTACACACCTTCAAGATCAGAGTAATTGCCATCAATTTCTAGTTCTGATCTAATTTCCTCCATGGACACTGTAATGGAACAGACCATTCAAAATTAAATGCCAGAATGTATTTGAATTATGCCAAATTCATATTGCTTACAAGAAGATCTCAGTCTCGCAAGGAGACAAACTTTTTTTAACTACCTATACCTCTTAATTCAAACCTACTGTCACTATTTATTACTTTTTTGGTATAATCGTCGAGGAATTTGTGTATCGGAAAAACACTGGTACTCTTAATTTCTTTGACGGTCATAAGAAAATTACAAAGAAAATAAGTATTAGAATTAAGGTTAAGTTCCAATGTGTCATATGGGACACGCTTTCAAAACACTTCATACTCAAAATTCTAAATTATACTATATCAACAGACTCTTCAATGCGTTGCAATTGCAATTAAATTTAAACAAATCAGGTAAATGCAAATAAAAACATTGAAAATGACTTACAGACAGAATGCGCCATTTTCTGTTCACTTTCTGAGGACACGGTCTCAAACGACATCCCAGTCACGCAGTTCCGCTCTTTGGGCTCAAAACTAGTTGCGGTCGTTAACTGCACTCTACAGTTTGCTATGAGAACTAAAGCAGATGTGACGCACGCAATACATCGGTTCCCTAGCCTTCAGAACAATGCTAATTTTATGTGTCGATAGGACACACAGGATCCGTAGAGGATAGGTGAACTCCGCGAACGACAGCATAGCCTCATGTACACGCCCTGGGATAGAACAGAAAATTATCATCCATTTTTTTTAAAATTACAGGATCACTTCGTTGTACACAGGGTAAACCTTCTAGCGTACTTTTTGTTAATGTTTATTGAGAGTGTTTCTATTTTATATGTTTTGTGTATCGATGAAGCGCTTATGCACGGATTATGGTTATATTATAAAAATAGTTTATTTTTAAATGAGTGTGGAGAAGTTATTGAAGAACGTACGTGAAATTCCCACTCGTTCATTCGTTTTCAGTTTATTCAACACATCATCTGAATTTGGAGTGTAGCCTAAGGCCTATTGTCCAGGAGTGCCAAACCATTTCACTTTGTATTTCCAATGAAATCACGCAAATGTGTTTTAAGGCGGTGTAGTTTTGAGTAAGATCGTTCGTTTGTACATGCTGACACAGGTAGAATGGCTGAACTATATTGTGGAAAATGTTCGATTTTCACATATCTAACACATCTACAACATTAGGCTATATTATGATTATTAAGGTTCATATTTCTTTCCTGAACTAATTTTACCCGAAATCTGAAAAATAAGTATGAAAGATTGGTCCCTGACCCTGTTTAAAGCAATTTTATGCTGCATATAAATGCATATTAAGGCCAAGTTTTTGTTCTGGTTCCATTTTGCTCATTTTAGTGATATGAGGCCATATTTGGTTATATTTCGAGCATTTCTTGTTTAAAATGAAGCGTCGAGTTTCAAACTTCCGAATACCGTAGCAGATATATTTTTCTTTCTTTTCCCGAAACAGGCAGGCAGCAGGTTTAGAAGACATAATTCCAAGAAACAGATGTTGTACGGACGTTGGCACTTTTTGAGCACTTCTGATGTTTAATGTTAGCCATCTATCCCTAAAATGGTTAAGAAATATTTACCTAGTTTTTACGGCATATTTGATTGCATATTTTGTACTGCTTTACGTCATAAACTTCCGAAATTGTCATTAGAAGTTCAAATGTTCAGGAGGGGAGATTTAGCTCTATAACCCCCTTCCCCCCGTTAAGAACTACTACTACTACTACTACTACTATTCTTGCTGAAACGGCTAACCTTTCAACCTTCGGTCAGTCACTTCGCGTTCTCGTTGTGAAAACTTTCCAATCGTCTTAAGCTAACAAAAGAACGCTCAAGCACTCAAATATTTATCTGCCATGCCAACTGTTTTACCTAAGCACACTCAGAGGACAAGGGATTTTACTTCCTTATTGCGTCAGAACAGATGCCATATTATTTAAGTGTAAAATTTATTTTAAACTATTCATCGCACGTGGCGATTTTTAATGAAAAAAAATGTTTCTTTTCTTGGTAATTATCTCCTGTAATAGAATTAATATGCCTTTGCCGGCGAGACTTGCGAGTTTACAGGATCGCCCAACAAATTTGTTACTTTCACTGACCTGTCTGTCTCATCCGTGTCTTTGATAATATGACAGTGACAACCGACGTATGAACAAGGTCAGTCTAGGGAGGTCAAGACACGAATGTTTCTTATAGAGCCGCCAAGTTGAGTCTTTCAGTGAGCGTAACCAAACGCAAGTTAATTCGAATTTAGAGGATTTGGGTACCAAGCATATGAATAAAAACTAACAAACAACTATTTTTCATGTATAATTTAATTGGCATCTATTGTTCATGTATAAACTGTATAATTCGTAAATGACATGAATACATTGTCAGCTATCAGAGTAGGAAAATAATTAACAGAACCTGAATTTAAATTTTTGAGAAACAAAAATCAGCAGAGGTGCTCACATATACTCTTTTACTTCTATACAACTTGGTCTTACTGTGTTTCTTATTAATATAATCTGTCAAAATACGTAACCTCATACACAGAAACATAGAAATCTGTATGGTACCTCTTGTTATATTATGATTACCTGAAATATTGAACTTAAAGTACTTAAAGACAGTAGTAGCAAATTACCTTCAGCATTTCCTTTATTCAGAAAGTAGTTACCGGTACTGCGTTTCTAAAAGGTTACATCAGCATATTAACAAACATTGACTGAATGTCTCGTGAGTTGAGTGCATTAAATTATGTTTGCTAACTGCTGTTATCCATTCATGCAGTAAATTCTTTGGGTTCTTAGCTACTCTAATTTATGGATAACCCATTCAGGTAAATAGTACAAAGTGGTGATGGTAGTGGTGGTGGCGATTGTTTTAAGAGGAAGTACAACTGGGCAACCATCTGCTATTAACACTAATAAGAGGGGAAAATATTGAAGGGATCCGACACAACGAAAGACCAAGGCCACGAAGTTTGTGAAAATGAAAGACTCCCTAGGCCTCGGAATGCTATAATACCGTCGAGGTCAGAAAAGAACAAGAGTTGACCAAGTGAGGTCGGATAGTATAGGAAAAAATTAGGAGCCTGGCACAAGTAAGTTGAAGCAATGCCTCTTCCTCAGCAAAGGGCCCCGTGGTCCCATCCCACGCTCCCAACTTACGATTCCCAGCGGCCCCTTTTAATCGACTCTTACAAGCAGGGGATGCCGTGGATGTAATCTACCGCCCCCACAAAATGGTACAAAGCCGACATCTGTATTATGTTTATGTCAACATCCTTTGTAAACTGGAGATCATAACTTGCAGGGCTTCAGTCTTCAGTTGGCTTTGGTCAAGAAAACATCCAAGGTAATACAGTAATAATAATAAGAAGTAGAAGAAGAACAAGTCCGAGCCCGTGGCTGTGCGGTTTGGATCAAGTAGCTAGCAACTTGCATTCAGGAGATAGTGGATTCGAACCCCACTGTCGGCAACCCTGAAGACAGTATTCCGTGGATTCCCACTTTTACACCAGGCAAATACTGGGGTTGTTCCTCAATTACGGTCACGGTCGTTCCTTCCCATTCCTGGCCCTTTCCTATCCCATCGTCGCCATAAGACCTATCTGTGTCGGTGCGACGTAAAGAAGCAGATTATAAAAATAAAGAATATTACTTAGGCATTATGTGAATATTGGGCTACACTTATTCGAATCGCATGTCTCACTTGTATAGGAGTGGTATAGCACTTGCGGTAGATAACTGCACCAGTCTGTATAGGCTAGACTTTTATAATCTTTTGGGTGAGGGTGGTAGAATAACACCCACCTTATCCCCTGACAATCTTATGAGGTGACTAAAAAGAGGCCCCAGTCTCTCTTAACTTGAAAGCGCGGGTTGGCGACTACAGGGCTCTTAGCTGAGTCCTGACATTTTTTCCACTTACTTGTACCAGGCTCCTTGCTTTAATTTTTCCCAAACGACCTCCCTTGCATGGTTAACTCTGAAAAGAAAACACGAATGATATCATAGTCTCTATTACCTTTTTTGCTTTTTTAAAAAAAATATTTGTTTGGGAGCTTTCCAAAACGTTTTAGAGTTGGGCGGACTGGGAAATTTTGGAGGATGGAATTCCACCCTGAGTGTTTCCGTTCATCTGTTCAAACTGATATTCATCAAAATGATACATAATGGAACCTAATAATACAAAAATCGTTCATATAAACATACGATTCTTTAGAAATTGCAATGTAATAACCATTCATCACGCCTGTAATTTTGTACCGTACCAACTGAACTCACCACTGCTTACCACTGGAAAGCGAAACGCACGTATCCCGCCAGTTGATTTATTCCGACAATTTGGTGTAACGCAGTGTCCCATTTTCCTTAAAAATGCAAATATGTTTCACACTAGCTGATATACCCGTGCCTCGCTACGGGATTCTCAGAAAAACTGTCTCTGTCGTTTTACTAACTGAAGTCAACATAGGTCATTAAAAAAACGTCAGTAGGAATGTAGCAATTAAAAGCAATGTCATCATATAAAATACTCCATCAAATGGAAAACCGCACATTTTCTCACTTTTAACGAACAGTACTACGGTGCCGATCTAATAGTCCAAAGTTCCAGAGCTGGAATGACCAGGCCGCAGATAGCCGTGAACACTCCTCTGTCATTATTCCGTTAAATATGCACACTGATCATTCCAATCACTGCCTCAGAGTAGGGATTGAATAGCTCGAATGCTACGATGAACCAGTGTGTTACGTACCAGAAGCATCAGAAAATTTATGAACTAGAGGAATGGCATGCTAAAGAAGAAAGTTATCTAACTCCCCAGCTACTTCCCGCGAATACTCAGGCAGGCTATTACACTCAGTACGACCGGGCGCGTTGGCCGTGTTATTATGGGGCGCGCAGCTCTGAGCTTGTATCCGGGAGATAGTGGCTTCGAACACCACTGTCGGCAGCCCTGAAGATGTAACAAAAATTCAAATTCATGAATATCTCTGGAATCATAGACGGTACGGTAAAAATGTATAAGACATACATTATAGGAAATGTAATACTATGTAACTTTAGTTATGTAGTATTTATCGATACGACCACTAATAAATATTTGAGAATTACATTTTGATGCTTGTTGTTTTAAGGGGCCTAACATCGAAGGTCATCGGCCCCTAATGGAACGTGATGGACGACATGATACATGATATTTAAAATTGTAAAATGTATCCACTGACAAGAGTTAAAAAATATGGTGATGAGAAAATGAGTATGAGAGTAAAATAGCAGTGGATCTACTTCGCAATGCCTTACTTTCGAATTAAATAAGAGAAAATACAAGGAGAAAAGGAATAAGGCATTGCCTGGTAGTGCAGATATATAATTTATACTAAACGTTAAAATAACACATTAAAATACGCAACACAAACTAAAATGAAGTCAATGGGATAAAAGCGCAACTGACATAAATACACTAGCACAAAGGACACCATTACAGACGATAAAACAGACCACTATTCCTCATAAAGCGGATGACGAGGTCTGCTGACTGCTCGTCATCTAAAATTACATTTTAGGCCTTCCCCTAAACTACCATTTCACTCAATGTGAATACAATTATTTATAGTCTAGATTGTGGCGACGTATTCCCAGACTTTGCATACCGATTTTCATTAAATTCTCTTCAGCCGTTTTCTCGTGATGCTTGTATATAGCCTACAGACCGACAGACAGACAGAAATTACGGAAAATTCCTTGTTACTGTGGACACGACTGATACATAAATACCATCATTTTTAAATTGTGAGCAATGTACAGACAAAACTCTCATTTTATATACTGTATATAGATTATCACACCGGGCTCGCCCAAATCATGACGATGCTGAAGTCTCAATACAGCCGTCACCGCAAAGGACTGTGGTAGTGTGTCCAGACCTTTTTAAACTGACCTCGGGTATGAGTGATGCTATTAGCGCCATTCCCTATTAAGCTAATTCGTGTAATGAACAGGGTGAAAATGTTGCTCGGAGGGTCGACTGGTGCGTGCATTTTAGTGGGCTTGGCAGGCTGATATGTAACAGCAACTTCGAGCCAATTCAGTGATGCCTAGGTCATCTATAGCAGTTGACGTCAGAGCTGAGGATGATCAAACCAGCCTCCGGGCTGATCATACAACAGACAGAATTAATATAAAACCAGTGTAACCTTTTCTTCTATTTCATTTCTTAGCCTAAACATTTTAGTGTTCTCGTTACTACTCCTCCTTCGTCGGGAAATTGTTTTCTGTTACATTAAAGTAATACTTCAAACAACCATATCGAATGGGACGAAAATAATAATAATAATAATAATAATAATAATACGTCAATGCGTATAACTGCGTAACACATATATTTGCGGCCAGAATGACTGCTTGATACGCAACAGAGAAATTTCAGATCCATTATAATGACAACTTACATCTGAAGATCAAGATATGAGCTGGACACTGCACATCTCTCCCAAGACTTCCTGTGGTGGTCTTCCGGATTGACTGAATCACCAGAGATCATAGATACAGTCTGCCGTCCTCATAATGTCAAGAGCCCGTGAATCATTCAGCTGACGGTACAACTGTTGACAATCCGATTAGCAGTCTGGCTAGGGTCTGAATATACTTCGTACAACCATGTAATGTACGAGGGGGTATCCAGAATTTCAGAGAATGAATGCTTACGTTAACGCCAACTTCCATAATCACCTTCAAAGTATTCACCCTGGGTTTGAATACAGCGATTTCAATATTTTTGGGAGAACTTCTGATAGTCTCAACTTCAGTGTGTTCAGCACATCCAGCAACTCCGCTTGGATCTCTTCTACAGAGACAAAACGTCGACCTTTCAAACAAAGTTTAATTTTTAGAAAGAGGCAGAAGTCGCACGGGGCCACATCAGGCGAGTAGGAGGGTGTGGAATGTTTGTCATAAGCGTCTCGTTATATCCAAGATTTATTGTATCTAATTCTCCGTTAGCTATACAACATACAACTTTTTCAACAGACGACGACCGTGCGGTTAGGGGCGCGCAGCTGTAAGCTTGCATTCGAGAGATAGTGGGTTCGAACCCCATTGTCGGCTGTCCTGAAGATGGCTGTTCGTGGTTTCTCATTTTCAGACCAGTCATATGCTGGGTCTGTACCGTAATTAAGACCATGGCCCCTTCCTTCCCACTCCTAGCCCCTTCCTATCGCATGGTGCCATAAGATCGACGACGACATTTTCTATGGACACAAGAGGATGGACCCGGAGAAGCTGGCCCACAAGATACTCACCCTCCAAGATAAAAAAAAAGAACCATCTTCTGTGAGTGAGGGAGATACTAAGACTTAGAAAAAGTGGGTGTCGAAGAGGGAGAAATACTGCAAAGGTCGCTCTTTAGGAGGAAAATTGCGGGAATGGGAGATTCACCAAAGAAAACTTGCCAAGCCATGAAACATCTCTGAGGAAGATGGGGAAAGGAGGAGTCAAAGACTTAAGGCGGGAGTGCAAAAAGAAAAGGTAGAAGTCAGATAGGGCAAGTGGCTTGTGTAAACGTGGCCCGTAGCAATTAATGTTAAATGTATTACGTTTCACTAACGTCTTTTACCGTTTTCGGAGATGCCGAGGGGCCAGAATTTTGTCCCGCAGGAGTTCTTCAACGTGCCAGTAAATCTAGCGACACGAGGCTGACGTATCTGAATACCTTCAAATAACACCCCGGACTGGGATCGAACTCGCCAAGGCCAGCGCTGTACCGCCTGAACTACCCGCCCCGACGAATTAATTAATAATACTAAACACCATCATCAACTGAAAAGCAATGCAAGGTATTTTAGAAATTACAATGACATTCATTGTGAAGAAAAAGTTTTGTGAAAACTACTGTGATTTCGGACTAGGAGAGGTTGCATAATGAAGCCGCTACGGTAATAAGGTCGTGTAAGACGAATGAAGAAACATTACTTATGATGCTTGTTTAAAGGAGCCTAACATCTAGGTCGTCGGCCCATAGCGTTAGTTACCTACGGGACATATGGACTTGGCAATTAAGGATAAGAAAGGTGCAGGGAAATCAAGGATACGACGGTTGGTCTCATTTTATTTGCGCTTGCAAAATGAAAGGTGCAGAAGCAGGTGAAGCCCCAAAGCCATTTGCGGCTTCACCTGTCACACTGTCTTGCAGGTTGAAGGAATAAGAGTCTATAATGGTGAATGCATGTATGATTGCAGCGACCGCTAAACAAACGGATGGGCTTTGGCCTACGAAGCAACTGCGACCCAACCCCACGGCCTGCAACGAATCCTCTCTGGCGTTATTCTTGATTTTATACACTAGGACTGCTATCGAACCGTCAGAAAGTTCAGTTGTTTCCAGGGGTGTTGAATCTTGTGAATGGATCTCTAACAGTCCCTCAGATCCAGATTCTCTGGCCTGGCCGGGTATGGAACCCGGGGCTTGCGGATAAGAGGCAGGCTCGCTAATAATAATAATAATAATAATAATAATAATAATAATAATAATAATAATAATTTAATGCGAACGTTTAACGAGCCTTTAACTACTAAAGGTAACAAGGGAAGCGAAGTGCCAGTATCCTGCCTTCATAAAATGTTCATTTCACGGAAGTATATCCACTGGTCTCTTGTACTGTACTGTCGAATGTCAAACTACTAAGCCGGGATTCGATCACGCAACCTTGAATATTTGTCCAACCACGTGGCCAATTGAGGACATGAAGCACAACATTTAACCCTTTAACGCTCATATGATTTTATGTTAAGTTTACGTACATGAACAGTGGCTAAGTATTTAGACACTTCAATAAAGTTGAATATGCTTGACAGAAGCCACTGATATTCAGCCTTATTGAATTTGGTGGTGTCTGCAGATGTTCAGTGGCTTAATATTTGGCCACCCTCTGTTCTGTCTCTCATTTCCTGCACTGTGATGCCATTTGGGATGAAAGTGGCTTGAGTTCTTGCATACCTAGCAGTATCACATGTGTATATTCTCAATTCGTTGCTATACAGTATATTGAGTGTTTCTGGAGCGATTGCTATATTATATCCCGATATTCATAATTTCATGTAAGTATAATGAGTTTTAGCCTCCGTGGCTCAGACGGCAGCGCGTCGGCCTCCCACCGCTGGATATCGTGGTTCAAATCCCGGTCACTCCATGTGAAATTTGTGCTGGACAAAGCGGAGGCAGGACAGGTTTTCCTCCGGGTACTCCGGTTTTCTCTGCCATCTTTCATTCCAGCAACACTCTCCATTAACATTTCATAGCATTTATCAGTCATTAATAATCAACTTTGGAGTGGCGACCCCATTGTAATAACAGCCTATACATGGTTCATTCATTACATCCCTGACCCGGTCAATGACTGGAAAACAGGTTGTAGGTTTTCATTTTCATATAATGAGTTTTAACTATTGTCAATAATTCATGTGAAGCTAATAGCTAACAGTACACATATTTAGCCACCAGGTTCTGAAGTTAGTTTGAAAGGGTTTTATGAAAAAACAATATCAAATCAAATGATATCCAACTAATGTTCTTCTAATAATAAAAAAATAATAATAATAAAAAAAGATCACTCAGGGAAAATTCAGAAGGCTAAATATTTAGTTACTGACCTATAGAGGGTTAAGTCTACTTACCCCAGATGGCAGTAAGCAGCTTAGCGGAAGTGAAGATGAGGTAGATCCCGTAGAGACAGCCCAAATGGAGGAATAGCTGTGCGCACATATCCGGCCACCTAATTGCCACTTTATACTCGACAGGCTTAGTCTTCGGCTCTTCTTCGCCGGTTCCTTTCGCGATAACGCCGTTACTACACGGATCAGTAGCGTTCATGTTGGCGTCTGTATTGCCAAGATGGTTCGTGTTTTCCATTCCCATGTCGCCGCGTCGCCTGCAAATAACAAAAAGAACAGTTATTATCAGCCATAACAAACAAGTTATAATATCGACGAACAGTATTTCATGCAATATGTAGGAAGGAAATACAAGCATCCACAGCACCACATTCATTCTAGCACCAACTTACTATTTCCTGAAGTAATAAAAAAGTCAAAGTGAAAATAAAAGACCAAGGTAGAAGTATTTCGTTTGGAAGACATATTTTATGTCGTGGTAATCAGTTTTTTTTTTTTTTTTGCTAGGGGCTTTACGTCGCACCGACACAGATAGGTCTTATGGCGACGATGGGATAGGAAAGGCCTAGGAGTTGGAAGGAAGCGGCCGTGGCTTTAATTAAGGTACAGCCCCATCATCTGCCTGGTGTGAAAATGGGAAACCACGGAAAACCATCTTCAGGGCCTGCCGATAGTGGGATTCGAACCTACTATCTCCCGGATGCAAGTTCACAGCGCGCGCCTCTACGCGCACGGCCAACTCGCCCGGTAATCATTGTTTTAAAGGGAAGTACAGCTTAGCAATAATCCCTTATTAACACTAGTCAGGGAAGAGTTCTGACTCAAGTGAGCGAGTTGGCCGTGCAGCTGTGAGCTTGCATTCGGGAGATAGCTTAGTGGGTTCGAACTCCAGTGTCTGCAGCCCTGAAGATGGTTTTCCATTTTCACACCAGGCAAATGCTGGGGCTGTGCTTTAATTAAGACCACGGCAGCTTCCTTCCCACTCCTAGGCCTTTCCTATCCCATCGTCGCCATAAGGCCTATCTGTGTCAGTGCGACGTAAAGCAAATTGTAAAACTGCCGACAGTAAGGTTCGAACCCATCACCATCCGCATGGAAGCTAACAGCTACACAGTCAATAATAATAATAATAATAATAATAATAATAATAATAATAATAATAATAATAATAATAATAATAATAAGATAATGGCTTTACGTCCCACTAACTGCTTACGCGGTTTTCGGAGACGCTGAGGTGTCGGAATTTTTTTTTCCCACGGGAGTTTTTGACATATTTGAGCACCTTAAGTATCACCGGACTGAGCCAGGCTCGAACCTGCGAACTTGGGCTCAGAAAGCCAGCGTCTAAACCGGCGATGACAATATTTTGTCTACTTCACCCCAAAATCTCGCCAACTCTTTTAGGCCTAAACACTATTTCGCTTCGTACGAGAGAGGACATTTTCCGTTGTTGGGCAGAATTATACCAAAGTCCTGGTCATTTACACAAAAGATAGCGAAATATAAGTGCCCTCCTTCTAAACATATGTTGTTAGAAGACTTAATATGAACAGTAAAATGATGGTGTTAACTGCACCTGAACACCGTCCTATTTTATTACGCATTTTTCCCGTATGTATGCTTTTTGGGCTTTCTTTTTTTACTGGCGAGAATCATCGCAAGTATACTCTAATACCTGAGAATGTTTACATATAAGAATTTTAAACCATATGTATATATCCGCACAGTTTTAAAAGTTTCCTATTTACACTGATGAGTACAGCGGAATGAGCTTTTTGCCAAACAGTTGCGATTTCAACATGCTCCGCTCGCTACAGAGATTCCCTCGTAGACGGTAGCGCCAATGCTACCTCTAGTGTATTATTTACTAACTCTATGGTATCTGCTCTAATTGTCTTTAGGTTGGCTCTATGGCGGTGTGTGCTCACCAACCGCTAGAAGCCACTGTTGACTACGTCTGTTCTCTAGGAGGCGCTGTCAGATCCGTACAGCGTGCGTTGTTTAGTGATGGCAAAACTTTATCAAAATAGCGATATATCGTTTCTTCGATACATCGCTATTAAAATATCGATGCCATTGAAATATCGGCAAATACTTTATTAAAGTATTTGACAAGACCGACTACAATATATCAGACCTTAATGTTACTATCGATTGTGAGGAAAATGGCGACTTCGTGGGCGAGCGTTTGAGACATCTGGTTGGTTCATATCTGTGTTTACATTCTGTTAGTGTGTGTTATTTTGATCGAATCATTGAAGTATAACTTATGTTTGGTAAAATAGTAATCTATAACGGTTTATCAGTATGGTGTTTTGTTAGAAGTTTATATGATGGTATTTTTAATGTATAATAGTGTTTATATTGCCGTGTTGTAACATAGCATAAAATGGGTCGTTCCAGCTGCGTTCGTGGTTGTAGATCTAATTATACCGTTGCTGAAGCTTTTAAATTCCCTGAATATAGATCTCTACAGGAGAAATGGATAAGGAATATTCACCGGGAAAATTTGGAAGTCAGAGACCAAACTATTGTAGGCTATGTACTGTATGTGTGTAACCAAAATTTGTGGTTAGGGAAGATCTCTTTCCAACCGATAATGGTGAACCTATTCGTTTTTGTTTTCTTATTCAGTCGGAGTAATTTCATGTAAGTTGACGATAAGTATTAGTTTCTATGTAGAATATAAGTGTGTGAGTGTATTTATATGGGTCAGTGGTAACTAGGATCTGTAATTATACGCAGTCATGTGAGAATATGTTTGTTTCGATCGTGTTGTGAACCGGATTTAAATCGAACTATGGCAATGCCCCTCATACATCTATTCTTAAGTTCTCTAAGGAATAAAACATTATGAGAGAAGTGGGTTGGGAACATACATCGTGAATATTTCTAGAAGACAGTAGTGTGCATATGTCATCTGAGAGTAAGTCTGAGATTAGGGAAGACTATATTTTCTAATTCTAAAGAGTGGACCTATTCGTATTCCTCGAAAAAAACAAAAAACAATTCATTTAGATAGTGATAATTGATATGGTGACGTTCCTTCAGTGTCTATGTGCTTCAAAGTGTCGTGTGATTTAGATGCAATTGTATTTTGAAAGGATCTGTGCTTGCCTGCGGGAACATTTGGCTAGATCTTGGTGTATAACAAAACTTATAGTGTGACAGAAGGAGCAATCTGTACACGGTTACACAAAAGAAATAGTGACTTGCAGGGGTGGTGGTGGTGATTATTGTTTTAAGAGGAAGTACAACTAGGCAGCCATCCTCTATATAATACTAATCACAGAGAAAGAATGGAAGGGGTCCGACAATTCGCAAAATGAAGGTATCGGCCGTAGGAAGACAAGGGCCACGAAGGGAATGAAAATGAAAGACTCCCTAGGCATCCATACGTAATACCGTCGGGGTCTGAAAAGAACAAGTGTTGACCAAGGGAGGTCGGATAGGATAGATGAAAGTGAGGAGCCTGGCACAAGTAAGTGGAAGCAATGTCAGGACTCACCTGAGGGTCCCGTGGTCACCAACCCACGCTCCAAAGTTCAGAGCCCCTGGGGCCCCTTTTAGTCGCCTCTTACGACAGGCAGGGGATACCATGGGTGTTATTCTACCGCCCCCACCCACAGGGGGGGACTTGCAGGGATTAGCTTTGTTTGTAACCCAGGGGTTTTATTGTATCAATACCTTCCGATTCATGCTGTGGATATCTGTTATCAAGCAGTCTACACCGAATTGTAGCTCGTCCATGTAGGTTAAAGACTTCATTGTTTAGAGTCAATAGAGTTGTTTTAATCATGTTCTTCAATGGGGAAAATCCTATTATATCTTTAGTGTTTGAACGCTTCATTGCTAAGTTTACCACCATGGTTGGAAGTGCTACTATATCATATGTCAACATATGATTTAAAAGTTTCCAGTAAGGAAGGCTTAACATCACCGGGGCTGTTCATTGGGCTGGCATAATCATTTCGGGCGTACTTCATTTTCATCGAGTGCTGAACATTAGAATTTGTCCACCAATTCGAAACTAAGGCAAAACGTTGTTTCATAGTTCTTATGAGAGTGAATAAATTGAGAAATTTCGCACCTTGAATTATTTTTAAACAATCAGAATGATGTTATAAATATCATTTTAACAGTTTTATAATGTATTTCCATCTATCCAGCGAAGTATAATATAAGAGAAAACGTTATTTGACTAAGTGAAATTTCGAAATAATCAGCTTGTTCTCTTTTGCTGCGGGGCTGTCCATCTATTCTAACAGAATATGTGTGATTCTAGTTGATTATATGTGATGACTGATGAGTACTTATTCGCGAAGCGTTTTCATAGGTGCAACAGCGATTTTCCCTATGATGTTACATTTATCATGTTAAATTACCTACCACCGTTTGCAAAATATGTACGTGATCTTTTCGTAATTTCTGGCGGATTGAAGCAGATATTGTGTAGCCCTTCAGTGGTATCAACGCAAGTAATTTAATGTGACGCCGGGCTGAGTGGCTCAGACGGTTGAAGCTCTGGCCTTCTGATCCCAACTTGGCGGGTTTGGTCCCGGCTCAGTCTGGTAGTATTTAAAGGTGCTCAAATACGTCAGCTTCGTGTCGGTAAATTTACTGGCAGGTAAAACAACTCCTGCGGCACTAAATTCCGACATCTCCGAAAATCGTGAGTTGGTTTATCGTCGAAATGAAGTTATTGCGTGCTACCCTAACCTTCATCAGTCGGCAGCTACTGCGCCCACGACGTCCACCATCTTGGTTTTGATATTACGGTCTGATATATTGTAGTCGGTCTTGGTATTTGATATCGGTCTTCAAAATAGCGATATCTCGCCGATATATCCGTTTTAAAAATATTGGTGTTATTATCCATTATTGTAAGTCTCGTTTTACATTTAACACAATTATTAAATGATTCATTAGGTTTAATAAGTCTTGACACAGATCAGAAAACAATCTTAAAACAATGACAAGTAACATGACTCTTTCACTACAATAACACAGTATAAAAACATTTGCAGCCGAAAAATGTTACGTTACACAGAAAAACAGTATATGAAGGGTGTCTAGTAACGAGCTAATAACCTACACCAAAAATCATATGAAAAAACTGCAAACGTATAATTTGTGTACGAAGAATATTTGATAATTATCAGAGCTTTATAAAATAATAAAACATTTTCTTCCCGGCTTCTTCCTCAGCTCTGCAATTCCATTTGTTCGTGAAAAAACATGATGATCTTAGGTCAATTTCCAATACTTCTTCGGTAAACCATCTAGAAAAAGCAGCTTGGATAACAATTTGCCATTTAATCGGCTTCTCTTTCCCGTGATGGTGTTACCAGCCTTTGAAAACAGTCTTTCTGCTGGGACAGAGGTCGCTATAATGCTCAAGTATTGCCTAGCTAACGTGTAAAGCTATGATTGAGTTGTAATAGTATCACTGTATTTACGGAAGTGAACTGAGAAATGAAAAATCAAATTTCGTAATTGTAGCATGCAAATATTGAAAGGGTCTGAAAATATACCACATCGTAGCCAAAAGTATTAAATTAGACAGAAATATCGATATATTGGACACAAAATATCGATATCAACAATATATCGGACCTTAAAATATCGATGTCGATATATCGATATTTCCATCTCAACATATCGATATTTCCGATATATCGATATTCGTTAGCCATCTCTAGCTCGTTGTTGCGACAAAGATGGCTGCGCCATTCTCTGCACCCAGCAAGAACAGTGTTCCGTAATCAGTTTTTCTGTGGTCTGAGGGTGTACCAGGTGGAAAAGGCTAGGAAAGCAACGGATAGGGAATCTGCCACCTGGGCGACTGCCCTAAATGCAGATCAGTATTGATTGTATTGTATTGTATTGTGTATTGTTTCTGAAACGGATCATCACTGGAGATGAAACATGAGTACACCACTTCGAACCAGAGAGTAAACGTCAAGAGCATGGAATGGAAGCATCCCTGATTCCCAGTCAAAATGAAATTCAAGAACCAATTTTCTGCAGGAAAAAAGATACATTGTTTTGGGACTCTCAAGGACCAATCCTGGAACATTACCGCGAGTAGGGATAAACAGTAAACGTTATAGTGATGCTGGTAAACAAGCTGAAATCTGCAATTTGCAACAAACGCAGTGATCTATTGTCGAAGAGTTCTTTTGTTGCCTGACGATGCGTATCCACACACCGCCGCCCACTGCGCTCAAACCTTTCAGATGCTGCGTTTCGAGGTATTGGAGCATCCTGCGTACAGTACCGACCTCGCCCCGTAGGATTACCATCTGTTTGGTTCACTTATAAATGCTCTACGAGGCGGTCGATTCAGCTCCGATCAACAGGTGAAGGAAGCGGTGCGTACGTGGCTTCCTGCGCAACCAAAATTAAAGCTTGGGAAACGGTGGACCATGTAAATTGAAAAGCAGGGTGACTAACTGGAAAATTATATCACTAAAAAGTGTGTGCTCTTTTTGTAATAAATTATAAAACTGATTGCAGATACTTATTGGCTTTCCCTCGTAATAATTTATTCGATTAAAACCTAGAAAAATATACGAACAAAATTAAAGCAAAAGCTGAGTTAAAAAACGCACAACTGATCAGGCTATAATCACCCATGGTGGAAGTACACCTTCGCGCAAAGAGCTCGTTCGAAACTGAGTAGACTGATTGTTACTACATCAAGTTATTGTAGGAATTATACATTGTTATCAAATAAATGTATGAAAAAAGTTAAATGATAAGCAGTTTTTGTGTATAATACGATCTCGGGTACATTACATCATAATTTTTTAGTGTATTTTGATATCAACTTTCATTGCTGTAATTAGTTTTGAATAATTTGGTGCAGGTCTTTTGTAAGGCAACCGGATATTAATTCCTCTGCGTCGAAATGTAGAAAAACTATTTCATCGTGATCTGATCTTCTGACAATTTCTGTGCAGAGTGATATTAGGCTAGATAATATGTATTATTTTCATGATTTTGCGAGGAGTCTGCGGGGCCCTAACGTTACGCTCCTGCTTGTCAGTTGGTGAAGCGGGAGCGGGGGGAGTAGAGAATGCGGCAGAGTGTCACGAACGCTACTGGAGCTGCTTTCAGCTTTCCACTCTGGATGTTTCCTATTCTGCGCTACGGCCCGAGTGGCTGAGACAGTAGATCTACAGCCTGAGCCTAAGTTGGTGGGCTTGATCCCAGTTCAGTCCAGTGGTATTAGTAGGTGCTTAAATACCAGCACGTAAACGAACTCCTGGAGCACTTCTGTCTCCCGAGAACCGTAAACTAATTAGCGGAACATACAACCAGTATTATTATTATTATTAGTAAAAAGGAAATTAACACAAGGAAACTGCCCATTATTAGAAATTTCACATGAGATGAACGAAGAGACTGAATTAGCGTGAAAACACGCTTCTTTCCGAAAAAATCCAGTTAAAATTGGCCCTCCGATCATGTGTTGTGTCATAGCGTGTCATGAATACAAACAACACTGCATAGATGCGGATATCCGCGGATTTATCTTTGCGGATGGAAACTGTATGGCAGTGCGGATAATTTTCTTGCTAATATCTAAATAACGAACTTTATTATTAATTTTCACTCAAGTATGCTCTTATTTTTGCTTGTCAGCGACCCTTAACAGTGGTATGGGAGAATGGTGATACTGTATATAACAAGCCTTGAGTCCATAAAGTCGTAAATCAGACCGTAACCTAACTGGCTCCTCCCCGCAATTAATGGAAGGAAGAAACAGTTGTCGCAAGAGAAAATCCCTCATAAACCTGTGATTGTGGGGGGTCATGTACCAGATAGCCTATCAGGCCTATTGTATTATGTTAACAGACCTTTCTGTTGTTGTTGTTTTTTGAGTCATCAGTCCATAGACTGGTTTGATGCAGCTCTCCATGCCACCCTATCCTGTGCTAACTTTTTCATTTCTACGTAACTATTGCATCCTACGTCTGCTCTAATCTGCTTATCATATTCATACCTTGGCCTACCCCTACCGTTCTTACCCCCTACACTTCCTTCAAAAACCAACTGAACAAGTCCTGGGTGTCTTAAGATGTGTCCTATCATTCTATCTCTTCTTTTCGTCAAATTTAGCCAAATCGATCTCCTCTCAGCAATTCGATTCAGTATCTCTTCATTCGTGATTCGATCTATCCATCTCACCTTCAGCATTCTTCTGTAACACCACATTTCAAAAGCTTCTATTCTCTTTCTTTCTGAGCCAGTTATTGTCCATGTTTCACTTCCATACAATGCCACGCTCCACAAGAACGTCTTCAAAAACATCTTTCTAATTCCGATATCAATGTTTGAAGTGAGCAAATTTCTTTTCTTAAGAAAGCTCTTCCTTGCTTGTGCTAGTCTGCATTTTATGTCCTCCTTACTTCTGCCATCAGTACGTTCGCAACCTTGGTGGAGTGCAGTCGCTTTCGTGCTCGCTACGTGTGACTCATCCATAGCCTGGTATTCCCGTCGTACAGCTTTCAGTGTTCGTGTAGGATATTTATCGCTCTTGAACTGCAGCTAACATTATCAACTGGACTATGAATGATCCGCCCGATACGGGGCAGATCATTAATTCTGCCCTACAGACTTGTTATGCAGATCCAGCTACAACACCTTTACGAATAAATACTCTTGATTTCCAATCAAGTCTTCAAGATCAACAGCAACCAGCCCTCCCAGTGGAGCAACATCACACTTTACGTACTCGACATCATGAAGAGAGCAACGTCAGCACGGGCACCTTATCAACAGAACGAGGATCAAGTACAGGTACACATAGTCATAATAGTTCTAATATGAAGTGCAATTTAGACCCTAAAACTAAGCGTTTTCGTGCCGATCCCAACTTACATACGGAACAGTTAATAGACATGGATACTGAGAATGAAAAAGCCTCTTCCGACACAACTAATGACACAAATGCATCAAACCACCTTTCTGTTAATACCCCATTAGTTGCCCCATCATCTTCTACTAGGGGTACACCGTCGTCATCCCGTCTCAGTCAAAATAATAGGTACAATAATACTGATAACGGACCGTTCCTTGTTGTTGTTGAAGGGACTAAGGATAATATAGGGAACTTACATCCGATGTCAATAGGACGATTGATCTTTAGTGAAAATATAATTCCCCGTCAACAAGTTCTGGACATTAAACCTTCTGGTAAGAATAGACTTCGTATCGAGACCTTATCCGGAATAGCAGCAAACAAGCTAGTTGAATCAAACTTTTTGAAGGAAAAACACCTTGATGTCTATATTCCCAGCAGTGTTGTGCACAGGCTCGGGATTATCAGAAATGTAGACACGACATTTAGTGAAGATGAAATTCTAAAGGAAATTCAGAGTGCTATTCCCATTTCCCAAGTGAAACGATTTACAAAGAAGCTTCCCAATGGAGACACGCGACCTATTCCAGTCTGCCTCATAACATTTCGTGCCCAACACCTACCTCAACATATTTATATCCTAGGAACACGGTGCGAAGTTCAACCTTACATCTTTCCAGTGATGCAATGTCACCGATGTTTAAGATATAACCATTCATTATCTCAATGCAGAGGACAGCAACGCTGCAGTAGGTGTGCGGGACCTCATGACGTAAGAACTTGTACTGACACTGCACCACCATCATGCATGTATTGCCACGGTCCACACTTAGCCACGGATAGGGAGTGTCCCGAGTACAAGAAATGGTCCGAAATTAAATACCTTATGGCTCAGAATAATGTATCTCAAGAAGTAGCAATCAAAATGTACCATAACAGAAATTATTCTACTGCTGTACTGGCCCCGTCTTTCAATTGGCAAAGCAGGGAAGAATTCCCTCCTCTCTCACAATCAGCGGTTCCGTCTCCAGCGGACTTTCAGCCACAGCTACCACGCACGGATATCCCGCCGGCTAACATGCAGCCTCGGTATCCAGAACAGGTTTCTCAGCAAGTAAACAACTTGACCAACACGTCGTTAACCTCACAGCACCATCAACAACAAATAATGCCTCCTCAAAGACAACAAACGCCGATGAGAGTGCATCCTCGCATACCACAGCAATTGCAACGGCCCCAGAGACTTCCTCCCCCATCTACACCGCAACCAAATTATCCATCGATACAACAACGTCAGTATATTCCCCCACATTTGCCTGTAACACCAATTTCCCACAACCCCTATCCCCCCCAACCACATAACATCATGACAACCACCTCCAAAAATTATGAGCATTTGATCGGAAAGATATTTAACCTTATCATGCTCCTCCTTACTCAAGCTCAATCTACAACGCCCGATGCCTTTAATCCGGCTATAATACATAACATGATCGCAAGTATATTTACTTCAGGTAATGAATAAAATACTCCAATGGAACGCACGTTCCGTACTTGCGAATAAAGAGACCTTACAAAGAGTTTTATACACTGAAGATATTGATTTCGCCACCTTGAGTGAAACCTAGCTTAAGAACGATTCTAATCTAACCATTCCTGGCTATAATGTCATCCGACAGGACCGAGAAGACGGATATGGAGGGGTAGCAATATTAATAAAGAATACAATTCCATACGTAGAAGCAGTTATTGATCACTCGCAGATTGCAAGTTTTCAGGCCGTTGCCGCAAGAGTTCACATTAACAACCAAGATATTTCATTGGTCTCATTATATAGCCCACCACGAACAAAAATTCAACTTCAAGAATGGTATCGGCTTACGCAACAGATAGAACCACCTTTTCTCTTTTGTGGTGATTATAACGCACATAGCACAACATGGGGTTGCGAGACAAATGACACATATGGTGATGCTGTCTTACAAATAGTGGATGAGTTCAATTTATTTGTGTTAAACGATGGATCGGCTACCTTGTTACCAGTACCGGGACAACGTCTCTCCGCTGTCGACCTAACCATTTGTTCTTCTAATATCTCATCTGATTTTCATTGGAAAATCTTGCCGTATCCAATGGGTTCTAATCATTATGCTATCATCATTTCGCCTGTTTTACCATTTCGTCCTTCACCGATCAAACCCACTATTAAATGGAATGTTCAAAACGCTGACTGGGTCAAATACAGAAGGGTGATAGACGCAAATATACACTCTGTGTTACATCAAAAAACCACGCTTGATAAATACAACGCCTTCGTACACACCATTAATTTCGCTGCCGCCATATCCATTCCTGAACGAAAACAAACCAACATCTCCAAAAGATTCCCTGCTCCATGGTGGAATTCCGAATGCAGTCGACAGATAGCTAAGAGAAATCAGGCCCTCAGCAAGTTAAAGCGAGCAACTACAATGGAAAATTTCCTCAATTACAAGAATATAGATGCAGCAGTCAAACGCTTTCTGAAAAGGGTAAAGAAGAATAGCTGGCGATCTTATTGTGAAAAACTGACCAAGGATACACCCCTATCGCAACTATGGTCGATGGTTAACAAAATGAAGAACAAAACGCCAACCCCTAAAGCACTTAAATGTTGGGCAGAAGAGTTTTCAGATATTATTGCTCCACCTACGACCTCATTTACTCCAAAACAACGTCCACCGTTCGAACTTTTCCGTCCTACGCAAGATTTTCTAACATCACCTTTCACGCTACATGAATTAGAACAAGTTTTAAAAACTACTGCTAACTCTGCGCCTGGATATGACCATATACATTACTGCATGCTTTCTAACTTATCTCGCAATGCCAAGGAAATATTGCTCTTACTTTTCACATATATTTGGAATGAAACCAATTTTCCCGACGACTGGACGACGCAGATTATTGTCCCAATTTTAAAACAAGGTAAAGATCCTAACGAAGCTGCTTCTTACAGACCCATCGCTCTATCTTCATGCATAGCTAAAACTTTTGAACGTCTGTTGAAACTAAGACTGGAGTGGTGGTTAGAGTTTCATAATTTATTGCCTCGATCTCAATATGGGTTCCGGAAAAGTCGTTCTACTTACGACCATCTTAGCATTCTGACTACGGACATTGAACATACATTTCTAAACCATGGTTACCTTACCGCCATATTTCTCGATATATCTGGGGCATATGACAGCGTTAGTATACAAGTACTTTCTGAAAAGCTACATGACCTTGGTCTTCCCGAAATATACGTGCGAGGTATATATAACTTATTTTTCCGGCGGACAATCTATATTCGAACCCAAGATAACACCCTGTATGGGCCCAGACTAGTAACAAAAGGACTCCCTCAGGGTGCTATACTGAGTCCTTTACTGTATGCCATCTACACTGCAGATCTCGATCACATGTTTAAACAAACAGTCAAAGTTCTTCAGTATGCAGACGACGTATGTATCTACGCATCATCGCAGTCTCTTTGGTTAACATGCTTATGGCTAGACGACGCTGCAAGGAAACTCCACGCCTGGACATTTCAAACAGGTCTTAATTTATCCCCAACAAAATCCTCTATTATTGTCTTCACTCGAAAGCAATTCCACTCAATATCACCATCTGTACATCTTGGGCCATACTCCTTCCCTTTACGAACTTCAGCCAAGCTACTAGGCTTATACCTCGATAGTAAACTTACATGGAGAACCCACGTCGAGTACCTGGCAACTAAAGTGGGCCGAACGTTAAACATAATCAGAGCATTATGTCGAGTATGGTGGGGAGCTGACCCATCTGTCCTATTACTATTATATAGATCGTTAATCCGATCTGTACTAGATTATGGCTGCATCTTTTTCGGCAACGCACCGCAGTATGTCCTTCGAAAACTAGATGTCCTGCAGTTCCGCGCACTCAGAATATGTCTCGGAGCCATGAACTCAAGTCCTACTAACGCACTACTGGTAGAGGCTAAAGAAATGCCCCTTCAGATAAGACGAGATCTGCTTGCCAACAACTTTCTTCTGCAACGCTCGTCCATAACTAGCCACCCTATAACATCTAAACTGCGCCGCCTCCTTCCACTGTGTGACAGAAGAACAAACAGAAGACTACGGATACCTCTATTGGTCAAAAGTATCAAGAAATTGCAGCACATCATACCCCTTACTCTTCAAGATACAGCGCTTCCAGTATTTCGGCAGAGGTATGAACTTTCAGTATTTCAACCATCCACATTTCATCTTCCAGATTTTATAATCTGCAATACCAATATCAACGAAAAAGTAACAAATTTTATCAATGCATATTGGGGCAGTTATACTCAAATATACACAGATGGGTCTAAGACCAATGAAGGAGTCGGATATGCGTACTACTGCCCTGCACTCAACACTAGCAAAATGTTCTCCCTTCCCCACGAAGCTTCAAGATTCACAGCTGAAATACTTGCCATTAAATCAGCCATCACGTACGGCGTCCAGCACTTCAGCAGTATATTAATTCTCACGGACTCCAAGAGTGCACTTCAAAAACTAGAACACCCATGCAGGAACACGCGTTCGAATAAATACATCATGGACATCCTAAGTTGCATATACCAAGCTAAGGAAAACGGAAAAGAAGTTCATCTTATGTGGATCAAAGGTCACACTGGAATTATACACAATGAAACCGTAGACCAACTGGCAAAGCAGAGCATTACAGAAGGCCAGTTCCAAGCACTACGCCTACCATATACGGACTTCCAAAGCCACATCAAGGAACAGGCTTACAAAGAATGGTCAAATTACTGGGCAACAACTCAACGCATCAAAGGCAAGCATTACGCCGCTATCCAGAGACACATCCCACAGAGACCATGGTTCAGTCTACTATCTCTAACTCGCCGCCATATGACATCAATTATCAGAATGCGACTTGGACATGCATCTTACCCCAATCATCTGTTCAGACTCAAAGTCATAGACTCCCCAAATTGTCCCTCTGACCCCAATCAAGAAGCAGACCTCAACCATACAATTTTAGGATGCACTAGATACAAACCACAAGTGACCAATTTATATCAAACGCTTATACAACTGAAAGTTCCACTTCCCACTTCCGTTTCGTCGTTGTTCAGCAGCTATGACATCCGTATATATCAAGCAATAGCCAAATTTTTAAGTGAAGCCAATTTAACATTGTGATACGTTTGTTCTGTAGTCTGTAGTTAAACTGTTCTCATCCAACCAAAGTTCCTGTACCGTGGCTTTCCATCACCAATTAGTCACAATGCCATTAACGGTCCCATGTTGTAAAGATGTTGCTCTTTGACTTTCCTGTTTTCTAAATGTACAGAGCTGGCAGCATGGTCTTACGGACCAAATGCCAAAATGCAAATAAATAAAAAATAAATACTTCTGCCATCGTTAGTTATTTTACTACCCAAGTAACAATATTCATCTACTTCCTTTAAGACTTCATTTCCTAATTTAATATTTCCCGCATCACCTGCCTTCGTTCGACTGCACTCCATTACTTTTGTTTTGGACTTATTTATTTTCATCTTGTATTCCTTACCCAAGACTTCATCCATACCATTCAGCAACTTCTCGAGATCTTCCGCAGTCTCAGATAAAATAACAATATCATCGGCAAATCTCAAGGTTTTGATTTCTTCTCCTTGGACTGTGATTCCCTTTCCAAATTTCTCTTTGATTTCCTTTACTGCCTGTTCTATGTAAACATTGAAAAGGAGAGGGGACAAACTGCAGCCTTGCCTCACTCCTTCCTGGATTGCTGCTTCTTTTTCAAAACCCTCGATTCTTATCACTGCAGACTGATTTTTATACAGATTGTAGATAATTCTTCGTTCTCGGTATCTGATCCCCATCATCTTCAGAATCATAAATAGCTTGGTCCAATCAACATTATCGAATGCCTTTTCTAGATCTACGAATGCCATGTACGTGGGCTTGTCCTTCTTGATTCGATCCTGTAAGATCAGACGTAAAGTCAGGATTTGCTTCACGTGTTCCTACATTTCTTCTGAAGCCAAATTGATCTTCTTCCAACTCAGCTTCAACTTGTTTTTCAATTCTTCTGTAAATAATACGTGTTAAAATTTTGCAGGCATGAGATACTAAACTAATGGTGCGGTAGTTTTCACACCTGTCAGCACCGGCTTTCTTGGGAATAGGTATAACAACATTCTTCTGAAAATCGGATGGGACTTCTCCTGTCTCATACATCTTGCACACTAAATGAAATAACCTTGCCATGCTGGTTTCTCCTAAGGCAGTCAGTAATTCAGAGGGAATGTCATCAATTCCAGGTGCCTTGTTCCTATTTAGGTCACTCACAGCTCTGTCAAACTCTGACCTCAAAATTGGGTCTCCCATTTCATCAGCATCAACAGCCTCTTCATGTTCCAGAACCAAATTATCTACATCTTTACCTTCATACAACTGTTGGATATGCTCCTGCCATCTTTCTGCTTTGTCTTCTTTCCCTAGAAGTGGTTTTCCATCTGAGCTCTTAATATTCATACACCTAGATTTCCTTTCTCCAAAGGTTTCCTTGATTTTCCTGTATGCAGCATCTACCTTTCCCAGGACCATACAGCCTTCGACATCCTTGCACTTCTCCTTCAGCCATTCTTCCTTAGCTATCTTGCACTTTCTATCCACTTGATTCTTTAATCGCCTGTATTCTTTTCTGCCCTCTTCATTTCTAGCATTCTTGTATTTTCGTCGTTCATCAATCAGGTCTAGTATCTCCTGAGTTATCCACTGATTCTTAGTTCAGATCTTTCTATCCGTTTCAATACTCTAGTTAAATATTTACAATAACATGTGTTTTTTTTAATGTGTTATTCCTCATGTTATGGTCGGGATTCAAATTACAATCGTCTTGGTAAAACGTGGCGATATCATTTAGATAGCATGTCCTTCAGATGTAAAACAAAAAGTAGTGAAAATGATGGAATGAAGTCAGGTGGTATAGGATCACGAAATCTAATCTAGAAAGAATTTCGTATGAAGCAGGAAGAAAGAAATGATAGAAACAAACAGTGCATACAATTTTCTCACCTCATACACATATATTCACATTTGGAAGACATTGCTATATGCATTTGTGAACACCATAGCATTGTATAGTACAGAAACACGGATATTTACGAGTTCAGAAAGAAAATAGAAGCCTTTGAAATGTAGTTTTACAGGAGAATGTTTAGGGTGAAAGAGATTCGCATGAAAATGGAATAGGTTATAAAGCTGGACTGAGAACAATTTAGTGATAATAATTGACCAGCAGAGAAAAAAGACTGTTCAAGTTAGTTTTCGGAGGAAAGTGTGCAGAAAATGCGGTACGAATAAGCCAAGATACGGATACGCCCTGCACAGGTTACATAGAAGTGAAAGAAGTTAGCATAATTATGTTAGAGTGGAATGGAAACTTTCATTGACCTTGTCTAGAGAATGATGACCCGAACACAGTCTCCCTCCGGGAGAAAAACAAAACATTCTATTCTTAAGTTCAGAAGTAAACTATTTTCTGATAGTCTTGTTGTTTCGTCGTAGAAAACAACTACCATCACACAACAACATACATTCATAACCAAAGCAGCAGCTATAAAAACAGCCACTTCACAATCGTGAGCACGAACTGTGAAGTTTCATCAGCGTCCTTGGTAAGTTTACGACCCGGGAACTTGTCCAGCAGAAGGCCTACTCCCGTCTTTCATTTCACAACGCATGACCAGTTGGGACAGGGTTTCCCGCGGTAGGAATTTAAAATCTGCCGCGGGCTTGGCATTACATAAGAACACACGCACACGCACGCTGAAGTTCAAGGACACGCTGCGGAGGGTAAACGACCTCTGTTAAATTCCACAGAACAGGAGGTTACGCTGGTAGGCGTGGCAGAAGTACTGCGTCTCGTCCATCTCCCTAGTGCTGTGTTTGAATCAAAATACACTAACTTAAACTCCCCAGTACTGGAACCACCTTCGAAGAAACTAAGCTGGTAAGATTTTCAGCCATATTGGCTGAATGGTTAGCGTAATGGCTTAGGTTCAGAGAGTCCCGGCTCGATTCCCAGTTGAGTAGGGGATTTTAACAACGTTTGGTTATTCGTCTAACTCGGGGTCTGGGTGTCTGTTCATCTCAATATACATCTTAATTTACAGATAACATATCACGCTACTACGACCACAGAAATATGAAATAGTGAACATGTCCCTCCAGATAGGGTGAGGTGAAGAGAATCCGAACGTAAAACAGGGCTTAATCAGCATTAGTGCCGACCCCAACCAAATGGAGAAAAGTCCAAGAAGAGGAAGAAGACTCAACTACTTCTTCTATCCGTCTGGTTGTCCTGTTTTATTTTCGTTTACGCCAACGTACAGTTTCTAACCTTTGTTGTTTTATATATTAGTAGTTCAACGTCGCACCGGCTCTGATTTTGGGCGACATAAATATATATCTACCCCTTACTCCCCTTTTCTGATGCGGAGTCGGGCATGAGGTGAAATTATATTTTATGGCATGCTTTTACGGTCGGATGCCTTTCCTGACGCCAACTTCAATAAATTCAGGAGCTAATGAAGATGACATGAATGACAGAACGAAATTAGGTAAGGAGGTGGGAGGAATCGACTGTGGCCTATGAATAGAAACTGTCACGGAATTTCCCCGGAAGTGAAAGTGGGAAACCACAGAAAACAATCCTCAGGGCAGCCGACGGTGGAGTTCGAACCCACTCGCCTCTCAAATACAGAGCTTAGCTCCGTAGCCGTAGTGCGTTAACATGCATGGCCACTCTGCTCGATAATAAATAATAATAATAATAATAATACCTTTAAATGAAACCGAGATGAAGACAAGGAGACTGACTCTCTCCTCTTCTTTTCAACCACGACCTTGAAAATGATACAAGAATGGCGCAAACAGAACTTGTCCTCAAAATTCACCAATCAATTACTTTAAGGAGAGGAAAATTACCAATACATTGCCTAGCATTATTGCAGACGACCTAGTAATCTTAACTCGAGACATTTCAACAGCCCAAAATCAGACCGAACTCCTGAAAGAAACTGCAGAAAAAGTCTGCCTCCAGACATTTCTTGAGAACACCAGAATACATAAACTGAAAAAAAAAAACCACCAAAACTCATGGAGACAAAACATGGCAAAATTTAACAGGTAGCATAATTAAACTATCTTGATGAAACAATTCAGGAAAATTAACTCGAAACAAAATCCAACGAAATTAGATGCCAAAAGATGGAAACTACATACAGACACGCCCACAATATAAACAAGAAAATGTAGTTCCAAGTACACAAAACTAAGACATAATACAGTCATTAAACCAGAATGTCGTTATAGATATGAAACGCTAATTTTGAACAGGAAAGCAGGCATGAAAACACTGAGAAAAAGGAACGCAAAATCCTAACAAAAATTCTAGGCCCAAAACTCTCAGATCAGATAGACAATACCGACAAAGTGGCATACAGGAATACAAAAATATTCCCAGTGAGATTAGAAAACGCAGGTTAAGATTTTATGGATAAACTAGCTGCTAGCCGCGGCTTCGCTCACATGTGTATTTCGTACTGCACTACGACATTATCTGAAAACCCATAAAGTATAAAAACTCAACGAAAAATTGAGTTTCATTTACGCACCTCTTTGTAAACCATGTTTGTGGTATCGCCTTTTGGGGCTAAGATGACCAGGCTACTGGCAAAGTTAATTCTCGAACATGTGACATAAAACTGTACATGTGAGGAACAGTCCTCTCTCGAGTCGAAAATAAATAAATACGTATTTCTGTATTTTTCAGGAGATTCTAAATATCAACTTAAAGGTCTGGTACATGTTAAGTTTGAGATATACTGTAGATATACTCATTATATGCCTTTGCTGGAGAGTTGAAGCGTTTACAGTGCACTATGTCTTCTGATAGATCCTATGGAAAAAAAAAAAAAGCATGGCAATGCAGCCCTTGAAAGGCCTTGACCTACCAAGCGATGGCTTGCAGATTACGAGGTGTCGTGTGGTCAGCACGACGAATCCTCTCGGCCGTTATTCTTGACTTTCTAGACCGGGGCCGCTATCTCACCGTCAGATAGCTCCTCAATTCTAATCACGTAGGCTGAGTGGACCTGGAACCAGCCCTCAGGTTCAGATAAAAATCCCTGACCTGGCAGGGAATCAAACCCGGGGCCTCCGGGTAAGAGGCAGGCACGCTACCCCTACACCACGGGGCCGGCGGTAGATACTATGGGCTAGAATAAATATGTTACTTTCATTGACCTGTCTCTGCCTCATCCTTGGCTTTGACAATATGAAAGTGACCGAGATATGCGCGATGCTAGTAATACCATTCCGTATGCAGCCAGTCCCTGCTATGAATGGTGTGAAAATGTCGCTCATAGTGTCTGTTGGTGCATGCATTTCAGTGGGCTTGGCAGACTGATATGTAATAGCAACTTCTGGCTCAACGAGGAAAGCAATGGGAAACTACTTCATTTCCCTAGAATGGCTCTTCAGTGACACCTAGGCTATCTACGACTGCTGTTGGCAGAACTTTTCGGCTGAATACCATACATACATACATACATACATACATACATACATACATACATACATACATACATACATACATACATACATACATACATACATATTTTAAAAATTACCCAATTTTTCAATTCTTTCCACCCTATTGAGAGGAGTTTCTGAAAACAAAAAATACGTGTTTCTTCTTTTAAGGAGATTCCAAATACCAATGTTTACGTACCGGTATGTAACCTGTTCAGCTTATGAGATTAAAAAACGGACTCAGTCAGACAAAACAAATAGCCGAATTCTATAAACACAGAAGTAAAGCCAGCAAAACAGACACAATGAAATAGATTGGCGAAATCAAAACCGATCTGAAACATGCAGCAATTACATCAGCAGATATGATGATGATGATGATGATGATGATGCTTGTTTAAAGGGGCCTAACATCTAAGGTCATCGGCCCAGCAGATGTCAAAATTCGGGTAATCCTCAGATCGTAAATTAACAAATGGCAACTTGACCAAGAAGAAAGACCAAAAAAGAAGACGAACAAACTGGTCCAAGACAGAAAGGAAGCCCGTGGTAAAAGAATGAAAAGAAATATGGGCGCAATGAAAGGCAAAGTGCACCACTAAGTACTCTGCGTAGTCCTAGGGAGCTTATTCGCTACATACATAATCATTATAGACTGTTATGCCTTTCAGCGTTCAGTCTGCAAGCCTCTCTGAATTTACTAAACGTCGCCACAATCCTCAATTTGTAACTAGTGTTGTGGTCTCATTTAGTTCTATACCTCTTATCTTTAAATCGTTAGAAACTGAGTCTAACCATCGTCGTCTTGGTCTCCCTCTACTTCTCTTACCCTCCATAACACAGTCCATTATTATCCTAGGTAACCTATCCTCCTCCATTCGCCTCACATGACCCCAACACCGAAGCCGGTTTATGCGTACAGCTTCATCCATCGAGTTCATTCCTAAATTAGCCTTTATCTCCTAATTCCGAGTACCCTCCTGCCATTGTTCCCACCTGTTTGTACCAGCAATCATTCTTGCTACTTTCATGTCTGTTACTTCTAACTTATGAATAAGATATCCTGAGTCCACCCAGCTTTCGCTCCCGTAAAGCAAAGTTGGTCTGAAAACAGACCGATGTAAAGATAGTTTCGCCTGGGAGCTGATTTCCTTCTTACAGAATACTGTTGATCGCAACTGCAAGCTCACTGCATTAGCTTTACTACACCTTGATTCAATCTCACTTACTATACTACCATCCTGGGAGAACATACAACCTAAATACTTGAAATTATCGACTTGTTCTAGCTTTGTATCACCAATCTGACATTCAATTCTGTTGAATTTCTTACCTACTGACATCAATTTAGTCTTCAAGAGGCTAATTTTCATACCATACTCATTGCACCTATTTTTAAGTTCCAAGATATTAGACTGCAGGCTTTCGGCACAATCTGCCATTAAGACCAAGTCGTCAGCATAGGCCAGACTGCTTACTACATTTCCACCTAATTGAATCCCTCCCTGCCATTTTATATCTTTCAGCAGATGATCCATGTAAACTACGAACAGCAAAGGTGAAAGATTGCAGCCTTGTCTAACCCCTGTAAATACCCTGAACCAAGAACTCATTCTACCATCAATTCTCACTGAAGCCCAACTGTCAACATAAATGCCTCTGATTGATTTTAATAATCTACCTTTAATTCCATAGTCCCCCAGTATAGCGAACATCTTTTCCCTCGGTACACTGTTATATGCTTTCTCTAGATCTACGAAACATCAACACAACGGCCTATTCCTCTCGTAGCATTTTTCAATTACCTGGCGCATACTGAAAATCTGATCCTGGCAGCCTGTCTGTGGTCTGAAACCACACTGGTTTTCATCCAACTTCCTCTCAACGACTGATCGCACCCTCCCTTCCAAGATGCCAGTGAATACTTTGACTGGTATACTAATCAATGAGATACCTCGATATCTGTTGCAATCCTTCCTGTTCCCTTGCTTATAGATAGGTGCAATTACTGCTTTTATCCTATCTGAGGGTACCATACCAACACTCCATGCTAATTTTACCACTCTATGAAGCCATTTTATCCCTGCCTTCCCACTATACTTCACCATTTCAGGTCTAATTTCATCTATTCCTGCTGCTTATTCGCTAGTAGTAATAAAAATAAATAATTTCATGGTGTGGGTTACTGTAGTCACGTCCTAGTTCGTGAACCATGGGCAACGGCTGAGTAGCCTAATAAGTGGTTCTGAGAGTCGGGATACCAGTTACTATGGAATGGGAGTGGGTATCTCAGACATATTCTGAGTCATGGCCCTCCTTGTGCTCAAGCGACTAGGACTATACAATCCACCGGTTGTCCCTAACGCGTTAGAGGAGAGATTCTCACTGGGACTATGTGTAAACAGGGTAGCATCCTGCTTCACAGAATTTTTACAGAGTGCGCTCAGAACGGTTTAAGCAAGCCTCGAACCTATAGGAGTAACGGAGTCCAAGTTCCATTTGACTGGCAAGAGACTTGTTGGAAACAACTTTGCGAACAAAAATTGAATTCGATGGGAAGCTATTGATTTCAAAGGGATTTATGTATGTAAGTAAGTAAGTAAGTAAGTAGAACTTGCTGAGTCAGCAAAGAAAATGTGTCTGGATGTAATGTGAGTTAATGATATTCGGGTAAGGGGAGATAACGTGAAAGAAGTACGAGATTATAAAGTATTTTTAACAAGTGTTAAAAGGGAAGGGCAGAGTCTGGGGTAGGACTGTATATCAGGAACACTATTGCACGCAGCATAGTTTCTATTTAGCACGTAAATGAGCGTATGATGTGGGTGGATTTGGCTGGTGGAGGAATTAAGGCGATAATTGTCTCAGTCTACTCGCAATGTAGGGGTGCAGATGAGGATGGAGTTTTATAAAACACAGTGACATCGTAGTCGGGGTCAGCAACGAGGATAGGATAGTGCTAATGAGTGATTTCAATGCGAGAATTGGAAATAGAACTGAAGGATACGAAAAGGTAACAGATAAATGTGCGGAAGATATGGAAGCTAACAGGAATGGGAAGCGTTTGCTGGACTTCTGTGCTAGTATGGGATTAGCAGTTACGAATACATTCTTCAAGCATAAGCCTATTCACCGCTACACAGGGAGAGTAGGGGCACCACGTTCTTTATAGACTATATACTAATCGACTTTAAATGTCCGACTCGTTGGCTGAATGGTCAGCGTACTGACCTTCTGTTCAGAGGGTTCCGGGTTCGATTTCCGGCCGGGTCGAGGATTTTAATCACTTTTGATTAATTCTTCTGACTCTGTGACTGGGTGTTTATGTCCGTCCCAACACTCTCCTCTTCATATTCAAACAACATATCACACTACCAACCACCACAGAAACACGCAACAGTGATTAAATCCCTCCATATAGGATTGGCGTCAGGAAGGGTATCCGACCGTAAAACAGGGCCAAATCCACACGTGCGACGCAGTTCGCACCCGCGACCCATCAGGTGTGGGAAAAGTGGTAGGAAAAGGAAAAAGAAGATCAACTTTAAATCCAGGAAATCTGTTAGGAATGAGCGGGTATTCCGGAGGTTTTTGATGCTACAGACCACTATGGGAATCAACTTCTGTATCACTATCTGATTTGTAGAGAACGAAGTATATTTAGACCTAGGATAGAGTACGTGAAATCTGTCCGCAGACGAATAAGGCTAGAAAATCTCCAGGGTGAGGAAATTAGAGAAAAGTACATGGATATGATTAGTTAAAAGTTCCGAACAATATATAGTGAAAAGGTTCATGAGATAGGAGAATGGGTGGCATGTAGCATGTAGTAGTAGTAGTAGTAGTAGTAGTAGTAGTAGTAGTAGTAGTAGTAGTAACAGCAACAGAATGCCTCGGAACTACTGTGTGTAAAGATAGGAGAAAGTGAACATCTTGGTGGAATGATTAAGTGAGAGCAGCTTGTAAACGTAAAAGGAAGGCGTATCAGAAATCACTCCAAACAAGGACTGAAGCAGACAGGAAACTGTGCGTAGATCAACGAAAGAGTAAAACAATTAATTGTTAAATCCAATAAGAAGTCGTCGTGGGAAGATTTTGTTAATAACCTCAAAAAGGCTAGGTCAAGCGGCAGGGAAACCCTTCTGAAGATAAATAATCTTGTTATTTGCTTTACGTCGCACCGACACGGATAGGTCTTATGGCGACGATGGGACAGGAAAGGCCTAGGAGTGGGAAGGAAGCGGCCGTGGCCTTAATTAAGGTACAGTCCTAGCATTTTCCTGGTGTGAAAATGGGAAACCACGGAAAACCATCTTCAGGGCTGCCGAGAGTGGGGTTCGAACCCACTGTCTCCCGGATGCAAGCTCACAGCTGCGCGACCCTAGCCGCTCGGCCAACTCGCCCGATAAATAATCTTAGAAAGGGGGAGAGGGAAGGAAATGAATAGTGTTTTGGGTAAATCGGGTGAACTCCTAGTAGATCCTAGGGAATCACTGGACAGGTGGAAGGAATAGTTTGAAAAGCTTCTCAACGACTTGGTCTTAATGGCAGATTGTGCCGAAAGCCTGCAGTCTAATGTTCTGGAACTTGAACATAGGTGCAATGAGTATGATACGAAAATTAGCCTTTTAAAGTCTCAAGTGGTGTCAGCAGGTAAGAAACCTTAAGAACTGAATGGCAGGTTGGGAATACAAACCTGGAACAGGTAGATCATTTCAAGTACTTAGGATGTGCACATCTACTCACCCAGGATGGTAAGCGAGACAGAATCAAAGTGCAGTAAAGCTAATGCAGTGAGCTCGCAGTTGCGATCAACAGTATTCTGTAAGAAAACAGTAAACTCCCGCACGGAAGTATCTTTAAACTGGTCTGTTTTCCGACCAACTCTGCTTTGCGTGAGTGAAAGCTGGGCGAACTCAGGACATCTTCTTACATAAGTTAGAAGTAACAGACATGAAAGTAGTAAGAATAATCGAGGGTACAAACAGCTGGGAACAATGGCAGGAAGGTACTCGGAATGAGGAGATCAAGGCTACTGATTAACTGTACACATAACGCGGCTTCGATGGTGGGGTCATGTGAGGCGAATGGCGGAGGATAGGCTACCTAGGAGAATAATGGATTCTGTCATGGAGGGTAAGAAGTTAGAGGGAGACCAAGACGACGATAGTTAGACTCAGTTTCTAATTCATTAAAGATAGCAGGTATAGAACTAAACGAACCCACTGAGATAGTTACAAACAGAATTGTGGAGAAGTTTAGTGAAATCATAAGAGGCGTGTAGACTGAACGCTGAAGGGCATAACCGTCTATAATAATAATAATAATAATAATAATTTAGTACCGATTCAGACAGATCTCATGGCACCGGTGGGATAAGACAGGGCTAGAACTGGGAAGGAAACTATCCTGGCTTTAATAAATTTATAGCCCCTACATTTATCTGGTTCGAAAATGGGGAAAACCTGAATACCATCTTTAGGGCTATCGACAGTGGGGTTCGTACCCATTCTAATTGCTACCATTACTGTTGTAATCATATAAAAATTATCCCGTCAATGACGGATTCTCCAGCCAGTGTAAAATAGTAATATTCTAATCTAAAAAAATAAAATCCTAAGACGATGTGTCTGTACATTGACTATTTTGGCGAAGTTTTCGTTCAATTATCCGTTTCAAGTGTAATAATGACCATCTGCATTTATTTTGGCATTGGCGTCCGAGTTCTTATTACTTGAAAACAACTGGATATTTTAGTTTACTTGTCCTTGGGTAGGTTTAAGGGCCAGTGTAGTTTCTAAATCCCTGAACTGACTGGGAGTTCATACGAATCGGGAACCGTGATTCTGTACTCCCACAGAATACGGAATTCTACCTGCTGTTATGTCATTTTAAAGTGGGTTTAAGGGTTTAAGTAAAGAGCCGTTTTACTCTTTTCGATAGAACTGATAATAAGAGAGGTTTTCGTCACCGATTGGTTTCATGAGTGTTTAGCCACAACGCAATTCCGATTTCAGATGAACAATATGTAACAGAGGAGTATGGAGAATTACACGAAACTTCAGACCAGAAACTGTAACGTTCAATAAACTGATCATCCTCATTCTGTCTCCACTTTGTTCAGTTTTATCGAACTTCACGTTAGACTACTGCCACTTGCTTTTGTAGAATATCAGTTTTACATGCCGTATTAAACTTTTGAACAGAGGGATGTAACCTCGCATAAATTTATGAAGGAATCATGAAATCTATTACCAATATTGCCGTGCGAAGAACGGGTACATATGCTAGTGCAATATATTAATGTTCATTTATTCAAATCATGTCCAATGCCTTGCTAATTCAGAAACAAGAGATATCGCCACTGTTCCGTTAACACAAGCAAGCGAGCGAGCTAATGTAAGATGTACAGTGCAAATCAGTTCGTGACTTCTGTCGTCCAGTAACAATAGTTAAGCCCTGTGTTATTCGTACAACAGAATGCTCTAGCACCTGAGTTGTCTTCAATAGATCGTAATAGTGGAGCTACAAACTGAGAGGCAGCTGAAGCTGTTGAACCTACAACAGAACAGTCTGTTTATGAGGCGTGTTTATTGCTCTTTTACAACAGGGTAACACTGGAGTAACGGCGTGCGCCATGATACCAGACACCTCTCGCCCATTTTACAGTCCATTTCCAACTTGGCAAACTAAACATTTTTATACAATTCCTGCTTGAGGGCCTCTCCTTTAATTTCATTAGCCAAATCAAGGTCTACTTTGTATACAAGGCGTGTGAAAAATATCGTTCAATAATCGCAGGCCGTCATATAAAGAGGAGGACAGTTAAAACAAGCAAAGGAATCAACATATTTTCAAGAAAAATGTATTCAGAATAAACGCCACAAAACGTAGTCCAGATCGCTGTGCTTTGTCAAAGATGAACAGCGAAATTCACTGTCGAAACACACAAAGTTGACATCATACACTTTTCACGTACATTGAATGAATCATAAAATAAAAGTAACTTCAATTTTAACTCTGGATATATTCAGTTGCCTGAGGTGTTAAAATGAGGAAGCTTTTCGGGTCTCCTGCGTAAGCACACAGTATATAAAACACTCCTGAGTGATGTACCTGAACAGTGTGTCTTATTTTCTTCCACTTGAACAGGAGGTCCCCACATACTCTGTTTAGTCTGTACGCGGTTAAGTGTTGACCAGGTAGATCAAAACCAGGAACACGTTTTGTGATGCAAGATAAAACACGAAGTTCGGAAGATGAGAATATTCGCCATTCGTCGGACCACTGTTTGTTCAAGTCGAAACTGCCAACAATGAGTTTTTCAGCCAGTGAAAGCGTAGGGTGCATTGAGTCTGTCAACGTGTATGTTATAGAGATCTTCATGAATAGGCAGTGTCGACTGTGAAGTATCTTACGATATTCTCGAATAAGAGCACTGCATCTGCGAAGATAATGGTGGAGGGATGTTGCTTAGGATAGGGAGCCACTATAGGGGGTGCTCTATAGTTTATAGTTTATATATGGAGTTATTTAGCTGAATATCAATCTTCTTAGAGCCTTCGTGGCTCAAGCGGCAGCACGCCGGCCTCATACCGCTGGGTTCCGTGGTTCAAATCCCGGTCACTCCATGTGATAATTGTGCTACACAAAGCAGAGGCAGGATAGGTCTTTCTCTAGGTACTCCGATTTTACCTGTCAACTTTCATTCCAGCGACGCACTCCAATTTAATTTAATTTCATCTGTCAGTCAATCATTGCCTCAGAGAAGTGTGACAGGCTTCGGCAGCCGGCACAATTCATATCCTCGCCGCTTCATTCATTCGATTTCTGACCCAGTCGAATGACTGGACACAGGCTGAGGATTTTCAGCCATCTTCTTCACATACGGACTGTTTAACCTAACAGGCGCACATTGCTCAGCTGCAGAATATAGAGGCTAACGGCAAAGCACAGCCTTTCACGTAACTCATCTCGAGAGCTTCCGATTGCATCGATAAATTCACGGGCAACGTAGCCTAATTGCGACTGAATTTATCCAGAGAGAATCTGGAGTTCGCGTTGAATTTATTTTGCCTATTCAGCGAATAGCACAGTTACCGGTACGTACAAATGAAGCACGATATTAGAGCAAAGAAGCTATTAAGATGATTCTAATGAAGGTAGGCGTGATAACACGGAAACAATTCAGTGGGGACAAACAGCTCTTGATTGGTTGAAGTTCTTGCTATTCGTATACAGGATTGGACATAGGCCATGAGCTAACTAGCTTACATGACATTGTGATCTAATCTAATTAGACACGGAGTTCCTAGTATCAAATTACGTCACGCATCTACCAAACTGCGTCCAGAATTTACAGATTCGGCACACGCGACAGGCTAAGACTGGATTATTATTATTATTATTATTATTATTATTATTATTATTATTATTATTATTATTATTATCCGTCGGTTCCAACTGCTAACGATCTTAACAGGCGTCAGGGATAGGGGTATCGGAATTTAGTACCGCAGTAGTTGCTTTTTACGTGCTAAAAGCAAACGGCCTCAAATGCCATATACCTCAGCGGGTATCTCTTAATCAATTTGGAGATAAAATTGCACGCAGTATTACTACACTCCGACGATTTACTCAGGTAATATTATAACAATCAAAGTTCTTATATTTCCTTCATATCTTATGATTCCAGGTTTGCGTCCCGGTTCGTTCAAGAGTTAACGTTGAAATCAGAGTCTTGTAACGGAGTTCACTCAGCCTCTTGTGAACTGATGAGCTAACCAATATAAGAGGTAGTGAGCCCGGTCATGAAAGACAATACGGTTGAATAGTGTTACGCTGACCCCGATACTACATCAACAAGTTATCTCGCTTGGCAGGTTCAGACCGTTCAGACTGTCAATGAACTACACAGACGTGAATTTTACAACTGGTGTAGCGTTACTCTTCTCAGCAGGATGGAGTATGCTAAAATGCAAGAGAACTAGGACAGCCGACTCACTGACATGTTTACAAAATTTAAGATTGTTGTTGGAGCTAGACGTTCACTTCTGTGGAAGAAATTATTTATCGAATAATTCGGGGTTATTTTATTTACAAATGTAGCAACTACTCCCTTGTTCATCGTGATTGTCGAGAAAAAAGGGGAGAGCAACCACACTTAACAAGCAACTTTAAAAAAACACACATTCCACAAAAGCTAAACTACGAGTCTCATTATTTCTAAGAATAGAATGATTTTACTGTCGTAAAACATACAGATGTAACCGACGAAAGTCAATCACGTATTGAAATAAACTCTTCCCCACATATTATACAAACGAATTTATTTCCCTATATCAATGATGAAAGGTCTACAAATTACCGGCTGGGCCGATGACCTTTGTTGTTAGGCCCCTTTAAACAACAAACATCATAAAATTACCGGCTGTTAAATATATGGTCACCTTTTAATTTTAATTTCGTGTGGCTATTTCTAGCCGAGTGCAGCCCTTGTAAGGCAGACCCTCCGATGAGGGTGGGCGGCATCTGCCATGTGTAGGTAACTGCGTGTTATTGTGGTGGAGGATAGTGTTATGTGTGGTGTGTGAGTTGCAGGGATGTTGGGGACAGCACAAACACCCAGCCCCCGGGCCAATGGAATTAACCAATTAAGGTTAAAATCCCCGACCCGGCCGGGAATCGAACCCGGGACCCTCTGAACCGAAGGCCAGTACGCTGACCATTCAGCCAACGAGTCGGACTATGGTCACCTTCACAGTAACTGATGGACGATATCAATATCATGGAGGGCAGCATAAGGAACTCAAGAGGGTACAATAATGCACGCAAAACAGTTTGCTGATGAAATTGTGATTTGAGAAAAAAGGATATCAGAGGATATGAGTATATGAGCCAGATGCAGTAAGTGAGAAATTGGAAGACTGGAGAATTAGAAACAGTGTGAGAGAAAACTAAAAATGTATATAAAACAATTCAAGATTAAACATGGGGATCAACTGGAGGAGAAAACTGGTATCTTCCGTCGCAGAGTTTGAAGCTTCTATGCCAGAAACCTGTAGTAGAAGATACTCTTTCTACGAATCCCTTGTGTTGCATTCATTTCGCATATATCCATCTTCTCCCGCGCTATTAAACAATATAGGCTACAGTAAGTTCTGGGCAGATTGTTAACTCGTCTGGAAACTACGTATGTTACGCAAACAACTGTATTGGTAATATCAAATCTGGGTATTACGATTCCCTATCTGCACAGATTCGGGAAAGATTCGTTTCCGGGTATAGGCGAATTTCCTATGGCTAAAGTAATGTTGCAAGTCAGATCAATCGATCATCAATGACCTGCATTTAGGGCTGTCTCCCAGGTAGCAGATTCCCTATCATTTGTTCACCTAGCCTTTCTTTAAATGTTTTCAAAGAATGAAATTTATCGAAAAATGTTTCTTGATAATTATTCCAAGCCCTTAATCCTTCTCCTATAAATGAATGTTTGCCCCTATTTGCTCTCTTGAATTCCAACTGTATGATCTTTCCTACTTTTAAAAAATCCGCTCAAGTTAATTCGTCTACTTATGTCATTCCACGCCATCTCTCCACTGACAGCTCGGAACATACCACTTAGTCGAGCATCTAGTCTCCTTACTCCCAAGTCTTCCCGGCCCAAATTTTGCAACATTTTCGTATTCCTTTGTCGGAAATCACCCAGAACAAATTGTGCCCCTTTCTTTTTAGATATTTTCCAGTTCTCGTATCGAGTAGCCCAGGTGTGGGTCTCATACACTGGAACCATACTCTAATGGGGTCTTACCAAAGACTTATACGCCCTCCCCTATACATCCTTACCGCAACCCCCTAAATACTCTCATAATCATGTGAAGAGGTCTGTAACCTTTCTTTACAACCTCCTTAATATGATTACTCCAAGGAAGATCACTCTTTATATTAACACCTAGGACTTGGTGATCCCCCCATGACGTACTCTTACCCCCATCAACACAGTAATTCAAATTGAGAGGACTTTCCCCTCTTAGTGAAACTTACAACCTGACTTTTCATCCCGTTTATCCTCACACCATTGCCTGCTGTCCATCTCACAACATTGTCTAGGTCTTTTTGCAGTCGCTCACAATCCTGTAACTTATTTACTACTCTAAACAGTATAACATCGCCCGCAAATAACCTCTGTGATTCCAGTTCTTTACTCATATCTTTTATATATACGGTATAAGAAAACATGAAAGTCCAATAATACTGCCCTGGGGACCCCGCCAAACCCCATGGCAATACAGCCCTTGAAGGGCATTGGCCTACCAAGCGACCGATGCTCAGCCCGAAGGCCTGCAGATTACGAGGTGTCTTGTGGTCAGCATGACGAATCCTCTCGGCCGTTATTCTTGGCTTTCTAGACCGGGGCCGCTATCTCACTGTCAGATAGCTCCATAATTCTAATCACGTAGGCTGAATGCACCTCGAACCAGCTCTCAGGTCCAGGTAAAAATCCCTGACCTGGCCGGGAATCGAACCCGGGGCCTCCGGGTAAGAGGCAGGCACGCTACCCCTACAACGGGACCGGCTAGATAACACTTCACCTACTCTAATACGTTAGTTCTATTTTATAGAAATTTAACCAACCATTCAATGACCCTTTTGTCTAGTCCAATAGAGTTCATTTTCGCCAGTTAACTCTCATGATCGACCCTATCAAAAGCCTTGGCTAGATGAGTAGCGATGCAGTCCACTTGACCTCCTGAACCTAAAATATCTGCTGTATCATGCTGGAATCCTACAAATTAAGCCTCAGTGGAATAACCTTTCCTAAACCCAAACTTGTCTTCTATCAAACCAGTTAGTAATTTCGCGAACGTGTCTAATATAATAACAAAAAATGCTTTCTCAGAGCTTACAAACAACACAAGTGAAGCTGACTGGCCTGTAATTATCCGCTTTATGTTCATCACACTTTCCTTTGTACACTGGGGCTACTATTGCAACTCTCCATGCATTTGGTATCACTCCTTCATGTGAACAGTAACTTCAGATATGGCACTATATCCCGACCCATTGTTTTAAATCTATTTCCACTGATTTTATCAATCCCAGCTGATTTTTCGGCTTTCAACTTATCTATGTTTTTGTAAATTTATATTATCATAAGTACATTTCAGTAATTCACCAGTATCGGTTGCCTCCTCTATCCGGACATTATCCTCATATCCAATTACCTTTATATACTGCTGACTGAGTACTTCTGCCTTCTGTAAATCCTCACATATACACTCCCCTTGGTCATTAATGATCTCTGGAATGTCCATCCTGGAACTTGTTCCTACCTATACGTTTCTATACATATAATTCCACTGCTCCCTAAAATTAGTATGGCTGCCAAATATGTTTTTTCATAATATCCTTAGCTGACTTTTTCATTCATTTTCAACTGTTTGCCTTTAAATAAGGTTAGAATCACCACGATTCCTTAACGTATTTATCACGTTTCTGAGCCCTGATCAACTCCACTAACAAGAAAACTATAATCCTCCTGGTAAGTACAGTAAGTAAACTTGTGTCTTCATCCCGAGGTGGTGCAGCTCTTTCTAGGCACCCTCCCAATGGAAGTGAGCTGCATGTACCATTTCAACCAAATACCATCCCTCCTGCCAGTTTTAAATATCTGATTACCGGGAATCGAACCAGGGCAGCTAATAATACTAGCCGTTTCGCTACGGAGGCGGATCCTCCTGATGATAATCACTTACTATCCATATTATTCTACAAATAACATGACCACATAGACGTGCATCTACAATGGAGAAATAGTCTTTGGATAACAACATTAGATCTAAACACAGTGATGCTACCCGTAAAACTTCAAAGTCACAATGATTTAAATGCATTTCCAGTTAGTTACACGAGAACAGGATGTAGTTATTGTAGGATGAACGAATTACGAATGACTGCATACATAAGTACAGCGGCTGTTTTTCTATTTGTTACTTGCTCTCCTCTCATGTATTTTTAAAATGCTTTCAATGCCCGCGAGTGAACAAATCTGCAAGGCAGGTTAGAGATCGGGTCAGCTAGGAAGACGTCTGGGAGCGCATGCGCACTTTGGACTATCCCGCATAGCGCATCCCCTCCTAACAGAGCTCCTGCTACAAGGACAGCACAGTGCATAAGTTTACACTCAGCTGTCGCGCACTGCTTTCTAATCTCTCGTTGTGTAGTAACTGTGGTTAGTGGTGGTGTGCGTTAGGCCTATCTATGACTGTATGGAAGGCGTCAAAAGTAGCCTGCATCGTAAGGTGCAGCAATTTTGAACGTTATAGACTTTATGGAAAGGGAGGCAGTGGAAGAAAAGTTCGTGATAGATTGCAAGAAAGTGCAGGAAAGAGTAGCACCAGCTGAATTTTCTGTAATTTTTAATTCTACCCGGTCCTTTTCAGTTTCTTTAAACCAGTTCGGTTTTGTTTTGGGTTACGGAAGAAGTCAAAGATTTGTTCGGTTAATCTATTAGATTTCATTCTGAGAAGAAGATGACCGAAAAAAAATATCCTCTTTCTTCCCATCGTATCTGAGAGTTTTTCAATTTTCTTGTAGCGTGTGTCATTCTTGATGTATAATATTTTATTATTAATATTATCTAGTTATTTTACATGACGTGGCTCAGGTTATGAAGCCTGGTGTTATAGCAAACCATATTCTACACTGTACATCTACAGCATCGTAAAGTTAATTTTACATCAAATTATAATTTAAAATAAGGACTACACAAATTGATACATCAAAACGATTTTGACAGCTCCTATAATAAGAGGTTAAATTATATTCTAACTCCTTAAATCCATCTATCATCTGTAACACTTCTAAATAAATTCATTCCGGCTAGGTATGTCTGTAATTTACAGCTAGAAGGTAATTCCACTAACTGAAAATCTGCGGAGTGTTACATGGCAGTTATAACAAATATTTCGGGTCAACTGTACGTCGCCACTATACTGAGCGAGAAGGGGAAGTCAGCGTTCTCGCTCCGACGGCTCTGCTTTCTCACTCGCACACTTCCCCTCACCGGGTGTCTTCCTAGCTGGCCCGATCTCTACACAACACCCTCTATTCTTGACGGTGAGCCATGTATACTTTAGTAGGCTTGATCACGCTCATCGTACAGTTTCGTGCAGGAGGCCATGAGATCGGTTGTACCGCTATGTTCACAACAGGTCTCTACTGTGGAATCGATCTCCGCGATGTGTTCTTCCAAGAACCGGCCCACACCTGCCTGACAGAGAAGAGCCACTTGGCAATAAACCTGCTCACGCATTTCCGGAATGCTTGACTGCTACCTCAATTTGAATCATATATTTAACTTCACTCACATGATGTCTAGTTTCCTTTCACTCCAATTTCACTCTTTCTCAACAATTATCGTATTATGAACTTCTCCCAAGCACTCAATGTTCAAAAATATCCGTAAAATATCATCACCATTAATAATAATAATAATAATAATAATAATAATAATAATAATAATAATAATTTTATATAGCAGATAGGCTCTCAAAACTCGAAGCTGTGCACCCATTCCCAGACATGAGTTCATTCTTAAGTTAATGGCAGAGTTGAAGATCAGACTCGCATCCTTTCAGAATCACTACGATAAAATAAGGCTCGTTTGCTAAACAGCTTGTCGGTTTGAGAAGAACAACAATGTTCATCTTCATCCCCCTCTAAAATCTAATAGCCCCAACCCTCTATCCAACATCGCACTTCGTGGCCCTGAACACAGGAGGTGAGCACCTAGCAAAGCGGTTACTTATTATAGTTGACCTTGAAGAGGTCGTAATGTTTCACGGAATAATGCACTGGATAACTCATCTAAGGTACGATTTGGAACGTCACCGCCGTGGCCGCGCACTGCCGCTGCCAGAGGCGGCCCGACACTGGCGGCGCCGCCTGAGCAGTTGTGGTGTATTCGTTCCTCTCTTCCTCGGCAGCGCAGTTGGTGTGATTCACCCGTTTAGTACACAAATCTTGTCCGAAATGCAAACAAAAAGAAGACTATTGCAGAAAGAAGAAGACGATGACAACTTGATGCTTCTAGCTTTATTGCTCCGCAAAAGGAAAAGTAAAGTGACGAACGATATCTACAAAAACCGAGAGGAAGAAGGGTGCTTTAAAATATTGATTGAAAGACATCTACAAAGAGATGAAGATCTGTTTAGACAATACTGCAGACTCAACTACGACCAATTCGAGATGGTATTGACGTTGGTTGCTGAGGATTTGAAGCCTTCTACACAGCGGAAGTGCATCAATGCCCAACAAAAACGCAGTACTGCGTCTTTATAACCTACCACCTTTGCATCGTACAGAACTGGATATCTTGATACAAGCTCCACGAGTTTTTCGTCATCTGACGGTGAAAAAGACATTATGAATGCTTGTTCGGCGGCGCGCGACCGAGCTGCCAGACTGCTACTGGCGCGGCTGGGCAGCCCCGCTCCAAACGCGGCGCTGCGAAGGTGGCGCTGCTTTGGCAGCGGCGGAGGAGTTCCAAATGCATCCCGGAGGGATACATGTGAAGCGGTAGTGAACTTCCGCCGCCATGGCAGCGTACAGCATTGGCAGCGGCAGCGCGCGGCCACGGCGGCGAGGTTCCAAATTGTACCTTATATGTGCGTTGAACTTCAGTGGGCATAGCTTCTCCGATTATCACTAGTAAGGAAGTGGTGTAAGATGGAAGGATTGTGTTTGTTGCATAATCGTTAATTTTTTTTTTTTTTTTTTGGAAATTGTATTGGTAAGACTTAACAAATTCTGCCATAATGCTCTGCTGTCAAGTCTGCACACAATAGTTTTAAAAATGCTATTCCATAATTTTAGAAACATCAGTTTCCTTGTAGGTAGGGCCTACTTCTTCCCAGAGATCACGGCAAGATGTTTATACCTATATTATCTAAATAGCATCCATTTCATTTATACTCGTACGAAAAATTATTCCTGCTGAAGAAATTTCCATCATTCCACTGCACCCATAATTTAACATGTATTACGGAACTTATCTCCCGTAAGCTCGCAGGCAGAACTAATTGGTAAGTTGTTAAAAAAAAACACCGTTCAATTAAAATGATACATAATCGTCAATGGCAATGTTATATAATTAAACAGGCTCCAACGCGAAAGGGTAGTGCGTCGCCTTCTTACCCGAGGACCCTGGTTCGACTCTCGGCTCATCCGAGGAATTCAGTACCGCACTACGGACGAGAACAGGGCTCACTCAGCCTCGTGGGATCAACTAAAGGGCCGTTGTCATAAAAGATGGCGGATCCGTTCAAGACGACCAAGCAATACGGGTGAGGATCTTCATACGCTGACCACTTTCATTCCAATATCTGTAAGCCAATTATTTAATAGGGTGTACGGGCCACGGGTTTATTTTATATAGTCATTATTACGTTAAACAGTTAACAATAAATTAGATCACTACTTGTATGCCATCTTCCTTAACAGCGGCAGTTGAGTATCCTCATCCTGTACACCGTATTCAACGTTGAACGCCGAGCTCTCTTTCTCCCGTGCAAGGTACAGTTCCGATTATAAACTGAGCAATGTACGTGCGTACATCTGTCTTCGGAAAAGTAAAAACAGTAACACAAACATCAAATCGCTGATATTGATCCAAAGAGATGTAATCATACTTTGATTACACTCATATTTATTAGACATTTAACACATTTGCTCTCACTGTTGTTGGTTAAGATAGGGGAAGACAAAAAAAGGATGCACAGTATCAATAGGAAACATGCGCTCGAGACCTTTGTATGGATGAGACCGCATGTTGGCAGATGGTACGCGCCAATACAGTATTCCACATCGCTGCCCTACTGAATGGATAGTATAATCGGAAATACATCCAACCTATCCAACGTCTATTATGCCAGACGGATTCCATGAGAAATACGACCAAAAAGACAACTTAATTGTGAAATAATATCTTAGAAAAATAAAGTGGTTGGAGATATTCATTTCTGCACGATATCATCTTCCTGAACAGTCATTATATTAAATGTTGATTTATACTGTATATTTTTCAGACAGTCAACAAAAACTGCAAACTGCACACTTCAGTCGAACAAGCGCTGCCTTGCTATCTGCTTGTTACGTAGCAACGTGCTTCCTGTGGGAGCTTAAACTCACCACAGTAATTCTGTATTCATTATTCGTATTTCACTCAGCCCACCTGTTGTTGTATCTAGAGGGATGCAGTATTTTTTCATCTTTCTCTCCACCGAAGTTCCAGCTCTGTGTGACCGGCTGCTGATGTATGGGTGGTGCTGAGTGTTTGTTATTCATAGGGTCAGTCGTGCTGCAATAGCACTTTCTAGCCCAGTGAGAAAAGCAATGCCAAACTACCTCACTCTTCACCCTGCCGAGAACGCCTCATTTTAGCGCCGCCATCCGTTTTGCGGATTCCCTATCGCCGTACAACCTCTAGCGGCGCTATCTGAGGATCCAGCCAGCCTTCGGGCCATAAATCTGAGAACGCAGATTTATTTGGAATGCCGGAACTGAAAGAGTTGATTTATTCAGATATGTTTTCCATTGCGGAAATTTTTAAAAAATCTAACGATTATCTCGATAATATCGTGAGCTATCCACATGATCTACATATAATTAAAACGCCTGCATTATATGTGTGAAAACAAAACCTCATTCAATTTAATTTTTTCCCCTTTATTTGCTTTACGTCGCACCGACGCAGATAGGTTTTATGGCGACGATGAGATAGGAAAGGCCCAGGAGTGGGAAGGACGCGGCCGTGGCTTTAATTAAGGTACAGCCCCAGCATTTGCCTGGTGTGAAAATGGGAAACCACGGAAAGCCGTCTTCAGGGCTGCCGATAGTGGGGTTCGAATCCATTATCTCCCGGATGCAAGGGCACCGCTGCGCAACTCTAACCGCACGGCCATCTCGCCCGGTCATTCAATTTACTAAGCCCAATAATAACTTAATAAGGGCCTCGGAAATCATTAAAAAAAAGTACGCGAAAATGTAATAACTTTTCCTGTACGCGCTATTACACTTAGGATATTTTTTTACATAATATTTATTTCGAAGCTTTTCTAAACCAAGTTCATTCTTTTACAGTTATTTCTCCGACTGGACTTAAATTATAAAATTTTTAGGGTTTATTCCGAGTGGTATAGTCACTGACTTCTCATCAAGGAGACCGCCCTTCGAATACTGGACAATGCACGTGAGATTTTTGAAATGAAAAGTCGCACCCGTGTGGGTCGAATTCCACGTAAAACTGGAGGTCACTCAGCTATGATCACGATATCAACTTTTTCCGCTGCTTTTCCCACACCCTAGTGGGGCCGAGGGTACGAAATGTCACACACGTGGAGTTGGCCCTGTTTTTAAGACCGGATGTCCTTCCTGACGCTAACCCTGATTGGGGGGGGGGTGTATTTAGGCGTGGGATCCTCTGAACCGAAGGCCGCGCTGCGAACTATTCAGCCAAGGAGCGGGACTAGGACCGTGATACCAAGAGTCACATAAAACTACAAGTTTGCTTTTGCTTTCGTTCCTTTATCAGTCGTATACGTCACTTCTTTCATGGAATGTCGGAAAGAGACATCTAAGACAACGATCGGAAGTCACTAATTCCACGTTCACACAAACTACAAAAAATTTCGGAGATATATTCCATGTTCTGAGAAGGCAGTTATTATATTCTAGGCCTCATAATACATGAAAATAGAGAAAGTGAGTAAAAATAATGCTTTTGTATGCTTCATAATTTCTACATCGTCCAATCCAGTTCCATCCTGCACAGAGATTTTAATAGACAAATTGTTAGTGTAAACTGTATAATACTGTATTTTAGGAAAATGTCTTCTCGTTTTGTTAATTTAAAATTTAATGCTTGATAATTTATTTTTGTGTACCATCTGCCACCGAGGTAGATACCTCATTTGCAAATAAAGTGATGTTGATTTGATTACTCACTACTATGCAGTGCCAATCATATCTCTCAGTTACTTCAGTATAATCATACTAGTAAAACCCGACAGACGTTGTCCCGATGAATTTCGTTTCTAAGATCAAAGGGTTTATGCAATCGGCCCTAGTATCAACAAATCTCACACCCACTTTCCCACATACTCATTCCATAGTCTCGTTTTAATTCCCAATTACCCTCCAGTCAGTATACAGATTTTTATTGCAACTACTTGCAGACAGAAAAAGCAAGGAAGATATTGTCTAATAAGAATATGCTACAATTATAAACTGCAGTTAAACTTATTAAACAGTTCATTCTACTTAGGGTGCTAATACTACATTCAATTGCTCACACACATCGACCCGTACACAACAAAACGTTCTTCAAGGAGTGCAAGATGTGCACTCGTCATGGCCTCTAGGGACAGGGGCCCTACCTAGGTGATTACTCTTGGAATGGAGTTCCATAACTGATTTGGGAGCCATTTTTGCGCTCAGGTTATTCATCTCAGCGAGCCCAAAAACTATGGATTCTACATTAATATTTCACCCCCCCCCCATTCAACCCCACCCCCTAGGGGTGCTATTCGGGATGAACGTGACTTAAACAGCATTTCGAGTATCATAGTTCATCTCAGTGATCCCGAAAACTATGGATACGACACTAATATCGGTCGTTTTCGATTGCTTTTACATTTCATCCCCTCCCCTTGGGCTGGGAGGGGTGTCCTGCCCCCACACTATTTGATAAAAGCAGAAATAAGTTTTAAGGAGCACATCATAATCTTCACATACTGTTGGGTAGGCAACCCGCTGATCGGACTAGTCTTGCGGCTTGCTTATCTTCCCCTATTTTAGTTTGTACCCCCTTAGTGCCGAACTACCAATCAGATTTCGTTCAAACCACTTCATAATCCCTCTCAAATGCAATAAGAACAAACTGTGAAAATTTCAGCAAAATCGGTCCAGTAGTTTTTGAGTCTATTATCTTCAAACATACCAACATCCAATTATTTATATAGAATATGTCTCTGTTACTCAAGTATAAAACTAGATTATCAGTTTTAAACTAAGCGGCTAGCCTGCTGTGAGTACCTGTCCGACCAAAGCTCTAATCAACAAGGAGCCAGTAACGATCGAACGTTACCATGGCGGCGTCACCACCTGACTGTCACCTCCACAACACAGGGCAGGGCCGCTCTGAACACAGCTTAATCACCGAGCTGCTGCCTTCAAACTGAACAATCAATATTATCCTGAAATGCACGTCGACGACACAAGACTCCGAGGAAAAGAAAGAGCAACTCCCAAGGTTAATTGTATTTCCGGAAAACGTATCATAACTTGTGAAGCTGTGATGCATGTACTGTATTTGCGTATTTATCATTAGAGGGACTCTTACTCTTTGCTACACGCACATATCGCAACGGGTTGTAAAGAAGAAAAATACAAATTACCAACGGAATGAGCATATTAAATAATAATGAATCATTCTTCTTCTTCTTCTTCTTCTTCTTCTTCGCGGGTACGAACTGTGTCGCACATGTGGATATGGCCTTGTTTTATGGCCGAATGCCTTTCCTGACGCCAACCCTGTATGGAGGGATGCATTCACTATTGTGTGTTTCTGTGGTGGTTGGTAGTGTGGTGTGTTGTCTGAATGTCTGTCTGTTAGGTCATCAGCCCAGAAGCTGGTTGGATCCTCAAATAGCACCACCAAAGGTTATGCGGTTATAAGGAAACCCCAAAAACCAATGGCAGCACCAAAATGAGGCGTACTAGGCAAGACGAGGGGTGAGGTAGTTTGCCATTGCTTTCCTCACTGGATCAGAAAGTGCTATTGCAGCACGACTGACCCTACGAGCAACACCTTTCATAACACTCAGATGCACTAGTCGTGCTCTGAATGCCATTACTCAGCACCACCCATACCCCAGCAGCTTCCATATTATCACAGCCATGGATGAGACTGGGACTTCGGTGAAAGCTACACTTTACTCTGGCGGTGCCAAGAGATGGATACAAAAGTACTGTATCCATCAAGAAATGGCAGCAGGCAAGTTGTCTGAATATGAAGAGGAAAGTGTTGGGACAAATACTTACAGCAAAGGATTCGGACAATTATTATTATTATTATTATTATTATTATTATTATTATTATTAACAAGCAGTGTAGGTCTATCGTATTCTATAAATCGAACGGCCAAAATACAGGTAAGGTAAGGTAAGGGTGTATTCTGCCCGAAGGCAGGTCCGAACCTCCGCAGAGGTGTGTCTGAGCCGGAGTTTACGTACGGTAGGCTGGTCAGTTCCTTTCCGCTCCTCCATTCCCTTACCCCGCACCAACAGCGCGTGGCAACCCATCCAAATCTTGACCACGCCCAATGTTGCTTAACTTCGGAGATCTTACGGGATCCGTTGTTTCAACACGGCTACGGCCGTTGGCGCCAAAATACAGGCACACAATTTTTCTTTTCCTATAGATTTCTTGAACATTTGTATAACTGCAAGGGTAATTACAAGTATTTTGTTCCTACGCTCATCAGTTGCCATCAAGATAAAATACCTGATCAGAACACATCAGTTGCACTCGGTAGTCAAATGTGAGTGTACATCAATATTGCCCCCGTTGGTCAATTTTCGCCCGGCAGCACTTTCCTTCCCATTTAACAGAGCCACATGACTCTCCGTAGAGCACTTTGCGATCAACAGGTATGGCCCAAAATGTAGTTTTATTGTACCAGGAACTTGGTCTCGTCAAATTGTTCAAACTAATTGAAACATAATTAATATTTATATTAATTACGAACGCTTTTTAGGAAATGCACTGTACTCTCTATGTAGTAGAGAGATCTGCTCTGTACTGTTTATTCGTTTGCGTTAAGCCTAAATGACAGCATCTACAAAATAGTTAATATTAAGTGAAACGCCTCGCTTGCATTTGTAATTGTTTCCGAAGTTAACACTGCTTCTGAAGTCGTAATCGCGGGAGCAAATAATGCATCAGATGCTACGACATTTCTAACTAAATAATCGGCAAACGTTAGTGAGTACAGGATCGACTGGTTGGATACTCATCAGTAGAGGGAAAAACAACTCCTGCAGGATAGAAAAATGTCATACCAAACATCCACTGTAACCACTTTCCAATTTCACTGATCTCCTTATACCCTATACTGCATTCATACGAAAGACCCAGCGAAAGAATCTTCCTCCACCAAGCCTGAGTTGAATAAAATTACGTCACACAACCGATGAAGAACACGCGTCATTTTACACTTCATCTACGACTATCTGAAAATCTGCAACATATGTCTGTTCAGCCAACGGCCGTAGCCGTGTTGAAACACCGGGTCCCGTCAGATCTCCGAAGTTAGGCAACATTGGGCGTGGTCAGGAGTTGGATGGGTGCCACGCGCTGTTGGTGGGGGGTAAGGGAATGGAGGAGCGGAAAGGAACTGCCCACCCTACCGCACGTAAACTCCGGCTCAGGAACACCTCTGCGGAGGTTCGAACCTGCCTTCGGGCAGAATAACCCTTAGAGAGAGATGTCTGTTCAAATTTAAAGTTTATATATACTGTCAAATTCGGACCACTTCCTGGAATACGGTTTCGTACATATTCGTTGGTTTGTTCACCAAGAGGAAGAATGCAAATGGAACACACTGATTATTTCTATAAGCATGTAGAGGGAAAAAATACAACCTGTGACAAAGTTCGGTGAATAGTCCTGTACTATCAACATAGATGAACAATGCACGACAGTGACCTTACTGTCCTTCGAAATAGTCCCCTTCCGTAAACTATGCACTGCTGAGATCGGCGATACATGTCTTGAAAACTTTGCAAGAAGGCTACCTTTGGGATAGTGTTCAAAAGCCTCGTCACGTTTCGCTGGATGTCAGGAATACAGTCAAATCTCCTTCCTTTCAAAGCGAGTTTGATGCGTGACTTTTCGGCTTTGACCTTTTTCCGATGAGGGGATCCCGGAGAACGCCATTCCACGCTTTGCCGTTTTGTTTCAGGGTCGTACCTGAGACACCAGGTTTCATCCTTAGTGACAATACAGTTCAAGAAATTCGGTGTCGCATCCGCCGTTTCGATAAAATCTTATGGAGCCTCTGAACTTGCCTGCTTCTGATAGTCAGGTGATGTGGCACAAGACGAAAACACGTTTTCCTCTTCCCTAACTTCTGAGTAGATTCGTCACACGCATTCACGGTTAATATGCAGTTCATCCGCTATCATGCGCACAGTTAATCGCCAATCGTTCGTGATTAATGTCCTCACCTTCTCAATGTTTTCGTCATTGACGGCGATCACTGGTCTTCCGCTACGGGGTTTGTCAGAAACACTTTCCCGGCCTTCTCGAAAACGGGCGAACCACTCATACACACACTTGATTTTCACAAACACGTACCAGCATTGCATGCGTTTCTTTCGGTGTCTTGCCAAGCTTAAAACAAAACTGTGCGTTGATCTTTCGGTCGTTCATGTTCCTGCTCGCAGTTCAGAACAACGCACTAAACACGCACTGTGTCAAATAGGTCTTATACGGCACACACACGCTGCCCAATTGAACAACGTTGGGAGCAGGTGGTAAAAAACCTGCTGCTACGAAGGTGCAGCGTTGTGTGTCGCCAGTGTTATCGGACCGACCGTTCTGACTTCATTCACCGAACTTTGTCACAGGTTGTAAAACTCAACAACAAAAACCAAAACGTTCCCCATCACCAAATGTTGTATCATGTTAACAAAATCACAGCAGACTCTCGGTGAAAAAAAACCCACACAGTAATATTTCAAGAACTGACCTTCATTAAAAGCAAGTTTTCGTTTTTATTACTATAGCCATCCGTTGCAAGTGTCGTTTGTCCACCACTTACTGCCGTTGGGTTCGAGTACAACTGAATTTTTGAAAGAAGGAAGCCATTCTTTTTCAGTGTCGACGTAGTGAATGAAACTTTTTTCAGTCTATCGAGGCACAAAATATAATGCTTAGAGAGTTATATTTCGTGCTTCGACAGACTGAAAAAGTCATATGATTAAAATATAGTTTCCCCACAGGGTGAAGAACGCTTGCGTACTCCGGGTGTATTGCTTCGGAATCGAAATTTCGAATCCCCACCCTAGCACGGCCCCGTTGGGGAGTTTTGGGGATTTGCTTTCTGTAAGAGGTTACAGGGGGTACACAGTTTTAAGTTTCTAGAATGTCTGGAAGTGCCTCATTAATTCGTGTCAATTTTCATTTTTATATCTTTCATTTTTATTACCGACTGCCTTAGGAGAAACCAGCATGGCAAGGTTGTTCCATTTAGTGTATAAGATGTACGAGACAGGAGAATTCCTTCCGATTTTCGGCAGAATGTTGTTATACCTATTCCCAAGAAAGCCGGTGCTGACAGGTGTGAAAACTACCGCACCATTAGTTTAGTATCTCATGCCTGCAAAATGTTAACACGTATTATTTACAGAAGAATGGAAAAACAAATTGAAGCTGAGTTGGGAGAAGATCAATTTGACTTCGGAAGAAATGTAGGAACACGTGAAGCAATCCTGACTTTACGTCTGATCTTAGAGGATCAAATCAAGAAGGACAAGCCCACGTACATGGCATTCGTAGACCTAGAAAAGGCATTCGATAATGTTGACTGGACCAAGCTATTTAAGATTCTGAAGGTGATTGGGATCAGATACCGAGAACGAAGAAATATCTACAATCTGTATAAAAATCAGTCTGCAGTGATAAGAATCGAGGTCTTTGAAAAAGAAACAGCAATCCAGAAAGGAGTGCGGCAAGGCTGCAGTTTGTCCCCCACCTTTTCAGTGTTTACATAGAACATGCCGTAAAAGAAATCAAAGAAGAATTTGGAAAGGGAATCACAATCCAAGGAAAGGAAATCAAAACCTTGAGATTTGCCGATGATGTTATTTTATCTGAGACTGCAGAAGATCTCGAGAAGCTGCTGAATGGTATGGACGAAGTCTTGGGTAAGGAGTACAAGATGAAAATAAATACACTGACTGACAGAGCAAATGCAACACCAAGAAGGAGTGGTTCGAAAGGGATGAAAGTTGGGGAAAAAACAGAAACGGCACGGACGAATAATTGATGTTTATTTCAAACCGATATGCAGGTTACACAATGCGCACGGCATCGACTCAGTAGGATGTAGGACCACCGCGAGCGGCGATGCACGCAGAAACACGTCGAGGTACGGAGTCAATAAGAGTGCGGATGGTGTCCTGAGGGATGTTTCTCCATTCTCTGTCAACCATTTGCCACAGTTGGTCGTCCGTACGAGGCTGGGGCAGAGTTTGCAAACGGCGTCCAATGAGATCCCACACGTGTTCGATTGGTGAGAGATCCGGAGAGTACGCTGGCCACGGAAGCATCTGTATACCTCGTAGAGCCTGTTGGGAGATGCGAGCAGTGTGTGGGCGGGCATTATCCTGCTGAAACAGAGCATTGGGCAGCCCCTGAAGGTACGGGAGTGCCACCAGCCGCAGCACATGCTGCACGTAGCGGTGGGCATTTAACGTGCCTTGAATACGCACTAGAGGTGACGTGGAATCATACGCAATAGCGCCCCAAACCATGATGCCGCGTTGTCTAGCGGTAGGGCGCTCCACAGTTACTGCCGGATTTGACCTTTCTCCACGCCGACGCCACACTCGTCTGCGGTGACTATCACTGACAGAACAGAAGCGTGACTCATCGGAGAACACGACGTTCCGCCATTCCCTCATCCAAGTCGCTCTAGCCCGGCACCATGCCAGGCGTGCACGTCTATGCTGTGGAGTCAATGGTAGTCTTCTGAGCGGACGCCGGGAGTGCAGGCCTCCTTCAACCAATCGACGGGAAATTGTTCTGGTCGATATTGGAACAGCCAGGGTGTCTTGCACATGCTGAAGAACGGCGGTTGACGTGGCGTGCGGGGCTGCCATCGCTTGGCGGCGGATGCGCCGATCCTCGCGTGCTGACGTCACTCGGGCTGCGCCTGGACCCCTCGCACGTGCCACATGTCCCTGCGCCAACCATCTTCGCCACAGGCGCTGCACCGTGGACACATCCCTATGGGTATCGGCTGCGATTTGACGAAGCGACCAACCTGCCCTTCTCAGCCCGATCACCATACCCCTCGTAAAGTCGTCTGTCTGCTGGAAATGCCTCCGTTGACGGCGGCCTGGCATTCTTAGCTATACACGTGTCCTGTGGCACACGACAACACATTCTACAATGACTGTCGGCTGAGAAATCACGGTACGAAGTGGGCCATTCGCCAACGCCGTGTCACATTTATCGTTCGCTACGTGCGCAGCACAGCGGCGCATATCACATCATGAGCATACCTCAGTGACGTCAGTCTACCCTGCAATTGGCATAAAGTTCAGACCACTCCTTCTTGGTGTTGCATTTGCTCTGTCAGTCAGTGTAAGTCCAAAACAAAAGGAATGGAGTGCAGTCGAACGAAGGCAGGTGATGCAGGAAATATTAGATTAGGAAATGAAGTCTTAAAGGAAGTAGATGAACATTGTTACTTGGGTAGTAAAATAACTAATGATGGCAGAAGTAAGGAGGACATAAAATGCAGATTAACAAGCAAGGAAGAGCTTTCTTAAGAAAAGAAATTTGCTCACTTCAAACACTGACACAGGAATTAGAAAGATGTTTTTCAAGACTTTCGTGAGGAACGTGGCATTGTATGGATGTGAAACATGGACGGTAACTAGCTCAGAAAGACAGAATAGAAGCTTCTGAAGTGTTGTTTTACAGAAGTATACTGAAGGTGAGATGGATAGATCGAATCACGAATTAAGAGATACTGAATCGAATTGGTGAGAGGAGATCGATTTGGCTAAATTTGACGAGAAGAGATAGAATGATAGGACACATCTTAAGACACCCAGGACTTGTTCAGTTGGTTTTCGAAGGAAGTGTAGGCGGTAAGAACGGTAGGGGTAGACCAAGATATGAATATGACAAGCAGATTAGAGCAGATGTAGGATGCAATAGTTACGTAGAAATGAAAAGGTTAGCACAGGATAGGGTGGCATGGAGAGGTGCATCAAACCCGTCTATGGACTGATGACTGAAACAAAAACTATATATACCATTATGGACTTCAGGATTCGTATTAGTACAGATTGGGTCTAGGATTAAGAAGTAAAGTGCAGTACCCTATATATTTACTGATCAACAAAGAATGACTTTCGGTGCATATCTTGGTATCAAACACGCGTTCTAAGACAACAGAAACAAGTTGATTTAAAATATGCAAACCATTTGTCTATCACCCATCGTTCTTGATATACGAAATCAACTGTTTACAGATGTTTAACCGTGTATCAAGGAATCCAACTCGCAGACAGAAGTTTCACTACAACATTGACTGCTACATGGCTAATGAACATGGCTTTAGCTAACATTAGTGGATCAGTGGTAGAGTGTCGGCCTTCGGATCCCGAGATAGCGGGTTCAAACCCGGCAGAGGTAGTCGGATTTTTGAAGGGCGGAAAAAAGTCCATTCGACACTCCATGCCGTACGATGTCGGCATGTAAAAGATCTCTGGTGACACATTTGGTGTTTACCCGACAAAATTCATAAAATCTCAGCCATAGACGCCGAAGAGAGTTTCGGTTTACTCGGTCTGCCATCTAGTGGGCCTATAGTAAAACGGAATGTCGAAATTGACGAGCAGACAGCCAGATGGCGTCAAATTGAAATGTCTGCACACAGTAGTTGAGGCCATACGATTATTATTATTATTATTATTATTATTATTATTATTATTATTATTATTATTAGTGCAAATGGACCACATTGCACATACTGGATTTGTTTGTTACATAGTCACACACGTAGCTGAACAGATCTTTTGAATTTATGCAACCTCTGGACCCCAAAATGCCCGCTATCACTGACAATAAAAGAGAAGCAAATGCATATATTCGAAAAACAATAATTCTGGATGGACGCTGTTCCATAAAAAATAAAACTTCGTCAGCATCTTCAAAATCTGACGTCCTAGATCAAAACGGTTTTCAAATATGAAATCAGCATGAAAAACTGCACCGGAAACAATAAATATGTCGGATATCAACACTTTGTAAGTAAGTGTTACCATCCCGATTTTAGTCCGGAGTTTTAAGTGTGGAAACCATGACAAACTACTTCGATGATGATGATGATGATGATGATGATGACGATGACGATAATATTCATCTAACGAACTTCAAGCTGCTAATGGCCTTGCAAGACCTTGTGAGTTTCGGTAACTTATATTTGTCACAAAATCATAAGAGACCCCGACGTTCGCTTATGCAGAGCCATTAATGATCAGTAAGTGAAAAAATACAGAGTGGTAGGGTTATTTATCATTACGTCGACAGCGGAGTTAGTTTTTGTGATTCAGTGTGCGGCTGGAAGTATGGGATAATGAAAGAAAGCCTTTCATATTAAAGTGCTGGAGCACTCTCGGTAATGAGTATACCTCCACTTTTAATTTCGTTGTGTCAGCAACACATTCAAACCTGTCATGACAGTCAGACTGCGGGTGCCATCACGCGAGATACGAGACTTGCATACGGCACAAGGAGTAAAACCTAGATCGCAGGCCTCTTCAATAAAATAGCCAATGTTATTGTTTCAGGTATCTTTAATTGCTAGAAATTTCATGATACACTGGTTCGTCTGAATTTAAATGATAATAATGATGATTGTTGTTTAAAGGGGCCTACATATAGGTCACCGGCCCCAACGTCTGAATTTAGTCCTGCAGAGTTCATTAATGCCTGGAAAGTCAACAATACGGAGTTCCCGGATTTAAACCCTTTCAAATGTCACCGATTTCGTCCGCGATTAAATCCGCTATCTTGGGTAGAACAGAACTACACCACAGACATCGGCTAGCTTTTTATATACGTAAGCAGTCTCTCTCTGTATATAAAGAGTTCTGTCTGTACATTGCACAGAACTAAAAATAAAATAATTGTATTTCTGTATCGGTCGAGTCCACAGCAACCAGGAAATACATTTTTTTAATTTTCCGTCTTCTCTGTATGTATGTATGTATGTATGTATGTATGTATGTAACGAGAAAAAAGGCAAGAGAATTTAAAGAAAATCATGGAATAAGGCACTACAATCTAGGCTATAAATAAATATAATTACTGGGAGAAACAGTAGTTTAGGGGAAGGCCTAAAGTTAATTCTCAAAATTCTGTGTTGTAAGTGTTCCAGTCGACAAATACCACGTTACTAGTTACACACAAATTTCCGATTACCGAGCTCGATAGCTACAGTCGCGTAAGTGCGGCCAGTATAAAGAATTCGGGAGATAGTGGGTTCGAAGCCCACTGTCGGCAGCCCTGAAAAGAGTTTTCCGTGGTTTCTCATTTTTACACCAGCCAACGCTGGGTCTGTACCTTAAGGCCACGGCCGCTTCCTTCCCACTCCTAGGCCTTTCTTATTTCATCATCGCCGTAAGACTAATTTTATTTAAGCTGAATGAAATCGTAGTTTAGAGGAAGGCATAAATTTAATTTTTAAATATCTATGTTATGGTCCAAAACAGAAGATAAAAATTCAACTTCAGGTACAATGTTCACATTATGAGTCAATTATTTTGTGCAAGTTAAAACACCTGTACCTCCAATTAAAGACTTAGAAGTGTATACGAAATGTAATTTACTCCTTTAAAATAGACTCTCAAAATGAAAATATTTTTCCCCTAAAAAATCTGGACGTGATTAATGCCATACTACTTCCGTCAGGGGAAAATAGCTGACAGCTGAGGACGAGTGGCAGTGATACCGCCATTTTTGAATAGCCATTTGAAGTATAAAAACCTCGCTTAACCGAACTAAATGGGGCAGAGCCATTACGGAATGACATTTTCGGATAAACCATGGGGACTACCGTATTTCTACAGCGAAAGGGACACATTAATATTCTACTTCTACGTAGAATCAATATTGTTTAAATTCCAAACAGACTTTGTTTATTTGTACACACTATTTCATAAAATCGGACATTTTATTTTGAACTTCCTCATCGCAACGCTTGCGAGCAGGTACTGTAAGAGAAGATTCACACTATGGGCACGGTCACAGTAGGCTCTCGTCACGGTCAACGGTCCAATAACAGACAGCAGGTATTCACATTAGGACGAGCAGCCTTACGGCAGGCTCCCGTCTTGACCACTCACTGTTACTTTGATGTCAGGCGAGTTTTCTACCAGATAGTTAGCAATTATTGTGACGACGAGGAAGAAGAAGAAAAAATAAATGTAAAAGAAATATAAATGGGGGGCATGTTGGATAGATCAGAGCTTAATTAATAGGAAAAGTGAAGGGAAATTGTACACCTTCTTTCCACATTTGATGGACGATGAGAGTAAATTTTTACAATACTTTCGAATAAACACTGGTACCTTTGTAAATTACTGTCGAAAACTGATAAAACCAACACCGCATATGAACCGATCAATGTGAAGACATGTCTAGCGGAAACTGAACCCTTCACAAGAGAAGAGGTATCCGAGACAACTCGTAAAGGCAAGAAAGAGCCAGGTCCTATAATGAACATATCAAAGGCTCAGTGAGCTTATTACTTCAAGCAGTCGCAGATATGTTAAACCTATGCTTAAAAGAGGGCAACATCTCAGAAATATGGAGGATCTCGACAATTAAGATACTATTTAAGTGGAAAGGCAATCAATTGGACCCGAACTGCTACAGGGGAATTGTCCTGGAAAAATGCATATTGAAGATACTCACAAGCATTATCACAAAGCGAATTTCCAAGGAAGTAGAACACAGGATTCCGGAAGAACAATTCGGTTTCCGAAAAGGCAGGAGCACTCTCCACGCCATTAACAACTTAACTGATGATATAGAAGATACATTAAGGACCCTTTCACACGATCCACTGCTTTCCACGCCACTCCACTCCACTCCATTCCACCAGAGGTGTAGAGAAAGGTCGGTAGCGTTCACACGAGACACTTGCTGTGGCGCAACCTCCGTCCACTCTCGTCAACAGCAGGCTGCTGTCAACCGGCCCCAAGTGTCTTCCACTCTGAGCGACCGGATCTAACTGAATCAGATTAGCTCGTTCAGACAGTCAACATAATATGAGCTACAAGTTCGAAGATTTCGTTTCAAAATGTCGGTTCCATTCATAGATACCGAAAAGTTAATAATAGAAATAAAAAATCGTGCTTGTCAGTGGGATTAACGAACGAGAGATTATTCAAATAAAATAAAAGGCTTCAAATGTGGAATGGAGTTTCCCATGAAGTGATTCCATTTTTTGCCGAACTGGACAACTCCAAAGGGAGAGAAGTTGATAACTAAAGTAAGAGGCTATGTGTGTTATATATTAACTATTTATTCGATATTACAATAACATGGGTCTTTGAAAAATAATTAATCAAAGTTTTTTAGCAGTCTTCATTTCAAAAGAATTGCTTCCAATTAAATTACATAATATTTTCTTATTCGGACCGAACACGATAGCTGCAGTCGCTTATGTACGGCCATTATCCAGTATTCGGGAAATAGTGGGTTCGAACCCAACTGTCGGCAGCCCTGAAGACAGTTTTCCGTGGTTCCCCATTTTCACACCAGGAAATGCTGGGGCTGTACCTTAATTAAGGCCACGGCCGCTTCCTTCTCACTCCTAGCCCTTTCCTGTCCCATCGTCGCCATAAGACCTATCTGTGTCGGTGCGACGTACAGCAACTAGTGAAAAAAAAAAAAAAAAATCTTATTCGTGAGAACTTCCAGTGTTTTATTTACAGAAGGTAGGTGGAGGTAGCAAGGCCATACTGGTAGCTCACTAAGTCAGTCGTTCAAACGGTCAACATTGTGTGCGTCACAAGTTTGAAGTTTTTGTTTCAAAATATCTTTTTTTTTCCTATTTGCTTTACGTCGCACCGACACATATGTCTTACGGCGACGATGGGATAGGAAAGGCCTAGGAATTGGAAGGAAACGGCCGTGGCTTTAATTAAGATACAGCCCCGGCATTTGCCTGGTGTGAAAATGGGAAACCATGGAAAACCATCTTCAGGGCTGCCGACAGTGGGTCTCGAACCCACTATCTCCCGATTACTGGATACTGGCCGCACTTAAGCGACTGCAGCTATCGAGCTCGGTTTTCAAAATATCGGCGGAATACATTTTCTCATGTTGGTGTCCTGACACTGTAAACTTGCTTCAAGGATTAACAACAATTCATCCCCCTGTGGGTGGGGGCGGTAGAATAACACCCACGGTATCCCCTGCCTGTCGTAAGAGGCGACTAAAAGAGGCCCCAGGGGCTCTGAACTTTGGAGAGTGGGTTGGCAACCACGGGGCCCTTAGCTGAGTCCTGGTATTGCTGCTGCTGCTGCTGCTGCTGCTGCTGCTGCTGCTTCTGCTTCTTCTTACTTGTGCAAGGCTCCTCACTTTCATCTATCCTATCCGACCTCCCTTGGTCAACTCTTGTTCCTTTCCGACCCCGTCGCTATTAGGTTTGCGAAGGCTAGGGAGTCTTTTACTTTCACGCCCTTCGTGGCCCTTGTCTTCCTTCGGCCGATATCTTCATTTTTCGAAGTGTCGGAACCCTTCCATATTTTCCCTCCGATTAGTGTTATATAGAGGATGGTTGCCTAGTTGTACTTCCTCTTAAAACAATAATCACCACCACCACCTTAACAACAATTCAAACAAATTCCCACTCATACGAAAGTAATTAAAGGAACATTTTTAGATCACTGGTACGTTCATCTAGAAGAACGATGAGCTCCTCGTTCTAAGTGATATGAATTCAATGGATGGACCCAATGAACCTTAGTACTCTACTTTCACCTCAACCTTTTCGTAAGAATAAAAATCCCAAGGATAACGTGCGCGTCCATGGACCAGATTCAAACCGAGACGCAAAATATATGGGGGGGACGAGAAGTTGCCGGCAAGTTGACGGAAGTGGACAGCAAGTGTCTGAGAAGTGGAGTGGAGTGGAGTGGAGTGGAGTGGAAAGCAAATGGACCGTGTGAAAGGGCCTTAAAGCATCCTCAAGGAAAATGCCATGTAGTCTTCAGAGATTATACCAAAGCTTTCGATACAGTAAACAGACGTATCCTAATCTCGAAGCTGGAAACAATAACAGGAAAAAATAAGCTCACTGCACTGATCCATAACATGATGACAGCCAATTTCATTCAGATCACAGATGGCGTAACCACATCGAAAACAATAACTAAGACCAACGGCATCCTACAGGGAGACCCATTAAGCCCCCTACTCTTTAATGTCGCCACATACGATGCTGTTCAGATAATTAGATAAGAGACGGACGATATAAAAATCTACATATATGCGGAGGACATGGTCAGTGGATCGAATTCCACCTACAACCTGCAAAGAGCCATAAACCAACTTGAGAAGTGGGCACAGGAAAACAAAATGGAAATTAACACCGAAAAAACTGTACAGATGACATTCCGCAACGGAGGTCGAGAAGCTGCGGAGGACAGGATATATCTAGGACCGAAACCTCTTGTGACAGTCAACAGCATCAAATACCTGGGTGTGACTCTGCAAACCACCAACAGATCTTTCAGAATACACGTGAAATCGCGTGCAGCATCTGCCACAAAAGCAATTTTTTACATCAAAGAATTATCCAGATTATCATTAACAATCGCTATGGCCTTATTCAACGCAAAAATAGTACCCATCACAACATACGGAAAATATATTATTTGGGATAAGTTAAGTCTAAAAGATCTAATGACTTTGGAAGCAGTTAAATCAAGATTCTTGAAAGCCGCTTTAGGTGTTTCGAAACACACAAAGTCGAGGCTAGTATACGAGCTTGCGAGAGAACCGTTCTTTATAGAAGAAATACTGCGTATGAGACTCCCATCTACCGACAGCTCGAATAAACTGCTCTTTGAAAGACAAAAGAAACTAAGAGAAATTTGGCTGGACTTTTATACTACAGAAGCCATGGTAAATAGATCCTGGGCCAACACGAATCAAGACCTCCGACACCTGGTGACCTCAATAGCTGTGCATGGGTACCACCACAAAGTATGCAAGAACAAGCGTTTTCACGATCCCGGAAATAACTGTACTGTATATGTGAGTTGTGCGATCAACCTTGTGATCGTTACCACATGACCACTTATAAAAAACGAGTAATACCCCTGGTAGACTACTGTGCTTAATTAAAATGTGTGCAATCAAAATGCGGGGTAAAATGTATCGCCAAAACTTATGTAACATATATACACAACTTGTGTTCATTTCTTAATAATATAAAATTGCTCCCGAACTTCAGAAAGAAAACTCAACATTTACAGAAATCATAACTGGCTGTGTGTTTGATGTAACAGAATATTTCACACTTGCGTTAATATTATTGTTACGAATAAAATTCCGTCTGTTTCATTCCTCTAATTTATTTCAGTATGACCTAATAAATGCACACACATTTTTTTTTTTTGCTATTGGTTTTACGTCGCACCGACACCGATATGTCTTATGGCGACGATGGGACAGGAAAGAGCTGGGACTGGGAAGGAAGCGGCCGTGGCCTTAATTAAGGTACAGCCCCAGCATTTGCCTGGTGTGAAAATGACGCACAATTCTAACCAGTTATGAGTGCCCACACATACTAATTACAAGTCTATTCACAAGTATGGCGCAGCAGGTGTCCAGCCTGCTCCTTTACCTTCGGACGCTAATCCCTACTTTCACTTTGCCCACCTCTTACAGCAGCTGTACGTAGACCGCTGGATTTGAACACAGTGCCACTGGCTACACAATACACCAGGGCCTCTGGTGCATGCACTGTGCACGGTGCAAAAGACGACTTCGCTTGGTTGACCAGAGTGCAGACTCCCCACTCCTCCTCGATTTGGAGCAATAGCGCTGTCTCTGTCTTTCCCACGCTTGTCTCCCTCTTCCTCACTTGCTCCGCAGCGCTCCACATCCGAGCCCAGAGACGAAGCGTTGGTTCGAGGCGAACCGAGCGGGACCGATGCACAGTGCACGGAGCTCTTGCGCCTCGATTTGCACGCGTGAGATTTTGGGCGTTTGAGAGGCCCTGCAATACACGATGACTGTTCGTTGGTTTGATTCCACAGATAGTCCAGTAATTCACACAGTCACATGCAGTTAACAACCAAACAGCTCAACAGTATTCAGCAGCAGGACGCTAGTGGCTTTACGTCGCACCGACACAGATAGGCCAACTCGCCCGTAGCAGCAGGACGATACTCACAACAGCGAATATTAACACAGGTCCATTTACCTTCACACTCGCGATAGTGGCTTCCCTCGCTATGCCTCAGTCCAGAGAAATACACGAATACATACGGTAGTACAGTCTTCCGATCTGTCATCTAGTACACGCACTCACTGGTCTCTCCAACACCACAACAGCTCCTCGTTCAGGCCTCGGTGGGACACTGGCGACAGCTAACATTCTGTCGCCCTCAGCCCAGCCACCGATCTCCAACACCCTGAGTCTCACACGGATTCCAACACTGACTGACTGTCCGCAGCTAGCCTCCCTTTTTATAGCTCGCGTGATTTGACACAGAAATTTCGCGATGTTACTAGAGGCAGAACATTCCCGTTGAATCTCCAAGAAACTCATAGCTAATCCGGCCGACGAGAAAAATATACGGAAAGACTGGCCCCACCCCACAAGCCGGCTGAGAGATCCGAGGTCGTCTGAGTCACCAGCCCCTCCCTGGAAGTACCGAAAGGGGCTACCACGGGGCTGGCACGTAACATTATTAGTGGTTATTTTATCTATATTGTCTGCATTTAATTGTCCGACTCGTTGGTCGAATGGTCAGCGTACTGGCCTTCGGTTCAGATGGTTCCAGGTTCGATTCCCGGCCGGGTCGGGAATTTTAACCATCATTGGTTAATTTCACTGGCACGAGGGCTGGGTGTATGTGTTGTCTTCATCATCATTTCATCCTCATCACGACGCGCAGGTCGCCTACAGGAGTCAAATGGAAAGACCTGCACCTGACGAGCCGAACATGTCCTCGGACACTCCCGGCACTAAAAGCCATACGCCATTTCATTTTATGTTACACGGATCGCACCTGAGATTCATAGAAGGGTGTGGGAAAAGAGGCGGAGAGAGAAGTAATTACAGACGTTTGTTTTCATTAGTTTCTGTAAGTTTTAGTCTTGGGTTACTTTTGTGCGATAACGCTAGTTATGTAACTGACACAACGTAATGAATCGAAGCCGTTGTTTCTATTGAAGTGCTGCAGTGACGTATGTATCTACCAGGTGATTCAAAAGGTTGGGGCAGAAACAGAAATAGCCCACAGAGGGGTCGAAGTACAACTTTCGAAGTAGTATGCATTACATGTCTTTTCTACAGTGAGTCTACGACGAAAACCTGCGTCAGGTCAACCCTGGGAATTACATTACTAAAAGTTTCATATATATATATTGTGTGTTGAATCGGCGGATCCTTAACAATTGCAGATGTTCAAACCTGGGAATGTAAAAAACGACATAATGGACAATTTTTCTTTATTTTTCTTAAATATTCTACATTCCTAAGTAACATACAAGTGGCAATCAATGAAGTGATTAGGGTTTTTTTTTTTTTTTGTTCTTTTTTTTTTTTTTTTTTTTTTTTTGCGTCGCATCGACACAGGTGGGTCTTATGGCAACGATGGGATAGGAAAGGTCTAGGAGTTTGAAGGAAGCCAGCATTTGCCTGGTGTGAAAATGGGAAACAACGGAAGACCATCTTCAGGGCTGCCGACAGTGGGATTCGAACCCACTATCTCCCGGATGCAAGTTCACAGCCGCGTGCCCCTGATCGCACGGCCAACTCGCCCGGTGTGATAGTCGTTTATGTACACAGTGCAGTTAGAATTGACCATTACGTGTTGTAGTTCCTGACATTCCCAGGCTTGCCCTGGCATAGCCTATGGTTTCGTCCTCGACTATACGTTCAGATTCGAAAGTTGTTCCAAAGCCTTCTATGGGCTACTTCAGTTTCTGCGCAACTTTTTTTTTTTTTTTTTTTGCTAGGGGTTTTACGTCGCACCGACACAGATAAGTCTTATGGCGACGATGGGATAGGAAAGGCCTAGGAGTTGGAAGGAAGCGGCCGTGGCCTTAATTAAGGTACAGCCCCAGCATTTGCCTGGTGTGAAAATGGGAAACCACGGAAAACCATCTTCAGGGCTGCCGATAGTGGGATTCGAACCTACTATCTCCTTTTCTTTTTAATCACTATGTATAATATACATGTATTTTATACAATGTGTATACATCCTTTCAGAATGTTGTAGTCATTATTCCTAGCAACCTGGTTGCAATAAGTTGGGAGCAAGCCATGACGTCACACAATGCTTGCTATATGCGCCGATGACGACATTATCACCACGCCACGCGTTATGTCACGAGACAATCCCTTCTTCCTGTGGCGGCCAGCAACAGGTGATTCAGAACTGTACACAGAGACCTACGCAAGCTTCCGCCCTAGAGCGCCTCAGATGCGTCTACGTTTGCGAAATACGCATAGATCTAAAAGATAAATATTGGAAAATTTAACTTAACCCTCCGTTAGTGACGTGAATTTTACTCTCAACTTTAGTGACTTCGGTCCAGTAGACCGGCCTTAAATAATTCCATACTTTTCATTTAGAATATATTTTTAAGGAAGGGTATAATATATAAATATTTTATCATCTTAACCTTTATTTAAAATACACTTAAGTAATGTATAATCAATAATAAGGAGAAATTATAGCTGAGTTACGACAAGTGAAACTAGCGAAATATCCAATGATAAACTCTGTTGAAAAGAAAACAATCACGATAAATTTTCATCAGTACACAATTAACCTTCAAGACAGTCATGGCATACAACATTTGCGCCTTCAAGGCACAAATAATTATGACACTTCTTACAGAAGTACTTTGTCTTTCGGTTCTGCTTAGATGTGCAGATCCTGAAACTTCCCACTTCCCTTGATGGTTCTAATCTAGGTTGGACATCTTCCTTGATGTTGCAAATTTCCCTCCGGCTCTCTCTGGTTATTCTGGGAATATTGGAAATAGAAGCTCTTCGTACGGCATGGTTCTGCATTAGGTCAATAGCCAACCCAGTCAGGAATTTACGGCGGACGATTTTGGCAGATGGGCAGTTATGACTAAATATCCGGCTCCGGAATATAATGAGCTAATGAGTACACATAAATCCACAGAAAATCTAGATCACACCTTTCATTTGCATGCAACCATAAAACGAGATTGGTGACTTCGGTCTATGAGATTGGTGACTTCGGTCTATTGGACCGCGTACGCTCTTACTACCTCTGTGTGCGAGACCAAAAAGACTTCCACTGACCTGTACGGTTATCGTTCGAACTTGTGCAGTGGTGAGTACACTCGAGAATGAAATTGATGACGGTAACTTGATGCGCAGCTAGCTCACTCCAACGAGCAAAGAAGGAGGCGCAATCGTTTATGACATCGGTCTGTGACACCGTGCGTCATTAACGGAGGGTTAAGGCACTCTGAAGTTAGAGAGTTAAAAATTAAATTAGCAACAGGTGATTTCAGTAAACAAATCCATCGCCATGTGGAAGTTCTAACAATTTGTCCCACGCTTTGCCAAGTGCGGTATGTAATAGGCTATATTTCTTTTCCTCATTGTTATTAAATTAATAATAATAATAATGTTTCTTGAATTGTTTTATAACTATTGGGCTCTCTTCAGTCTGCCGAAGCTCATTGAGTAATACATTTATAAACTACCTCCCACCTGAAAAAGGTTATGATGATGACGATGCTTGTTTAAAGGGGCCTAACATCGAGGTCATCGGACCCTAATGGTACGAAATGAAATGACAAAAGTTCAAAATCATCCACTGACCAAAATAAAAAATGTCATGAAGAATGAATGGATGGACATGAATTTAAAACAATCAGTGGATCAGACTCAAAAAACTATCATAAATAATAGTATTACTGAACAAGGGACCACTTCTAAAGCACAATCCTGAATCGAGGATGCTTGGTGTCTAAAGGGGTCCAAAATCCAGGTCAAAGGCCCCTCAGAATGGTACTTATCGCTAGGAAAGTAGAACCATGGTATATGTCATGTTGGTGTACTAATCAAAAGGAGCGCAGACTCACGGTTAGGCCCCTTTAAACAACAAGCATCATAATAATCTTGTTCAGGTGGGGAGTACTAATCACAGGCAACGCCCAGACCCGTGGTGTTGCTCACAAGGGTACGACTCACGGGTACTGGAAACTGGAAACCCACAGTGATCCACCCTCTGCTGCTACCAAGCACAAACCTATTTCGTACCTAATATAGTGGTACTACTCGCAAGTAAAGGCGACCCATGGTATCCCCCGCGTGATGGTACTAATCAAAAGTAGTTTCATGATTCTAAGACAAACATCCCTTGGTCGCCCCTTTTAGTCACCTCTCACGACAGGCAGGGGATACCGTGGGTGTATCTTTCGTCTGCGTCCCCCACCCACATGGGGTAGAGAGAAAAAAGAAGGGATCCGCCACTTCGACAAATGAAGTAACGGACGAAGAAAGGCAAGGGCCACGAAGGACGTGAAAATGAAAGACTCCCTAGGCCTCGAATGCTCTAATACCGTCGGAGTCGGAAAAGAACAAGAGTTGACCAAGGGAGGTCGGACAGAATAGACGAAAGTGAGGAGCCTGGCACAAGTAAGTGGAAGCAATGCCAGGACTCAGTTGAGAGCCCCTTGGTCCCCTTTTAGTCGCCTCTCACGGCAGGCAGGGGATACCGCGGGTGTATTCTACATGTGCGGCCCCCCCCACCCGCAGGGGGTACCTGAAAAAAAATAACTTAATAAAAATAGAATTGAGGTAGTACATACGTGCCAATTTTCAAAATATAAAAATCAAGTGGCTTTGTTATGACATATTGCCAAGTGACATGACGCATCACTGATGATTTAACTTGCACCAGTTCAGGCATATTTAACACATTATACTACTCTTATTATATTGTTCAGCGTTTGCTGACAAGACGTAGTGTTTACAGAGCACAAAGTCTTCTGGTATAGAGCGAGTGGTTGCGGGGTTTGAGTCACCCAACTGTCGGCTTGCATTCGGGAGATAGTGGGTTCGAACCTCACTGTCCGCAACCCTGAAGATGGTTTTCCGTGGTTTCCCATTTTCACACCAGGCTGTACCTTAATCAAGTCCACGGTTGCTTCCTTCCCACTCCTAGCCCTTCCTTATCCCATTACCACCGTAAGACCTATAAAATAATGTTGCTGCGAAGTAAATAAAACTTCTGGTATGGGCCAGAACAAATTTGTTACTTTCACTGATCTGTCTTTCCTTGGTTTAGAAACTATGAAATTAGCCGTGGTATGAGCGATGCTGGCAATGACATTCCTTATGCAGCCAGTCACTGTTAAGAATGGTGTGAAAATGTCGCCGATAGGTTCGGATCATGTGCATTTCAGCGGGCTAGTCAAATTGATATGTAACAGCACAGGCTGACTCGACGAGGAAAGCAATGGGAAACTACATCACTACTCTTTTCTCTTCTTCACCTCTTCAGTGACGCCTAGGCCATGTATACCAGCTGATGTCAGAGCTGTTGAGGATCGAACCAACATTCGGGCTGAGTACCCAACAAACATATTACATAGCTTTCCTCATTTATTTGCAAATACTAAAAATATAGCGTATATCCAAGCTGTAGAACATCTCTCCTCATCCCTCAACTTCCAGAACAGTAAGTGACTAGTGCTAATCTCTCTCTCTCTCTCTCTCTCTCTCTCTCTCTCTCTCTCTCTCTCTCTCTCTCTCTCTCTCTCTCTCTCTCTCTCCCCCCCCCCCCAGTAGGCCTACTACATATCATGCTAGATATCAGTAAAAATGAGTTTCTTTAAATTGCATGTGAAAATTTGAAGCTGAGACAGTGTTGTCTAATAAGATTGAAAGTAAAATTTATTTTATGAAAGGGGACACGAGTAAAAATAGGAGTCAAATCATGAACAGATCACACGGAAGGACGTGAGAACAGGAGTTCGATTATCCGACAAGAAAATGAAAAACATAGAGAAACTAGACTTCCACTTCTGTAGAGAAACATGATTCTGGAATCCTGGCAACAATGTACAGAACTAACTACACTCAATCCCGCTCTGTACAGATTTTACAGATTGTGGAAGCTTTTATATTCCATCTTTCCAGGGTCTACGTGTCCTATTCGGAGATGGCTATGTTATTCCATTGAACGACCTTCAGCCGTTCAAAAGTACACAACACAATTATATAGGGGAAATAATTGGTTCACTAAGTAATCCAGATGACTATTTCCTTGAGGATAGTACGGTAAGGAACAGCGTGTGGTGATGCCACGCAAATTCAGGGTGCCATTCAAATCTGGCCCTGCAGTCTAAGGGGCAACGCATCCGCCTATCACCCGACGGCCCCAGGTTCGATTCCTGGCCCGGCCAGGGGTTTTTAATTGCAAATTATTAATATCCCTGGCCTGGAGACTGGGTGTTAGTGTTGTCCTTAACGTTCCTTTCCTCACAACCAACACTTTACACTTCCGCCATTTACAAAATACACGCAGGTTCATCACATATAGTGCAAGTAGGGGAAAAAGATCTTTCTAGGTCGACGCCCCGAACAAATAGCAGTTTTTAAAATGGCATTCAACATGAAAATAAAGACTTTATTTTCACAACGTTCCTTTAATTGCTATACATATTTCATGAGACACATAATGCAACTTTACTAAGGCGTGGGCGTCACTTGTAACAACTGCAACTGTAACACTTGTAACTGGCGCTCCGAACATGTCCTCTGACACTCCCGGCACTAAAAGCCATATGCCATACACTAGCGAGCCGGACTACCTACTGTGAGGACGACAGATATTTTGTAAATAGACAGCAATTAGGATTGCAGTCATTCATAATTGAATATAATTGTGTGTGTGTGTGTGTGTGTGTGTGTGTGTGTGTGTGTGTGTGTGTGTGTGTGTGTGTGTGTGTGTGTGTGACCCTATCCGCACGGCCAATTTGCTCCGTCATAGAGAGTTTAACTCTTACATTACCTATTCTACATTACGCGAGAGTGTGTATCTAACATGCTGGTTAGAGTTAACATAGGCTTGCATAAAAGTAGAGAGAATAATTTATTGCCGGTAAAAATATGCGGAAGCATATGGCAGAAGAATATTCCTGCCAATAACATCAAATGCAAGACAGGTATACACTGTGGGTAAGAGTCTGCTTAGGTCGGCACCTGTCTACATTTCCCCTTCCATCCCCAAGTATTCTGTTGTACGTGTGCGGGTACAAATATTCATCTCCGTACAGGCCATGAAGGCCTATCCGTTTTTTGTTTTTGTTTATTTTTGCTAGGGGCTTTTACGTCGCACCGACACAGATAGGTCTTATGGCGACGATGGGATAGGAAAGGCCTATGAGTTGGAAGGAAGCGGCCGTGGCCTTAATTAAGGTACAGCCCCAGCATTTGCCTGGTGTGAAAATGGGAAACCACGGAAAACCATCTTCAGGGCTGCCGATAGTGGGATTCGAACCAACTATCTCCCGGATGCAAGCTCACAGCCGCACGCAGGCCTATCCGTAACCTCGGCACTTGGTGGGGTAGAGTGGTTAGCTGTACGCCCGGTCGCCTTTGTCCCTTTTGGTGTACGCTGAGAACACCAGGGCCATGTGCACCTCCGGAAGTGGAAATCTCGTTTTTTAAATTTTACGACTTCCTGAAGGGGAATCGAACCCACGTCCTTCCAGGTGAACCAAGCACGCTTTTACCGCCTCGGCCAGGCAGCTCCTGGATACAGCTATGGAGTCAGTAAAGCAGAGAGTTAACCTCGTTGCTAGTGGTTTCGGGTGCGTACGAAGTCTAGAAATATCCCCTGATACCTCCAAGAAACGGGTCTGTTTACCTGTTCCCTGTCAGTCAATGCTTTTGAAACTCCCTACAAATTACAGTAAGAACTAGTGTGCAGAATCATAATCCTGTCAAAAAGTCACGTACAACCGACACGAACTGTATGAAAAGAACCTTTGCTACTATTTGTGTCTGCCAACACATTTTCAAAAGTCAACCAGGTTAAAAAATGCCCGTACACGTATCTATGTCAGCTCTACGTCTACAGTATGTACATACTGTACGAACAGCATTCTTCCTATCCAAGATGATGATGATGATGATGATGATGATGCTCGTTGTTTAAAGGGGCCTAACATCGAGGTCATCGGCCCCTAATGGTACGAAATGAGACGAAATGGAATGACAAATTAAAAGTCCCAAATCCTCCACTGACCAGAATTCAAAACGTGAGGACGAAGAATGAATGAATGGATATGAATTTAAAACAATCAGTGGATCCGACCCGCAATGTCTCGCATTCACAGGAACTGACGTGAAACAACGGTATTACTGACCAAGGGTCTGCGTCTATAGCATAATACTGAATCGATGATGCTTTTACTCTAAAGGTGTCCAAAATCCAAGTCATCGGCCCCTCATAATGGTACTTATCGCTAGGAGAGTAGTACCATAGTATTTGTCCTGTTGCGGTACTAATCAAAAGTAGCGTAGACTCGCGGCATTCTACACAGACCTATGGTGTTTCGCACATTGCGGCGCCATTTACAGGCAACGCAAACCTATGGTGTTCATCACATACGTGTACTAAGCACAGGGAACCGCACTGTCCCGTGGTGTTCCTCATATAGTGGGTACTAATCATAGGCAGGCCAGAACCATCGTGTCGCTCCTAAAGTGGTACTAATCACAGGTACTGTAGAAGCCGGCAACGCACTCTGCTGCTATTAACCCTTAGAGCGTCGCGTGCTATTACGGTTTTCCTACCGCTGAGCGCCAAGGCTAGTTTCCGTTTTTTTGCAAGTTTTTGTTTGATCACTCACAGTTCAGCTGTCATTGTGGATAGAAACTTGAAATTTTCCTTATTATTTTACTAATATGACTGCCTATACGAATAAAGCCTTACTCAGTTCATTTATGACCATTAGTAAATATTTGGTAGCCTAAACCCAAAAATATTAAATAAAAACAAAACAAAAGTTTAGCAATAAAATTTAGATAGAACAAAGATTTTTATATATCACGAACATATGTTTTGAATAGTACAACCTATTATGAAGCTATATTGAAAATTTCATTAATTTTGTACCTAAAATCTGTAGTAAAAATAATTAATTTACATATCCAAATGAGCCAAAACATACAAGTCTGATAATAGTTTTGTTGCCACGCCAAGCAAAGCGCGCCAATAAATATGCCTGCTGATTGGACTGATCTACTGAAACAAAGGCCTTGAAAATAAAAGAGGCTGTTTATTCCAAAAATAGTAAGTCTTGAACTACATTGGGATATTCTGAAAGGAAATGACTTACTTTTAATAATAAAAAATAAATACTGAACGTCCTTTTGAAAGAACGTTGGCATTTTTCAGGTGGAAACCAAACGGGCTTTCAAAAGGACGTTGGCGCTTAGAGGGTTAATCACAAACCTATTTGGTACCTAACAGTGGTACTCCGAGCAAGTAAAAGCGATCCGTGGTGGTACTAATCACAAGTAGTTTCATGGTTCTAATACAATCATCCCTTGGTCGTCCCTTTTAGTCGCCTCTTAAGACAGGCAGGGGATACCGTGGGTGTATTCTTCGTCTGCGTCCCCCACCCACATGGGGTTGTGTGTTTGGTCCGCAAGAGGTACTTTATTTCTCTCAAGTCCGCCGGCAGGCCGGTTAGCACCCTCCTATCCGCCACCTGGGACGCGCCACGTGGGAGTATCACCTCTCCCCTCCTACGCCAAAGTAGCAGGTTCGTGGTCCTATCCGAGAAGCCTGTCCATAACAAACTATGTAAGTGAACTATAGCATGTAAATTACCGAGTGCTTTATTGTCACAAATGCAATACTCCATTGTTGAACTACTAGTACGTTAATAACACGTGTACAATACGTAATTCACTTCAAATATCCATTCCTAAATGCATACTCACGAAAGACGTGTTATGTACGATGGCATGTCAACATTAGTCTTGTGTCAAATGGGAAGCGATTTGGTCTCCGCGATTTGGTCTCTTAGGAGTTACAATTGTCCATCCAAGCGGTTGTAAGTTGTCACGATACACACTCAATGCGTTGCACTCCGCGGAACATTTTAATGCGTTTAATATCAAAAGTGCCAGGACAAAATGTTACTTTTGTTTCATAAAACAGCGTTACATACCCACAGACGCAGAAGACAGTGCGTGATATAGTCTTGATGTAAACAATAGCAGTTATCTCCAAAATAATTGGAATGACAATTCTGTCAACGTCGCCTCCTACAACTAATGTTCCTGAATCTGACTATGCTAGCTTACACAATTGGTCCGAATATGATTAACAGTTGCCAGAATGGCCAGTGGTAGCGTGTCCTACACATACTCTAGTTTGTGGGTTCGATCCCGGACAAGGTAGCCGATTGTTGAAGGGCGGTTAAACATAATTTTGTTTTTCGTTGAAAAGGTTTAATGTCGTTCCAATTCAGATTGGTTTTCGGCGACGGAGAGATAGGAAAGGGCTACGATTAGGAAGGAAACATTCCTTTAACAATTTGCTTTACTTCGCACCGACAATGGGATAGGAAAGGGGTTGAGTGGGAAGGAAGCGGCAGTGGCCATAATTAAGGTCCAGTCCTAGCATTTTCCTGGTGTGGAAATGGGAAACCACGGTAAACCATATTCAGGGCTGCCGACGGTAGGGTTCGAACGCAATATCTCCCGAACCCAAACTCACAGCTGCGCGAACCTAACCGCACGGCCAACTCGCTCGGTAGGGAAGGAAGCGGCCGTGGCCTCAATACCTTGTCTGTCCATACGACAGCCTAATTCTTGACGTGTTAGGACTTCTGGTGGCGTACTCTGCGATAACCCGACAAAATTAACCCAACCTTAGGAACCACACAGTAGAATAATTATACCGGTACTTTGTTTCCAGACGGCAGCAGAATCAGAATGCCGAAATTGGTAAGCAGGCCACGTAAAGAATACCACTATAGAAGGCTGCAATATGGTAGCTAAAGCCAAAAAGATTATTATTATTATTATTATTATTATTATTATTATTATTATTATTATTATTATTATTATTGAAAAGTGTAGGTTTCTTGTGTGTCTAATGGACTCTCATGAAAGTTGGAAGAAGGAACGCCGGGCTGAGTGGTTCAGACGTCTGACCCCAAGTTGGCGGACTTGGATTCAGAAGGCCAGTGTTCGGACCCAGTGTCACCTTAAAGTGTTCAAATACGCCAGCTTGGGATCTGAACAAATCCTATCGGAAAACATTCCAGCACTTCGGCATCTCCGAAAACCATAAACATTTAATAATGACGTAACACCAGTATCATAATCGGAAGAAGTAGCAGCAGGAATGGAACAAAGGTACATTCCTTATTTTTAGTATTTTTATGTTTGAGACGTGAAAGCAGAAAGTACTACAGATATAGCAGTGAAAACTGGATTGGTAGGCTCACTAATTCAAGAAATGTGTACAGGCCTGAAGGAGGTATGAATATAACATGTTACGCTTCCGTACAAAAATATATTCGTACCTTTCTCTGATTAAAAATCATAGCTCTTAATTTGTGACATTTCGCAATATACTGCCAGCAAAGCTGGAATGGAACTGTCGCCTTTTACAAACACTATATCTCTTAAACTGTCGATCTAGATAGCTGAACTTCAACAATGAGTAATCGATTGTTCTGCGGTGGGAGAAGATGATTGAGAGGATGTCAAATGCCACACCCTCCATTTTTCTTACTTGGACGTTGATTGTTGTAATATGCCTCACGGAGTACTGTATTTCGCAAGCTACAGTGACAGATCGAAAAAGAAAAAAACTTTTTTTTAATCTTTCAGAATTGTAAATCATAGAACTTCCACTATCCTATTGCTGCAACAGCTGATGATTCATAGTAATTTCGTTACAACTTTCAACTTCTCTTGAAACCACGTTCCTACATCAGCGACCACGACAGAAAGTAATGTGACAGCTTAAACTGCTTGACCCTTGTTTCAATGATTATTTATATCACGACCATCAGAAGCATGAGTAGAGCAAATTTCGTAATCCTCTCCTAACCACGTCAACCATGCCAGTATTAACTGCATCAAAATAAAACTCGTCTCATGAAACCTTACCACCTTGGGTGGAGCACGGATGACACATACCATCCTAATTAGGTCAATGACTGAGATGACACATTCTGAGGAGACAAGATATTCGTATGTACACTATCACGCTAAGATAGGGTGAATTCGGACTTGCTTGAAAATATTAGCCAGGCAATGTGTTAAGCAGTTAAGAACTGTCTTCGTATACTGCCCAGTTCAGTACTGGTTAACGCTTCGGTGAGCATTAATGGCGCTTGCAATATCTAACGGAGGTCTCTCATCGAGGTAGCGTGGTGTAGGGTTCGAGGTAGCGTGGTGCAGGGTTCGTGATTATGATTTCTAACGAGGATGAACCTATTCTTCACTGTCCGTAAAGAAATGAACATTCCTGTTTTTTTATTTGCGCATCGCCATTTCTGACCACGCTTGATGATCTCAGCTTTACGAAATTTAAGAGTACAACCACTCGCAACTCTCCCTTTCTCACTGAACATCGAAAACATATCGTTGGAAACCAGCAAGGTGCGTAAGTCGCAGAGTTACGTGACAAGAGATGGAATGTTGCGAATAGTGATCTTTCAGCGCAACTCTACAAACCCCGCTCTTAAGCACTCTTTAACTTGAAAACTCATAATTTGGCCGACTGTAAAGATCAAGTTATTTCATTGTGTAACGCTGAAAATTATTATTTCTGAACAAACCATGAATTTGGAAAATCAATCACTTATATTAGTCTACTTTCCAGACAGATCTAGGAGTATCTGTCCCTCCAGGCGGTAACGTCTAGACTGCAATAGATGATATTAAAGAATAGAAGTACATGAGCTGAGAAACCTTTGACCCTACTCCCCACCCCATCTTCAATTTAAGATTATTTCATGAACACAGAACTGGAGAAAAGGATGCGTATACTTATCTTATACGCAGTACGAAAAGAGCTGTGCGATTCGATCTGAAGAGAACAGAAAGTGGCGTGATGAGGCCATGAACAGTCAGCTACAGCGAAACTTGCAGGAGTCTACAGTACATATTCCGACTAATTGACTTAGTTGCGCAACAATGAAATCTGTTCCATGAAGATCGTTCATCGGTCTGTTTTTCTGGCCTGATTAACCTCGCTATTAAGAGAGCAGTTGTTACATTGGCTCATGGCTGCCTACGTCATTTCAGTCTGTCAAATCAACCCAATCGAGCGCAATCAAGTCTGTGCATATTATAAAATAAGAGGTCGGGAACAAACGTAGTTAACTCATCATCCAACAGGCATTGTTCCATGATCTGTGAAATACAGTAACTCAACGGTAGGAAGGTCCCTCCATGTAAATTCTAATCCATCGACTATGAAAAGTGCAAAACGTTTAACCTTCTAATTTCCTCGATTTTTCACCTATGGAGTTCGCGGGAATAGCATGCAATACAGGAGATACCATTTCCAGACCATGGGATATAACAAAATGCGTACAAGGAGAGTCCCGAAAATGTTCTTTCCTGATCTTAAAAAGGTCTATGCACTCCTACAGCAATATAAGTACTACGCTGCTATCGATAGAATAGCCATTGCATTAAAGTAAAGTATACTGTATACATAATTCATGTTAGGAATGTGAGACATTTGGTCATCACCTCCTTGGATTGAAATTTTCCATTAGTTTACTCCCTTCAGCTCCATGTACTGTCATGAATAGAAGTTAAGACAAGACAAGACTCCAATCCTCAGACCTTAATGCTACTCTCGATCGTTCAAAGATGGCAAATCGAGTAGCTGGAAATGTTGGAAATGTGGGTTTGTTTTGGTTTGTTGTTATCGTATGTAGTCGGTGTAATTTCATGAAAGTTTACTATAAATATTAGTTTCTTTGTAGAATATAAGTGTGCGAGTGTATTTATATGAGTCAGTGGGCACTTAGGATCTATAATTATACACAGTAATGTGAGAATGTGCTTGTTTTGATCGTGTTGTGAACCAGGTTTTAGTCTAACTATGACAATGCCTCTCACACAACTATTCTTAAGTTTCCTACGGAATAAAACGTTAAGAGAGAATTGAAGCAGAAATATACATCGTGATTATTTTGAAGTCGATGACGAAACTGTAGTGTGCATACATCACTTTGAGAATAAGTCTGAAGTTAGGGAAGACTTTTCTATAATTGCAAACAGTGAACCTATTCGTGTTCCTCGAAAAATATTAATGTAGATAGAATATAATTGATATTGTGATATTCCGTCAGTGTCTATGTGCTTCAAAGTATCGAGTGATTTAGATGTAAGTGTATTTTACAATAATCTATGCTTTGCATGCGGAAATGTTTGGCTGGATCTTGGAGTATAACAGAACTTATAAGTGTGACGGATGGAGCAATCTGTATACTGTTACACAGAAGAAATAATAGTAATAATAATAATAATAATAATAATAATCGTATGGCCTCAGCTACCGTGTGCAGACATCTCTCTTGGGCGTCTGTGGCTGAGATTTAATTAATTTTGTCGGGTAAATACCAAATGTATCACCAGAAATCTTTTACATGCCGACATCGTACGACATGGAGTGTCGAGTGGACTTTTTTCCGCCCTTCATAAATCCGACTACCTCTGCCGGGTTTGAACCCGCTATCTTGGGATCCGGAGGCCAACACTCTACCACGGATCCACAGAGGCAGCTACAGAAGAAATAGTGACTTGGGTTTGTAACACAGGGTTTTACACTACCAACACCTTCCTATTCATGCTGTGGTTATCTGTTACCAAGCTGTGTACACCGAACTGAAGCTCGTCCATGCAGTTAAATATCAATGTTTAGAGTCAATAGAGTTTTTGCACTCATGTTCTTTAGTGGGTAAAAACCTATTATATCATTAGTATCTGAACGTTTCCTTGCTAAGGTTACCATCATTGTGTGAAGTGCTGCTATGCCATATGTCAACATTATGTTAACATTAGCAGGGCTGTTCACCGGGTTAACGTAATCATTTCTGGTGTACTTGGGCTGAGTGGCTCAGACGGTTAAGGCGCTGACCTTCTGACCCTAAGTTGGAAAGTTCTATCATGGCTCAGTCCGGTGGTATTTGAAGGTGCTCAAGTACGTCAGCCTCGTGTCCATACATTTACTGGCACGTAAAAGAACTACTGCGGGACTAAATTCCGGCACTTCGACGTCTCCGTTAGTGAGACGTAAAGCCAATAACATTATTATTTCGGGTGTACTTCCCTTTCATTGGGTGCTGAATATAA